>NC_045611.1:33296679-33598896 GCF_009762305.2 Zalophus californianus | reverse complement strand
AATAATAATGATTCTCCAGTATAATTTCTCAATCACCATACTGGCCCAGGAGGCTGACTCCCCACGACAAGAACTTGCTCTGTGCCTCAGCGCGGAGTCAGATCTGTGGGACAGCATGGTCCCAGGGCTTGGCCTTCTTCTCTTCAAAACCTTCCAGGTCCGGACTTCCCACTGCATCTGTGCAAGGGACAAGGGCCAGGCGGTGGGCAGTGTGGGCAGCCAAGCTTGAAGGGAAGGCTGCCCTCAGCCCGTGACCCCGTCCGGCTGTCACTCACACGTGTGCACGCACACACACACACACGCACAATCTACTGCTCTGGGGGAGTCCAGCCGGGGCCTCTTCCTCACACCCACTGATCCCAGGGAAAGACTAGCAAATGCCTACTCTGGGAATTCTCAATTGGCAGCTTGCTCTCTGCCTTCCCTCCTCCACCAACCAGCAAAGGAGGGTTCCCCTCTCCTAGGCATGAAGCCGGGATGGTTCCTGGCTTTTGTCACTCACAGTTAAGCACTGGGCCCAAGTCACTCCCACCCTCCAGGGGCCAAGCCAGGAGGGTTTCCAGGAAGCCCCTCATTGTCCTGTCCTTGGGGGAGCTCAGGTGGGGGACGTGAGCTGGATGTTTCTGGGAAGCGAGCTCCTCAGGGAGTCGCCTTCCCCTCTCTCTGCCAGCTACGGGCTCTGAATCACAGAAGAACAGCGCTGGCCCCCGCGACCACAGGAAGAAGGCCATGGGCCCCAGGGCCAGCCTCCTGCTCACTCTGGCAGAGACACATAGGAGCATTTAAGATACATCCATTTATGCACAGAACATTTCCCAAGACTTATGATGTGCCAATGACGTGTCACTGTCCTCAAACACAGCAGGGAAGGAGGAAGACATACCCTCCATTGGGAGAAAGACGGCAGATACATAGAGACACGATCCTTTCCGAACGCGATGAGCACTCTGAAGGAAATGAAGAAGTGGACGGGATGGGGAGAGGCCAGCTCTAGCAGGGTGAAGGGCCTTGCCAAGGGGGGCGGGGGCTGAGCTGCCAGGGATGAGAAGGAACCAGCCCATCAACACGCAGACAAGAGCATTCTGAGCCAAAGGAGCATGGAGCCCAAAGGGGTCGGAGGTGATAGAGAATCAGGTCCATTCCAAGAACCAAAAGGAGGCCTGTGTATCAACAGTGCAGACTCGGGAGAGCAACCCTAGGCCTGGGGAAGGCCCAGGACCCGCCATCAAGTCCTGGATCAGACCGTGACTGGGAAAGAGCCCAGAACCAGTGCTAATATCTCGATTCGGGGCAAACGTGAAACATCCAGACCGAAGATAGATGGAAGGTGAATGTGTACAAATGAAAGATCGAGAACCTCCATACTAGAATTCAACTTGATCCTATCTCAGTTGGCAAACATTTCACAGGCTGTGATGTCAGACGTCATTTCGAAACCCACCATTACCACAGCCAGCTGAGCTTTCTGATTTCTCAAAGATGGGATTACACTGAAAACTATGCTGGTATTCCAAGGGTCGGGAGAGAAAGTACCAGCACCACATGTGCATGGCCTCTGCTTACCAAGATAATGATGGGGTAGACCTGGGG
Organism: Zalophus californianus; assembly: GCF_009762305.2. Classification (NCBI taxonomy): domain Eukaryota; kingdom Metazoa; phylum Chordata; class Mammalia; order Carnivora; family Otariidae; genus Zalophus; species Zalophus californianus. The sequence continues at coordinate 33,597,306 of NC_045611.1, read as the reverse complement.
GTGGGGGTTGCCTATCCAGGCAGACCCTGTAGTCACAATCTTGGCTCTCTTAAACCACTGACTTCAGCCTTAGAAAGATCAAAGTGCCACCCAAGAGGGACACCCAAGAGGTTTCTGCAGCCCCTGGGGGCAAAGATCTTAGCCAAGACACCACAGCAAGGAGGTAGCAAATTCAGACCAGCAGGCTCATCTCAGACCCCTAGTCCTGCCCAGCCAGGCTCTCAGAGATCGAGCACCTGAAGAAGAACACTGGGCTGAGGGGCCACACCCGTGTGACAATGTCACCCACCCTGCCCCCATGATGCATCAGCCTGAGAATCCAAGAACTTGGACCGCGTGGCAGTGACGTAGCCCAGGAAGGCATTTGAAACAGGTGGTCTGGTGCATCCTCCAGCTTCCGTGGACCCCAGGCCCATCAGGGGGGACCCTGTCAGTGGCCGTTCCCCACCCCACCCAGCCGGGATCAGGCCCAGGGGGTGAATTCAGCAGCTCCATGTGAGAGAGCTACAATGTTCTCTCTTGCCCGCACAGCCCGCTCTGGACTTCTAGCCCCAGCACCAGCTGTTTGACTGATTCAGGGGCCTGGGGGTTCCCACCTCTGACAATAGCAACATCATCAGAGAATTCTAGTCCTGGATCTCTCTCTGAGCATCCTGTCTTTTGAAAAGAAGGGAGCAGGGAGGAAGGCAGGAAAACTATCTACAGACACTGAGGCTCTGAGCGAGCAGGCTTGTCCTGGAGAATGACAGGCACAGAACCAGAGCCTGTGGGGTTGACCAGGTGGAGAACCTATGTCAACTCATCACGAGGCCAGAGCACATGGGTTTGACCATAGACGAGCCGGAGAGGCAGCCCTGTGTCATAGATCACCAGCTGTGCAACTGCAGCTATGTAACCTCTCCGAACCTCAGTCTCTTCCTCTGTAAAACGGGAGGACAACAGTGTGGGAGGTGTGGTGAGGATGATATGAGAGAGCCATGGGACTCATCTGCTTGGCAGTTCATAACTGTGGGACGACTGTGTGCCACACCGGGCAGTGTCCTTGGGCTGGGGGCACAGCAGTCCACAACACCAACAAAATCCACTAGGGAACAAGGGAGAAAAGCTCAGGTGGTGATAAATGCAGAGTGGAGAACTGAAACAGGGTCGATGGGGTAGGAAGTGATGGCAGGCAAAGAGGCAACTTTACCACGGGCATGACAAAGGCCTGTCTGGGGACCAGTGTTTGAGTAAACGCCTACGTAGCACAAAGAAGCCAGGCATGGAAAGGTGGAGGGAGGAGGCTGCAGCAAGTGCCAAAGTCCTGGGGCGAGCAAGCTGGGAGGCTCAAGGAACAGAAAGGTCAGCGTGAGTGGGTGAGGGCCAGGTCCAGGAGGGTTTATAAAGACAGAGCCAGAAGTTTGGGTTTAGTACCTCCTCCCTGTCCAGACAGGACAGCAACACTGCACACCCTACCCCATCACCCTAACTATTTGTAGTTTCCAGAAGCACTCACAACCTTATGCATTTGTTTATTTTCTCCTGACACCCAATCCAGTGTAAGCTCCAGGAGGGCAGGAATCTCCACCCTGGGTCATTGAGCAATCCTTACTGCCTGGCCTAGAGGAGGGTCACAACAATGTCATCTTAATAAGTAATTATTGGCACTCAGTAAGTGCTCAATAAATATGATGATTCAGGCTGCCACTAGGACCTTGGCTGCTCTGCGAAGAGATGAGCCTCTCATCTCTGGAGGCATTCAAGCAGAGCCTGGAAGAACACATGTTGGGAACCCTTGGCACCAGGAGGGGCTTGGATGGTCGGGGCTCCAGGTTCTCTCCCCTTCCAAGAGCTGCCAGATCTACCCTCTGCCCAGTGCCGGGGAGCAACCAGCTCCTGCCACCGTGAGGAGACAGCTGGGGAGAGACATCATCGAGTGGCTAGGACGCACGTGGCAGAGCTTGGGCAGTGCCTTAATTTCTGGATCACTCAAGGTTTACTAGCACCACCGAGTGCAGCCCCTTATGCTGCTTAAAGAGAGACAGAATCTTAACGGCGGCCGGGATGAGAAGGAAAGAAAAACTTTTTTTTGCCAACATTGTGCACTGAGTGCCAGGCAGAATGGACATAATTCTTCCTCAAAGGCCACCCCCCCTCCCTACGCCCCGGAGAAGGGCACTTCCTGCAGACAAATGGAACCTGGCCTATAGCGTTCGACTTCCTTTGTGTCAACTAATTTCTGACTCAGGGTTTTCAGCCATTTATTTCTAGAACAATACGCTCACTGCAACAGCCGTCCAGTGAGGCAGTCTTCCTGGCGGTGACAGTGTGGCCTCCCCCTGCTTTTCTCCTCGGCAGGAGGGGGAGGGAGGTGTGAAAAGCCATCTGAAAGAGGTGGGTGGAAATGGTCGAGCCTGCCCCCCACCCCCGGGGCAAGTCTCATTTTCGGCTCTCTGGGGCCAGCCAGCTGGAGTGTAAGTGAGGACCCCAGAAGGGTCTTGGAGACCCAAGATTTCAGGGCAGGCAAGTGGCAATGGGGGAAAAGAGGGTCCGACCCCCACAAGGTGCTCTTCCTCCACGCAGTAATTAACCGAGGCTCCCAGCACCCTTCCCTGGCTTGCCCGCCTGCTTGTCCCCTCTCCCTAATATTTTTCTAATTTGCGTTGCCGCTTCCTGCTTCCTCCAAGCCACCTTAATTGGGAACTCTGTAGTTCACACGGCAAGTTCCTCTCTGCTCTCTGAGGACACCTATCGAGGGTGGAAACCAGGCTCTTCACAATAATTCTTACCAGACACGACTAATAATGACCCTCTTTCGCTAATGAAAAAAACACACACATGCACACATTGCGGCTGCTGTAATTAAGCTTGTGACGAGTTGAGTTGGAGGGAAATTAGATTTATTTACATGCTGTTCTGTTGCTGATGAAGCACTAGCTATCGGGAAGACTTCTAATTAACCCTCGTTTAGAGGGTGTGCTCTTTTGTGTCTCCTTCCCTCCCTTTGTAAATTGCAGTTGGTTAAAAAATAATAATAATAATAATTAGCCATTCTGAAGAGTTGAGTTCTCTCCTATAACTCGGTTTAATCCTCGAGCTGCATTGCCCGGATGCTGATGGTAATAAAATGCCTGAAAGCTTCCAGTTCTCAGCTATCGTCCCATCAATTCAACCAGCCAACAAGTGTGGCCGAAGTGCCTGCCACCAGTCAGGCCCTGTCCTAGGCACCCAGCCAGTCGAAAGCGGGGCCAGAGCCAGCCCTGCATCTGAAGAGATGGGGATGACCAGAAAGGAACCGGGTGAATGGCCAGTTGAGGCAGAAGAAATGGCCAGGCTGGAAGCAGGCTGCATTCAGGTTTGGTGGGAAGCACTGGGGGCACAGGGGTACACTGAAGGGTTTGTAAGGGAGGGAGGAAAAGCAAATGCAGGATTTAAGCAAGATCAGAGCAGAGCCCACAGAGGCGACTGGAAGGTCTCAATGTCCAGGGTTTTCAGAACAGATTTGCTGTCCATGGCTGACTGCCTCCTCCGTCTGTGTGTGCACAGCTGTGTCTGGGAAAGCAGCCGGCCCAGGATGCCACGGCTACGAGCACACAGGTCCAGGGCTAGGTGTTCTCATCCTGGGAGCTCCGGATTCTTCAAACCTGGTGCCCAGGAGGCAGCGGGCATCGGACGAGGGCGCCCATCCCCAGCTGCCGCAGCCCCTCGGGTCTACAGATGCATGGACCAAAAGGTTGCTCCGTTTCAGAAATGTTGGATTCCGCCAAAATGCCCATCTTAGAATCAAAGCAACACAAGATAATCAAGTCTTCAGAGGACAGCCAGCCTCGTGGAGGCCAGACCCTGCATGAGATATACGGCAATCTGGCAAGCTCCCCACGTCCCATAGATGGCCAAGGCAAGGAGCATCTGAGCTGTCACAGCTGAATCTACGGCGCCACCGTCGCTCAGGGTCACCTTCCCCGCCAGCCGTATGGCACAAGTGGTCCCGGCCCGTCCCTTAAGGCACCTAGGGAAGCCTCTGGTTGGAAGGGACCCCAAAGACCATGTCATCCAGCCCAGCTCTTACCTGGTAAAGCGGTGTGCTTTACAGCTTCATCCCTCCTGAAGGCTGTCTGGAGCTGGCCAGCACACCTCCAGGGAAGGGAGGTGGTCGCACTGATCACCACCTCCCAGGGCACTGCCAGGCCAGGGAATCTGATGGTGTGGGAAAGGGGGCGAGGACAGGATGGGCACATGGGGACAACACCCATCTTGAGTTTGGATGCTTGCGAGCGTCTACGGCCATACCACCCTGAACGCGCCCGATCTCATCTGATCTCTTGGATGCTTGCGAGCACCTCTGGTGACAACAGGGGACGTGGGGAGGGTGGACACGCACACGAACGGGCGTCAGAAGCCACATCCACGGCACCGCGAGATTATTCGCAGTTTCTCCTAAAGCACGTGGGACTTCTTAAAAAACCTATGTCCCGCTGAAACACCGCACAGCTCTAGACTCCAGAGGAAGGTCCGTGAGACATCTCCTCCCGTGTCGCCACACACAAGAAACCACCCGCCTTGCACGTGGCTGTTTTCTGTCTCTTCTAAATCTTCTGCCACGCTGTATGGTGACAGTTATGTCTCTGCCCTTAGACTATGCCACACCAGGCCAGGCCCACGCAGCGCCTCAAAAAGAGGCACCGGATGCAGAGTCGCTGTGCCCTCCATGCCAAAGACAAAACAGACTTTCCATCAGTGTGCATGGTACGCGTGAAGCCAAAAATGTCCAATCTCACAAATCCTATTTTTCTTGCCTTTCAAATATCATATTGGGGATTCCATGGGTTTCTAACACTTAGCCACTCACTCAGCTTAGTAACTGGCTATATGAACATCTCCCCATTCTCCTTCTATCTGCTCTCGCTTGGGAGTTAATGAACCTGTAGCAAAGGGAATCTTCGACCGCACTCACATAATCACGGCCGCCTCCCCCGCCCCAGGGAAGGGGCTTCATATATGCCTGGGAGGTGAACAAGGAGACCAGCCCCGCCAGCTCCGGCTAAGAGGATGGCATTGTCATCCACCTGCTTGAAGCAAGTTCCCAGGACAGCAGGAGCCCCTGAGTGCGAAGGACTGCACAGCCCCTGCCAAAGGTTAACGCTGCTTAATTACCCAGCCTTTTAAAATCACCATGTCCCAATCGCATGGAACTCATCTGCCAGTAACTTCTAGAATTCGACACATTTCTGCAGGTTACTGGGGCTCCTGGAAACTTGAACCAAGCCAGACATGTGGCCACCAGCCTGTGGATCCCTCCCTTTGGGTGGAGGGGTGAGGAGCTTGACTCAGCAGGAAACACCCCCTTGCCATCTATTCTGAAGAACGGCCTCAAAGACACACACGTGCACCCTAGACGGCCCCACAGCAAACTCAGTTTACCTACTACAGCAGGTACGGGGAGATTAATTTCCCAAAATGCTCTGAATGGGAAATAAGTCACAAATGACAAGTCAAAGAACGGATGATGTACGGCCCCTTACTCAGAAGCACGCCATCCGCTCCTCTCCTCCAAGTTGTCCGTCCCTCCCGGCCACCATCACCCTGGTTCAGGACTGTGTCACCTCTTCCCCCACGGCCTCACCGGCCCATCCAGCCCCCTGTCAAACCCTGAGCGGACGCCTGCTGTATGTTAAATGTCCTTCTTAACCCACCTTCGCCTGCCAAACGTGGAAAATGGTTTATCCAAGAACCTCAACATCGGAAGGATCCACTTCAGGGATTTGTCATAAAGGATTTTTAAAACAATCATCCTTCTTAAAAAAAATATTACTCCCTCATGCTCCATAAAGAATGACACCCCAAGACTAACGTATAATGGCAAGGAACACACATTTGGGTGCCAGAACTTTAAAGAAATGCAAAGACGCGATTACCACAGAAGTCAGGCGAGTAGTTATTTCTGGAAGGAGGAAGGGGGTTATGCCCACATGGGGCCTCTGCGGTGGCTGGCAAAGTTCCATATCTGGACCCGACTTATAAGAATTCCCTCAGTCCGAAATTCGTTTGTGGGGCATCTGTATCAGTTTTCCATTTTACAATAAAACAGTTCGCCCCTTAGCCCTGTTCTCTTTCACGGTGCTGAGCCTATACAGAGAGATTTCTGGGGACGCCTGGGTGGCTCCGTCATTAAGCGGCTGCCTTCAGCTCAGGTCATGGTCCCAAGGGCCTGGGATCGAGGCCCACATCGGGCTCCCTCTCCTTCTCCCCCTGCTTGTGCACTCTCTCTCCCTGGTCAATAAATAAAATCTTTTAAAAAATTTATTTAAATAAAGTCTCTAGTCAAATATTTAAAAAGAGAGAGAGAGAGAGAGAGAAATTTCTGGTCATGGACTCCCCGACTGGGCTGTAAGCTCTATTAGGACCCAGGTCACATCTGACTTGCTTACACTACAACCCCAGTGCCTCAGGTTGCTGAATGAAGGAATGAATTAATGAATGAATGAATGAGCCTTCCACAAGAGCTGTCCTTTCCAGACTATACTCCAGGGATCAGGAGCTGCACGTGCCCTACTTACCATGGAACCAGTGGTGTCGAAGCCAAGGCTCAGCACACAGGAGACCATCGATATATTTTTATAAAATAAATCAGTGAAAGAAACCCAACTATGGCAGCCATAGGGGACACAAAAATGACCAAGACATGGTCTTCCCAACAAGGACCTCCTCATCTAGCAAGGAGAAGCACAAACCAGACCACGTGATGAAGGCGAAGGTGGAAAATGCACAGGGGGTGATGTAAGCACCGTGAGGGGGAATCAGGGAGGGCTTCGCTGAAGACAGGACATGGAGCTGAATTTTGAAGGAAAAGCCAGAAAGTCCCTCCACTGGGAGGCAGGACAAGCACCTTGCAGGAGGCCCTCGGGATCTCCCCAACCCCACCGACTTCTCCCCAAACCATCTGCTGTATCTGCCGCTTCCGCCAAGAGTCATCTCCCAAAATTCCCCAAGTTGCGCCGTTAGCACCACCTCCCTTCCAGCGTGCGTGTGCTTGCACCACACACATGCCCTGAGAAAGTGCCTCCCACATACAGTGTGACCTGGGACACGTTACTTGTGCACACTTCCCAACCACTCTGTGAGGTGTCCCTGCACCCAGGCCGGAGGACAGAGGCTCACAGGGGTCAAACAATTCGCCCGAGACGGGGCCGGGAAGGCAGAGAAAAGAGGGACATAAGCAGGCCTGAACCTCGCTTTCCGTGTGTGGAAGAGTGAGGGGCTCACAGCCCCCTCCCCACCCGACTGTCACTCAGAACGTCAAAATGGCACTTCGGGTTCGCCCAAAGTTCCTCCTCCCTGCTCAGGAACTGGAGTACTGACCTCTGTTTCTTATCTGCCGCCTCAGTCTGGAATGCTGGCAGGGCCAAGCCCAAGACTGGCCCCGGACTACGTTCCTCTAATAATTTTGGAGGAAAGGAGCTCAGTGCAGAGCCACAACCCCCACACCTCTGAAATTCAAGCTTTGCTTCCTGTGCTTCTTTTCATGTCCCTTTTAAGTGATCTTTTACACCCAACGTGGGGTTTGAACTCACAACCCCGAGATCAAGAGTCTCGTGTTCTATTGACCGAACCAGCCAGGTGCCCGCTTAAAGGACTCAGATCTTAAGGTAAATGGGCGGCCATTTTTCCAGAAGACGTTCCCAGCACCCACAGGCCCCATGTGCCCCCTCAGCCATGCCCTCCAAGGGCAGTCACTGCCCAACGTCTACCCCCAGACGTGGCTTGGCACGACTCCGAGCGTCACGTACACGGACACGCTCCGTCTTTCCTCTTCTGCCTGACTTCTCTCGCTCAACCTTAGGCCTGGGAGAGCCAGCCCATCTCTGGGTGTGGCAGCAGGTAGCTCGTCTCCATTGCTGTGTTTGTACTTTTCTTTTAATTTTTGCTTTCGTAAAGGTCGGATCCAATCCAATCCCTTTTTCCCCATCGGTGTCACTGACTAGGCTCAGATATCAGATCACAGGACCCGCTCATCCTGTAGTTTTCCGTTCCACCGTTTGTGCGGTTGCTGGTGTGAGGTGTAAAGCATTCCTATTCCCGTGGTTGGCAACCAGATTTCACTGAGCACAGAGCTCCCTCTCCTCCTCTAAGAGCCTCTGCTACTCCAGCTCGAGGGGCTGGAGGGAGGCAGGGAAGGGGCTGCGTCTATGGGTCCTCCAATCCCAGGGCCGAACTGTGGCAGGAAGGACACCAAGGGGACTTGTCTCAGCCAGAGCCTCCCCACACCCTGGCCCAGGCCCAGCTCCAGAGAACCTAGAAGACACACCCGACAAGCCTCGACCTCGGGCCACGGGGGTCCTTCATCCAAGTCGAGACAGGACAAGACCACACTCTCCAGGTTCCTTCTCACTCCTCCGGCAGACAAAGCTCGACATGAAGGGTTGTAAAATGGTGCAGCCACTGTGGGAAACAGCAGGGAGGGTCCTCAGAACATCAAGCAACCCAGGCGTCCATCATCGGGTGAGTGGAGAACAAAATGTGGCCAGTCCATACAAGGGAATATCATTCAGCCTTCAAAAGGAAGGAGGTCCTGACACCTGCTCCACCACAGATGAACCTTGAGGACATGAGGCTGAGTGACATGAGCCAGTGACAACAGGACCAATCCCCTCTGATTCCACCTCTGTGAGATATCTAGAGTAGTCAGATTTAGAGACCAAGTAGGATGGAGGCTGTCAGGAGCTGGGGGACAGGGAAATGGGGAGTTGCTATTTCAGTGGGGACAGAGTTTTAGTTGAGGGAAACGAAGAGAGTTCTGGAGACGGACGGTGGTGCTGGTTGCACAACAGTGCTCATGGGCTTAGCGCCACTGAACTGTACACCTGAAAATGGGTAAGATGTAAATTTTATATTAGATGTACTTTACCACAATTTTTTTCAAGTTTTAATCAGAAAACATGTCAAATGCTGAGAAAGGGTATAGCAGGCAGATGCAAGAAAAAGCAAAACAGAAGTCATGATACTAATATGAGACAAAAATGCAATTCAAGGCAAACACTGTTAAATGAGAATGGTTTCAGACTTTTTTTTTTTTTTTTTAAGAGAGGGAGAGATAGGGTGGGAGGGGCAGGGGGAGAGGGAGAGAGAGAATCTTAAGCAGGCTCTGCCCAGCTCAGAGCCCGACTCAGGACTTGATCTCATGACCCTAAGATCATGACTTGAGCCAAAATCAAGAGTTGGATGCTTAACCGACTGAGCCACCCAGGCGCCCCTCAGATTTTTTTTAAAAGTGAGGTTTGCAGCCATGGTAAGTCCAAAGAGGCAGCAAGACACAGAAGAGCATAGAATCTCCAACCACAGAGAAAAAGGACAGTCCGAGGCTCCTGTCTTCTCTCTCACTTTCTCCCCACATCCCGGCCACAGAAAGCAAGACATGAGGCCAGCTTCTATCAGACACAGCAAGACCTGATGTGGAGTCAGTGAGACACCCTCCTTTGGACATGGGTATCCACGCTCTTCTCAAGTCTCAGAACCTTCAGAGCAAGACCCAGGCTCTGAATGACTCCCCTTCCTTTGGCTTCTTTAAAAGGTTTTGCCCCCAGGAGGGCCAGAAAACTCAAAACACTGCAGGTCTGAGCCTGATTCACAGGGAGGCTGCCAGCCTCCCATCAAGGATGCATCTGGAACCAACACACAGATTCCTTCTTCGCAATACAGGCAATAGCCCCAGCACAGCATACTAAGCCCACCTGCTCCGAGCCCAGCCTCGTTACGGTGTTAGCCCCTCAATTCACAGCCATGCTAGGAGCCAGGGACCACTGACTCCATTTTACAGAAGGGAAAACCAAAGGCTTAGGGAAGTCAAGTAACTAAGCTCAGGTCCCAAGCACGAGGCAGAGCTCGGATTCACTGTAGGACCCGGCAGACTCTTGAGCCCAATTCTTAACCGTCAGACTATTGTGTCCTTCCAAGACATTCAAACAACCTGGGGGATTTCACAGGCCGGAAACCAGGATTCAGGGTGGGCCGGGGCTGAATCAGGTACACCAAGCCATGCCTTAAAAATAATATCGATTCACATGGACAGTTTTGAGTTTTCAAATCCTATCTAAGAATCCATGTGACCCAACAGATCAGTGAGGAGATGGGAGAGGTTTTGCTATCATCCACGACGGATACGAAACGATCTGAGGAATGACCAGAGAGGTGCATGAACAATCAAAAGTCACACAGCAAGTTCCCAGGGAACCGGGCCTCATCTGGAGATAGTCACCCCACTAGGCCCCCCAGGAAGGTCCCCTCAGACGCAACATTCCAGCGGGCACCAGGACACAGATGGAACTCTCCGAAGCCCATTCAGCCTTTCTGCCAGGCCACCACACGCTGCCTGCCTGCCTGCCAGTCTGACGCGCTGCCCTCCGTTTTTCATTGCTAATTAATTTGGATGGAGATGTCTTTAAACCAAGACTTACGTCGGGTCCTCCCCACTGTCTGTGAACCAATTTCATTACAACAGAAACCGTGTTGCCAAAATGAGAAATCCCCTCCTTCGCAGGCCTGTGCCCTTGAAGGCATCTTATTAGAAAAGACCATTTCTTAATTAACATTTTTGATCTTTAATCCATTACACATCCCTCTAATCCTGTGCGGAGGTGCGGCTGGCCCACTTCCGCGGGCTGGCTCCGGGCTGCGCGAGGCTGGCAATTTCAGCTCTGAGGGCTCGCTCACAGCTGGACTCCGCCGCGGACAGTCTGCGGCGCCCAGACACCACCCCTGGCCCAGCCGCGGGGCCGGTCCCGAGCGGGAGCCGGGGAGGGGGGCCTGGCGCAGACGCCCCCGGATGGGCCAGTCTGCAGACGAGAGTTCATTTCATTAACCCCTGAACCCCATCTCTTCTCGCCCCAGAATGGTTTCTAGCAAAGGCTGTTCTCGCAGATCTGGCTCCCGCCAAGCGAGAGGTCGCCGGGCTGGTCTTCCTTCCCATTTGCACGAATCTCAAGCAACCTGACCACATCTACACAAAGAGCTGGTCCCACCAAGGTCAGAGGGCCCCACTTTGGAAAGCTCCGGACCTGCCCGGCGGCCCCCTCCTTCCTGGAAGGAACCTTCTTCATTCGGTTTTGGGGACCCCATCTTTGCCTTCAGTGCTGACGCCTCTCTGGACAAAGACCTCGCCTCTATTCTGTCTGAGCTCCCTCCCAGCTATAAGTGCCAGCGACATACCCGAGACCCAAATACGGCCCCGGGCCCCTCCTCCCCTAGCGCCAGACCATACATTCAAGTCCCACTCGACCTCGGAGAGGCATTCCCAACTTGCGGCCAAAACCAAGCTCTTGAGCACCACCCCCACCATCATACGAGAGCAGCTTCTCCCAGGACACCCGGCCGCCCAGCTGCTCACCTGCAGCCACCCAGCTGCCCTGGAGCCTTGGAGTCACCTTGCTTCCTCTCCCTTCCTCACCCCGACATCCAACCCCCGACACAACCTGGGGGACCTGCCTCCAAGAGAAATTCCTAATCCGATGTCTTCTCACCTCCTGGGTCCCAGCCCCCGTCATCTCCCACCTGGGCAAGGCCTTCAGTCCCCTTCCCTCTTGCCCACACACAGCTAAAGGGGTCCCTTCTCCCTTCTGCCCCCAGCCTCCCGTCAGCTCAGAGTAAAATCCAGTGTCCACCAAGACTCAAGGCCTGCCTGCCTCCCTCCCACTGCACCCTGACCTCCCCTCCCCTTCCCCACCTCCCTGGACTCCCCTCCTCCCCCACTTTCCCCCACTCCCCTGACCTCACCTCCTCCCCCCCAGCATCCCCCCACTCTCCTAACCTCACCTCCTCCCCCCCACCTTCTCCCCACCTCCCTGACCTCACCTCCTCCCCCCCACCTTCCCCACCAACTCCCCTGAGCTCACCTCCTCCCCCCCACCTTCTCCCCACCTCCCTGACCTCACCTCCTCCCCCCCACCTTCCCCACCAACTCCCCTGAGCTCACCTCCTCCCTCCCACCTTCTCCCTACCTCCCTGACCTCACCTCCTCCCCGCCACCTCCCTGGCCTCACCTCTTGCCCCTCTTTTCCTGGCTCATTCTACTCCAGCCACAGGGACATTCCTTCTGTCCTTCCACAGGCCCAGCTCATCCCCATAGGGGGGAACATCTGGAATACTGCTCCCACCCCTCTGCATGGCTCATACCCTCTCTTGCTCAAATGCCCCTCCTAGACACAGAGGCCTCTCTGACCACCCTCCAGACGCCCCTCCTCCCACCCCCCATCACTAACTGACCGCCCTGCTGGTCATGTCCCAGAGAAACACATTCTGTATTTGTTCAGACTTTGCCGGCATCATGCCCCGCACTAGAACGCCAGCGCCGAGCACATCAGGGACTCTGTTGGCCCTGTTCACCACCCAGGACCGTGTCCAGCACTTAGTAGGTGCTCAGTCCCACGTGTGACCGAAAGAAGGCAAGCTGTCGGGATCCAGCTGGTGGTGACGCAGGTCCCAGCCATCACTGGCTGTCAAGGGATGCTCATCCAGCAGCAAATGAGAAGGTGGTTAGACGTTCACTAGAACTGCCCGGGGCTGAACATTCTGAGAAACTGGCCGGCAGTGAATAAAGCAGAGCTGGAGCCCCGGGCTGGATGACTAGGGAGGGGAAGGAGGGAGAAAAAGCCATCCCCAGTGGCAAGGGAGGTGGAGCCTATGAACAGTTAAGGAACAGGGACAGGCCGGCCCTTGGCCCTTCACAGACTCCGAAGGACAGGACGGGGGGTTCGTGGAACCAGGAGGCACATACACAAGGGCTGCGTGGACAGCAAGGTTGGGGCTGGGCCCAGAAGGACTCTGGCGCGGGCGGGGACATTGCCGGAGAGGGACACAGCCCAAGTGGAGGCGTGGGCTAGAATGAGGGCCGAGAGCACAGGACGAAACTCCTTCAAGAGGCCACTTCGGGACTTGGGGAGTCCCCCCACCCACGCACCAACTCTTGAGCTACATGTACTGGTGAGACCCTCTACGGGGACCCCCCTGCCTCAGGGCACCATGACTGCCCAAGGCTGCTGGAAGCCCCCAAGCCTGGCCAGCCTCAGAGCTGGGCCCAGAGCGTGGGGCTCTGGACTCCCGGTCTAGTGCTCCTGCTGTCACCACTCTCTAGGCTCGCTCGTTGCCCACTGCGCCAGCTACCGGCCCAGACCTTGACCTGAGCCCTGAAGGCCATTGTGCTGCAAAGCCTGAAGTCAAGGGCCCTTCCCCCCAGCAGCACTAGGTCAAGGCACTCTGCTTGCACACCCCCGGGCCAGGGATGGAGGGGTGCCACCGGAGGAGCCATGGGGCTGGGTGTGGAGGAGCAGATGGGCCCATCTCTCCAACAACCAGATCAGGCTCCTTTTAGGGAAGCTCTGCCTCAGCCAGAGAGGCATCCCCCAGTGGGTCTGCCCCAGGATCTGGGGCCGGGGTGGTGCCAGGAGGAGCCCCAAGGAGAACACCCATAATGGGAACCACTCAGCACCCACCACACACCCCTGCCCTTGCACATGGACCCACACACCACCCTTCACGAACCTATGTGTCAGACACAGCCCTTCCCTGGCTGTGGGGTCCCGGTGTGGGGGTGAGGGGGGGTGCATGCCAGGTTCTAAAGTCAACCTATGAGGCAAAAATGTCCCCCGCCCTGAGATCCAGTGGCCGTGGCTTGGGATACACACGTGAGGATAATGGCCGTGAGGTGCTTGGCTCCTACGTCAGGCGTGAGGGAGGAAGACACACATCTTAGAACCCCAGAGCCACAGCCACCTGAGGGGCCACACACACCTGTGGCACCTGGGGGAGCGGCAGAGTCTCACCCACCTCACTCAGGCTCACTCGGGCAGCCCCCGCGGCTGGAACTGCCAACTCTCTTCAAATTGTTATCGCCTCCTTTATTTGGGCAAATGTGCATCTTAACTGGGCGAATTTGAATGAACGAGTAATGACCTCTAAGTCTGCACATACACTGTCAACAAGGTAGGGAGGTGGGATTAGGCGCGCTGTGCTGCAGACTCGCTGTGTGACACTGGGCAAGTCTCCCAGCCTCTCTGAGGCACAATGTCTGCATATGAGAAACAGGCATGAGAACACTACCTGTGGTCCAAATGCTACTTCAGGGGTTCAGACAGAGAATGCCTGTGGAAATGCCCGCTGGAAGGAGGTGAGGGGACACAGGGGCCAGCACACAGGCCTTGGGGATAGAGAGAGCCAGATTCAAATCCTAGCCAGGCACCGGTCTCCGGAGGAGAGCACACACAGACTCCAGGCCAGAGCCACTGAGACACGTGGCAGCCAGCCACCAAAAAACGACGCTTCCCTAAGGGGTGGGTCCTCGGCAGCCCCTCCCCAGGCCCCTTGGGGTCCCCAGGCTCCACGGCTTTGCAAGAGTCAGGGGCTCTGGCTGGAATCCCAGGCTGGCCGTCTCTTTCTCTCTCCACACTTGGGGAAGGCATTTCCTCCTTCTCGGGGCCTGCGGGTCAGGTTTCCACCCAGATGGAAAGTCCCACCCAGGGGCCCTCAAAGGAGAGCTCACCATGGAAACTCCATGGGGTGCCTGCCAGACACAAGGGCAAGTGGCCACTGGCGGGCCTTCCTGGGGCCGAGCCCACAGTCCTGCCAGCCGGAGGGGGAAGGGCCAGGAAGGGGGCTCCAGCTGGACTTCAGAGCTCAGACCCAGAACAGTGCTCATACATACAGAGAGCGGGTACGTGTGAGTGAGTTTGGGTATGCGGATATGCATCTAGGCATGAGTCTATAGAGACCCCGAATGAGCCCCAGCCCCGAGTCCTCCTAACACCTCTGAGCCTCACTCTTCCTGACTGTGCCCCCCGCCAGCCCCCAGAGGCCAGATTCTACTCAGATAAGATGAGTAAATACAAAATCCTATAAAAAGGGAACAAAGGATGGGGCTTGCTGGGTGGAACCCCCAGCAGCAAGTCCACAAACCATGGCCAGAGTACAATCTGGGCAGAGGGGCCATGGTGGGTGATGCATCTCCCGAGCTGTTGAGCTCAAAACATAAGGATGCAAACAGAGCTTCCCAAACTGTGTCCCAAGACTTCATGAGCGGGATGCCTGGCTGGCTGCCAGTTGAGCATCTGACTTGTGGTTCCGGCTCAGGTCATGGTCTCGGGGTCACGAGATGAAGCTCCATGTCGGGCTCCATCCTCAGGGGGGACGTCTGCTTGGGATTCTCTCCCTCTGCCCCTCCCACACACGTGCGCTCCCTCCCTCAAATAAAATAAATACATCTTAAAAAAAAAAAAAAAACACTTTATGAACTGGGGATAGGTGGTCCTCAGAAACAGGTAGGGACTAGTTTCTGAAGTCAAGAGTTTGAGGAGCCCTCCCAAAGACTCCCAGCAACCATGCGCACGTCAAGGGCTCTTCAAGGTCCTACACTGAAGAACCCCGCTCAATTGCAATGAACCAGGCACTGAGGCAAGTAACCTGAGCATCTGCCGCAGGATGCAGCCTGCCTTTGCCCAGCCCCCTCCAGGCTGCACCACATGGAAGTTGGAAGTTCGCGGCTGCGGTGTGCACTTAGGCCCTGAGCATTCTTCCGAGGTCAATTTAAGAAAGAACTCTAGGAAAGTTGTTTCTGTATTGTGTGCCAAATTGTTACTGAGACAGTGGCTGTTGTTTGTTCAATGATTAATGAGGCTCTGCACAGTAAATTCCTCAGCATTTAGTGCCAGGGAAAAACATTTGTCCGTCCCCAGTGCATAAATCAGGAAGAGGCGGCCAACTGCCCTTCATCCGATTTCTCGTTTGGCCTGAGCTGCCGGGAAGCTCACCTGCATAGTGACCATTACCTTGGGCTTTGGACATAATTAGTTCTTTCATCTATTATTTTAGCTGCCCAGTGATGTACAGCCACCTCATCTCGTTTCATTAATAATACCTAGAGCTGGTACTTAGGAGTGCTTGCTGTATGCCGGGCACCGCGCTGAGCACGTGACATCTACGTTCTCCTTCATCCTGGCAAGGGCTTTGGTATCCCCGCTTTACAGATCAGGAGACTGAGCCCTGAGAAGGTGAATAACTTAGGCAAGTGCATCCTCACAGCTAAGAAGTGAAGGGTCCTGCTCTGTGTCCTCACTCTAGGATGTGAGTCCTGGAGAGCAGACACCACTGCATCCTTGGGGCCAAATATGGCCCAAACAGACCCTTGCTGTTAGGCGCTGAACAAACGGGTGGGGGGCCCAGCACTGAGACAAAGGTCTGCTTGCTTCAAAATCCATGCTCTGACTCCTGGTTTGCTTTAGTCTTTAGGGCTTGGCCAAGCTAACCCTGGCCTTAGCCTTAAACATAACCCTGACCCTAACCTTAGGCTTAAACATACACCTAACCACGGTACTAAATCTAAGCTTACTTCTAGCACAATCCCAGATGAATTAATTAACAACCAATATGAAGCTCCCTGCCCAGCCTGGTCCTCGGTTCTAGCGGTGGCAGAAAGTCGGCTTCCAGTGCAGATGGTGGGAGCATGTGGGGTCTGCAGCAGGGAGAGGTCAGCAGAGCCGGGGGTCGGGTTTCCCCTCCTGGGAGGCCCCGGGCAGACCTGAGCAGGGCAGGCCCGGCCACTTAGGCCTCTACAGTAGCAGACGGTGGAGCAGGCACGCCGTGCCGGGCCGCTGTTCACAGAGGCGGCTACCCTGGCCTATGAGGGCCAGCCCAGCGGGTGGGGAGGAGATGCCCTGCCCCGCTTCCTGACCATTTGTGGCTGGCGAGGAGCCCCGCAGCCAGCACAGGAAATAACAGGGGCCCCCAGAGGCCGCCCATGCAGGCCCTGCTCCGAGGCCGCCCAGGGAGGGAAGGAGGCCATTGTCGCTCTTTGTTTCGGTTTCCCCAGCATTGCCTGGGCTCCAAGAGGCCCCTGGGAGCTAACAAAGCTTCCCCCCAACCCGCAGCTGTCCAGCCTCCCTCAGCCAGACCCTGGGGACAGGCCCACCAGGCCCCTGGACTCTTAAAGTGGCAGGTGCAGGGTGGAAATGAAGTCATGTCCAAGTTGGGGCTGGGGGGGCGCATGTGGGCCAGAGCAGGCCAGGCAGGCGAACAGACAGATGGGCACTGGGGTCTGTGTCTGCACGCGGGTCAGCCCAGCACCGGGCCCAACAGCAGGCGCTTGAATCTTTGGACGGAAAGTATGTCTAAGGCACGAGGGTACAACAAAGAAACCAAAGAAAAGGAAGGAAACGGAAGGCACAAAGACAACCTAGGCATCTGGAACGGCCGCGCACGGTCGCCATCCTTGAAGAGACACAGCCCAGAAGCAGGATTTTTCTGCTCATTTGCAAGCCTAGGGGCACGCTGCGTGTGTGTGCGTGTCTCTCTCTGTACATGTTTTAAGCGTGTGCATATGTACGCTGCATACATGTAAGAACGAGCTCCTGCACTCATATATGCATGGACCTCGTGTCTGTGAGCACGTGTGTGCGTGGTGGGACACATGTGAGGTGTGGGGGCTACATATATATGAATGTGTGCCCTGGGTGTGGGGTGGAGGAGTGACATGTGTGAATATGTGTGTCTGTACATGTGTGCTGCGGGTACAGGTGTGCATGTGAAGGTGTGTGCACATGTGCGTATGTCTGTGAGCAAATGAACGTGTGTGTGTGCACACACCTGCACCCACAATGGTTGGTGAGTCACCACCCTGCTGTTAAAGAGCACTCTCGGGCTTGTGCCCCCCGCGGTCACTCGTCCCCACACTGGCCCTGGCACCCCCCTCCAGTGGTATGTCACCATCGTGATCTCATCAGGGCTCTTGGCACATCCTCTCGTGTGTCCCCACAAGCACACAGTACATCTCCACTGAGCCCTCATCACTGAATCAGCAACGACAGAAGGGGGCCCTGGACTCAGATGAAACCAACCCAGGCTCAAATCCCCACTCTGGTCCCATGAGCTCCGAAAGCCTGCCCCAGGCTCTCAACCCCTCTGAGCCTCAACCGCTCCTCTGTGAGACACAAATAGTAGCACTTCTAAGGAGGGTTAAATGAGATCACGTGTGCTGGAGCCCAGCCTCATGCCTGGCACCACTGACTAACAACTAGATGGTTATTATTTTTAACGTTACTGTTACTATAGTTGTTGGTAGCCATAGCTAGGGGCTGAAGACTCAACAGTGAGCAAAACAGGCACTACCCTGCCTCCCCAAGCTTATGCGGTTTGCGAAGTATTTAGCCGCAAGAAGTAGAAAAGCAGAAGCAAAAAAGTGTCCTATTTACTGGACTCAGTGTCAGCCTAATGTACTAACCACCACCAAGGATGGCCAGCAGCCATCAGTTAAAGCAATCGACCACAACGAAGGAGAAAAGAATTATCCGTGTGGGCAAAATAATGGTTTTTCGAACCAGACAGGCATCAGTTAGCCAGGTTCAGACTAATACATACAAGGACTGGTGTGTGTGTGCGTGTGTCTGTGCGCACACACACCCACACCTGCCTGCACACTCAACGATTTTAGGAGAATGTCAGCTGAGAGGACAGCAGCCTAACCCCCGTGGGCCACCCACAGCCTGCAGCAGGACACTGGCTGACACAGCGCTGGCCAACCCTGACCCAGGAGCTGGGCCCTGCAGAGTGCCTGCCCAGGAAGCCAGGAGCAGCCAGGCAGCACGACTGAGCTGACCTTGGCCATTTCCTACTGGGCACTGACCCATGGCTGCACAGTTGGTGTGTCCAGCCCTGCCCAGGGAAGGAGCTTGATCACATGACATCCTCACAGCATTTGCCTTTCGGAACAGACCCTGCCCACCAAACCCCTGACCGGTACCCAACCCCACCAAAGCCATCTCCACTTAGGAAACGAGCAATGCCCCACCAACCAGGGTCAGCATGAGTGAGGACGCTGCCCACTGTGGTGAGGGCTAGAGACTGCCACTCAAGACGTTGAGGGAGTGGGGCTGGGGGCATCAGAGCTTCCTCTGCCGCCCCCACAGATCCAAGCTCTGAGCTAAGCTCCAGTCCAAGCTTCCATCAATGTGTTCTCAGTAGCAAGAATAAAAGCACAGAGCACCCCAGGTGCCACCCTGGAAGGCTAAGGCTAACCCATGTGGATTCCCTCATATAATCCTCACAATGGCCTAGGAAGACAATTATCCCCATTTTAGGTGACGAAATGGAAGCACAGAGAAGTTACGCAACTTACTCAAGGCCTCACAGAGCTGCTAAGTATCTGGACCTCAAACCCAATTCTGGCCCTTAAAGGGAACAGATATCTGGCCCTGGACTGCCAAGGGCAAATACAGACAAAGAGGCAGAGGTGGCAAACCAAGTCACCAAGCCAGGGCTAGGTTCTGGGAGCACAGAGAATCATATGTGGTCACTGCCTGAAGGAGCACACAGAGCAGCAAGGGACCTGGGCATGTACAGAAGGAAGGTCATAAGCAAGCGAAAAGCAGTGAAGGCCAGGATCACGGCTGTCCCCAGGGCTAAAGGGAACAAAGGAAGGTGCAATAATTATGATGGGTCTATCATAGCACACTTCTTGGAGGAGAGGTCATTTAGCTGAGCTCCATAGGCAGAGGGCCCAGCTAGAGCAAAAGTCAAGGGGAGCAGGCAAGAGGGCTTAACTCATCAAGCCCTTTAAGTCTTCACTACTTGGAGTGGCCACCCTGGAGCTGGTAAGAAATGCAGAATCTCAGGCCCCACCCAGACCTACTGAGTCAGAATTCACATTTTAACGAGATCACCAGATTGGCATGCACATTCCAGTGTGAGCAGAGTTGGCGTTAACCACACCTGGGCAACACAGGGAGACGTCCCCAAAGTCACGAGGAGCAATGTCATCATCACGCCTACATGCTCACACCCATATACACACCAGACTGTGGTCCTGGTTTACAGCCAGGCCTCAAGTCACCAAAGAATCGCTGGTTTCCACCGCCCACCAGTGGGGTCCTCAGGACTTAGGGAAGGGCTGACACCACACAGACTCCTCCCTGACCTCAGGGAGCACCCAAGCCTGGAGAAACTAGAACCAGCCCCTCCCTCATTAAAATCCTCATGACTGCCCCCTGAAAGGCCCGGCACACCAGGAGAGGGGAAGGGGACCCAGGGCTCGCTGAGGTGGACAGCCCCAAGTCCAAGGGGCTGGGAGCAAGGGTACAATGGCGGAGCAGCTGCTGTGGGCCAGGCTGCCAGTACCACACAAATGACACAGAGTCCCTGCCTCGGAGAAAGCCCAAGTCCACGTAAGAGGTAAAAACCAGCAAGACGAGCCCCACTCCATGGTTTCACTCCAGCGAAACCACTGGCCAGGCTTGGGGGGAGACGAGGAGGCTGAAGAGAGACCCCACATACAGTCCTTCACACACACCCCAGGCGCCGGCACACACACTCAGACATGTGCACGGGCTCCGCACACACGTGTGCACGGGCTCCGCACACACGTGTTCACGGCAGATAGGGCACAGGGGAGGCAATCAGAGGGCAGCCCAGCAGGGGTCCCTGGCTGGTCCAGAGCCAGAGGAAAGGGTGGGCAGGAAACACCACATCCCCCTCAGAGAACAGGTCCCAGTCAGCCCGGGGGGACCCAGGATGCGGTACAGAAGGGTGCAAAGGCCCTGGGGTCCCCAGGGGTCTGAATCAGGGCTATAGCACCTGGGCCCCCCCCACACACACACACACACATGCATGCGCACATGAACACGAGTACGTGCCTCCGTGTGCCCGCAGGGCACAGATGCCCTACACCTCATGGACTGCTCACCATGGTAACAGAGTGGTCACCTCTCAGCTCCAGTAACCCCCTAAAGGTTTCTAGGCCTCCTGGACTGGGGGGGAGGCAGCCCTAACAAAGGCGCAGACCTGCTGGCCTGGCCGGGGGTCCGAGGCACAGACCAGCCGGCGCATGCCTGCCACCCTCCCCTGGTGAGCTCGGGGCCACTGCGTCTTCCTGCCCAGCCTGCCTGGTTCCACTTAGCTCAACTCCCCACAGACGCCCCGGCCGAGCTAATGAGAAACTCCCCAGCTGGCCCCACATAAAAACGCATTTCATAAGTCTTTAAAATGCTGGGAAATTATACATCTATTTAGACCTTTTCTGCTCCTTTAAGGTGTCCCCTGGCCCACATTGAGAGTATGATTGGGTTGGGGGCTCAAGCTCAAGAGGTGGACAGCTGGAGCCAAAGGAAGCCTGGGCCATCCATCGCGGCCGCGGTATTCTGGCCACAGGGGCCGGAACACGTTCGAGGAGGAGCCCAGGATAAAGGGCCACTCAGGAAAGAATTCAAGTGAGGGACCCTGGCGAGGACTGGGGAGAAAGAGGGGGTCCAAGTTACTCCAGCCTGGGTTTGAAGATTGAAAGAGAAAGTCAAAAGGTGCTGGGAGCCCCTAAGAAACTTAACTCCAAAGGAGAAAAAGAGCATCTACTACACAAAGGCCCTAGTCATTGTACTATTTCTAAGAGCCAAAAATGAAAAGTAGTCCAAATGCCCAACAGGGGTGGGGCAGTTAGGAAAGTGAATGTCCAGCCACCCAACGACCTTGATGCGTGACAGAAGGATGTGTGGGGTCCAGGGGTTACGTGAAGCTCGGGTCTCATGGGGGCGGGAGCTACACAGATTCCACCGTGGATTTCATCTAGGTAAGTTGGTTGATACGGGACGGAGCTGGAAATGGGGCCGAGAGAAACAGAAAGGGCAGGAGTGCAGAAGCGCAAGGCTGTAGGTGAAGTTTCTATGAAGTAGTTGAAATAATAAACACGCACTCTAAGAAAACACCAGTGGTGTGGGGAGAGAGCTCCGAGAAGGCTCAGAAGCACAGGCTGGGCTGCATGGAGGGGCCTCGACGCCCTGCGTGAAAGGCCCAGTTTTCCAGACATTTCCATCCACTTCACTGTCAGAACCTTGGGGTGCAGGACTGCAGGGGTGGGGAGGAGCCTGCGACCTTTGTCAGGAGTGGGAACCCTGACCACTCTCCCTAGCCCACTGCTTACCCAGCACCAGAATGAAAGGGAAAGGAAAGGCTTCCAGCACCCCTCTCTATGGGGCCCCCAGGATACCAGCTACCTGGATGCTACTCTAATTTCCCACCCGAGCGGGTCCCAGAGCCCACAGCCCAATTACCAGCCTCCCCTGCAAACTGCAGCCACGCCCAACATGCAGGCACCGTCATGAGCAGGGAGCCCAGTGGGGAGGCAGGCTGGGCATAGGCGTGTGGGGGTCCCTACCGAGAGCCTGGCCCGAAGTGTTTCCCTGGCCTCTGAGATAGGAAATGTGTACAAGGCCTTCAAAACATGCACCTCTCCTCGCCTTCCGGGCGGAGAAGTCAGACTCTTTCACCTGACCCAGGAGGGACAGTGCACACAGCTGAGACCCTCCCCCAAGGCTCTGGATTCCCTCTACAGTGAATAGCCTGGACAACACCCTCAC
Organism: Zalophus californianus; assembly: GCF_009762305.2. Classification (NCBI taxonomy): domain Eukaryota; kingdom Metazoa; phylum Chordata; class Mammalia; order Carnivora; family Otariidae; genus Zalophus; species Zalophus californianus. The sequence continues at coordinate 33,574,951 of NC_045611.1, read as the reverse complement.
AGGCAGCTCGGCCAGTTACAGTTTTGATGCTACGTTCATGCATGAGCTGCCCGGGTTCAAATCCTGGCTCGGCTACTCTCTGGTTGTGTGACTTTAAAACAAGTCACTAGCATCTCCGTGCCTCAGTTTCTGTACATGAACCAAGAAAGAGGGCTGGCCCAGAATTAGTCTGTAAATGAGATGGATGTTTCCATTAGCCAGGACAATGAGACCTGTCAGGTGGCAGGAAGGCCCAAAACTCTGATCACCCCAATAGGGTCTCAGGCCATCGCAAACAACGAATTATATCGAGCGTTTCTCTCCAATCCCTAGAGTGTCTGTCACCACCTGGCTGACCTGCCCAGGCACTGACAATGAGTGTATGTGAACAGAGTAACCGTTTCCCATCTCCGGACCACCCCGCAGACCCTCCTCCCACTGCACCCCCCAGCTCACTCCAGAGCTGCCATGTTGGAAGGAAGCCCAACCTGTCCTGAAGCTGGACTGGAGAGGTTCCAGTGACACTGCGGTCAGACAGTTATACAAAGATGAGTCCCCTTTGCCCCCCCCCATCAAACTTGGTGATCAGAGCAAGGGAAGCAAAGCTCAATCCGGCTGGACCGGTTCACTGAAAACCCACATTGTAGGGCTCACGATCATCCTGGTGCCTGCCACTTGGAGACGACATTCTAAAGGGCTTGAAGGAAGAGAGAAGCGTTGAAGCGAAGACAGGTCTCCTCACTGTGCTGGGCTGACCAGGGAGGGTGGGGCAGGGGGAGAGAGAGGCCCCCTGGGAGGGACACGCTTAGCAACCTCCTAATTGGTGACCAGGCCCAAACCAGCTAGCAGAAGGCCTTTCTGTGACCCAAACAAGGATTTTTTTTTAAGATTTTATTTACTTATTTGACACAGAGAGAGAGAGAGCACAAGCACGGGGAGTGGCAGGCAGAGGGAGAGGGAGAAGCAGACTCTCCACTGAGCAAGGAGCCCAATGTGGGGCTCGATCCCAGGACCCTGGGATCATGACCTGAGCCAAAGGCAGACACTTAACGGACTGAGCCACCCAGGCGCCCCAGATTTTTTTTTTTTTTAAATATGAGTTGTCCAAAATGAGATACCCCTTCACATTTAGGAAGGCTGGAATAAAAAATTTCTTTAAAATTTTTAAAAAGGGAAGGGGCACCTGGGTGGCTCAGTCGTTAAGCATCTGCCTTCGGCTCAGGTCGTGATCCCAAGGTCCTGGGATCAAGCCCCACATCAGGCTCCCCGCTCGGCAGGAAGCCTGCTTCTCCCTCTCCCACTCCCCCTGCTTGTGTTCCCTCTCTCACTGTGTCTCTCTCTGTCAAATAAATAAAATCTTTAAAAAAAAAATTTTTTTTAAAGGGAAAATAACAACTGTTGGTGAGGATATGGAGAAACTGGAACTCCCACACATTACTGGTGGGAGCGTGAAATGATGCAGCTGCTATGGGCAACAGTTCGGCAGTTCCTCAAAAAGTTACACAGAGAGTTACAACAAGACCCAGCAATTCCACTCCTAGGTGTATGTCCGCCAAAGCTGAAAACTGGCACATGGAAATTCACAGCAGCTTATTCACAACTGTCCAAAGGGGAAAATAACCCAAATGTCCATTAACAGAAGAACAGATAAACAAAATGTGGTCTATCCATACAACAGAACGTTATTCAGCCGTAACAAAGAATGTAGGACTGGTACCGGCTACAATTTGGATAAATCTTGACAATATTAGGCTACACAAGGAGCGCCTGAGTGGCTCAGCTGGTTGGGTGTCCAACTCTCGGTTTCTGCTCAGGTCATGATCTCCAGACCCTGGGCTCGAGCCCCGCATCAGGCTCCCTGCTCAGCCAGAGACCTGCTTCTCCCTCTCCCACTCCCCCTACTGTGTTCCCTCTCTCACTGTCTCTCTCTGTCAGATAAATAAATAAAATCTTTAAAAAAAAAAAAGAGAGAGAAAATGTTCTCAGTTGACTACAATGGTGGTGATACATATCTCTGAATATACTCAAATCCACTGAATTGTACATTTAAGTGAATGCATTATATGATATGTAAATTGTATCTCAATAAAGCTACCTTAAAGTGGTAAGAGTTGCTGCATTTTTTTAATCTGATGATTTCCCTCAAAAATCCAGCTTTCTGGTCTCTTTTTTAAAAACTCAGATGGGGGCACCTGGGTGGCTCAGTCGTTAAGCGTCTGCCTTCGGCTCAGGTCATGATCCCGGGGTCCTGGGATCGAGCCCCGCATCGGGCTCCCTGCTCCGCGGGAAGCCTGCTTCTCCCTCTCCCACTCCCCTTGCTTGTGTTCCCTCTCTGGCTGTGTCTCTCTCTGTCAAATAAATAAATAAAATCTTTTTTTAAAAATAAATAAATAAAAAGTAAAAACTCAGATGGGGGCACCTGGGTGGCTCAGTCATTAAGCGTCTGCCTTCGGCTCAGGTCATGATCGCAGAGTTCTGGGATGAAGTCCTGCATCAGGGATCCCTGGCTCAGTGGGGAGCCTGCTTCTCCCTCTACCCTTCCCCCCTGCTCGTGATCTCTCTCTCACTCTCTCCCTAATAAATAAATTTTTTAAAAATAATAATTCAATAAATAAATAAATAAATAAATAAATAAATAAAAACTCAGATGATCTGGCAATTTGGTGCAGGTCCCTGGCACAGTCTGTCCCTTAGCAGGGCCTGTGTCACACTTTACCAGAGAACCTCCCCAGCCTGCCCCCTCACCTGGGCCACAGGCCAGCCTCGGGACAGGGAGGACCTCTATGGGGCTCTCACAAAAGACTCTCCCATCTCTAAGGCCATTCAAACCCACGAACTCCCCTGAAATCACACGTAAAATGTTCCCACTGGATGCTCAAAGGCATCTGTGGCTCAAAACAGGTTCAGAATTATGCTTCAATTATCTCTTTATAACCTATTATCCCCCTCACCCCCATCTCATGGGTAAGAAAAATCAGGATCCCGTGGGGAATGATTTAAAACCCCACCCCTACTACACACCCCACACCTAGGCTCTGAGCACAGTGCTCGGTCCCAGGGCTCTGCTCTCAGGAGCCCAGTATCTGCTGGCCAAGGGGCAGGCAGAGGCTGGTGCTCCCCCCTCCCATGAAGCCCTAGGCCCACCAGGGAGCCCTGCCGTGAGCCAGTCCCCCTGGCAGGCCAGGCCGGGCTCTCCATCACTGTCAGGGCCCTGATGCGAAGGCATAGACAGAGCAGGCCAGGTTGTTCCTGGGGGTGGTGACCACGGGGTGCCCCCAGGCAGGGGAGGCCGGAGGAGGCCAGAAGTGAGCAGAGAGCACACGGGGCATTCTGCTTCTTTAGTGGAGTTCTCCATCACGCTCCCACAGGCAGGGCAAAGCGGGCGAGGGGGAAGGGCACCGCGCAAAGCTTGCAGCCCGGCTACTAGGCCCCCAAGGAAAGGAGCTGCCCCACGGCCCATGGCCCATGGCCCGCAGCTCCTCCTGGTAAAACGCTCTCAGCCCACCCTGCTCACCTCACCCTGAACTCCTTTGATCTGATAAGCCAAAGACCCTTCGTGGCCCGTACCTCCAGGGACCCTCCTGAAGCCCCCACGATGCCACACTGTCAGGTTCGGCCTCCCTGCCCACCTCTGGCACCACGCGGTGCAGAGGTGAAACCACAGGATCTGGCCGCAGGAGGACTTGGGTTCGAGTTCCTTCTCCACAGCTTGCTGGCCAGGGACCGCGGGTCCGCTACTCTACAGCTCTGAGCCTCCTTCCCCCGTCCGCCAGATAAAGATGGCAATTCTCAGCGGCAGAGCCAAGGGTGGCTTGGGGAGGCTTTGCTCCCCCCATAATCTTCCTCGGCACCTGCCCCCATTCTCCGATGCGGCCAAGTGACATTTCCTCACCTTAATGAAAAGCATTACACTAAAGCAGCTTTACCCAGGCCTCTGGCCCTGTCTGCCACCAGATGGCTGCCCCTAAACCAGCCTATGGAGGAACTCTGGCGCTGCTGCTGGAAACAGCACCCACCTCATAGGGCTGTCACGATGGCTCCGTGAGATACCGCAGGTCAAGCATTTGCTCCGTACCTGGCATGGACCAAGCCAAGGCTCAATAAATGTGACATCACCCTCATCCAGGGCTGCCTCCTAGACTGACTTTGTCCCCTCACCCAGGATTTGCACCATCTCACAACCCCCATGCTCAGGGAATCCAAGCTGACTTTAATAGCCCAAGCCCAACAAAATTGGGAAGGAAAATTTATCACATGCACACACTGTAAAAAATCACCAGAAATGGGCCAATGAAAACAAAACAATCCATTGCTTGGCTGTGGATTATCCAATGCCCAGGATGCTTTGCCCTCCCTTTCCCCATCTCTGAGCAGATGATCCAAAGCTGACTGGCACCATGAGTCCCTGAGGGCTGGAGGGGACTCACAAAGAGTCATGTACCTCTTCCTGCACAAGTGTACGGGGCATGCTCAGCTCTTGCCTGGAAACTGACAAATCCCACAACCTCCGCGATGCCCAACTGCCCCAGAGAGGCCCTGAGGCTGGCCATTCCATGATGGCAGCAGAGAACCCAAGACCAGCAGGGCCCCCACACGGCCCCCTCGGCATCGCAGACCGAGAGACAGTTCCCTGCCTTAGGGATACAGCCTGGGCCCCCGGTGCCCCCTGCGCAGGGCTGTTCATCCACCACAACCGACGCCACTGCCCTCCTGGCACCCCACTGCCGTTCCTGTCTGTCCTCACTGCCTCCAGCACTACTGGGAAAGCAGCAAGGTGGCAGGACCTTACGTGGACACCACACTGGGCACTTTCCTGGTTCGGGGGTTTAGAGCACAGTGGGGATCATTTTCAGAGTTGGCAGAAGCCTGAGCACATGCACCCCGACATGGGTCAGGATCCCTGGAGGAGACATGGAGCTTTATAATCTCACTGTGTTTCCACTAACCAGGGGGAGTACATATCGCCTGTACAGGAAGAGACAGCACAGGGGCTATGCAGTCCTTTCCTCCAACTGACCCGGTGTGGACCCCCAGGTCTGCCCTAATCCTGGACTCTTCTGAAAATGTGAGCACCAGCCCCCTTGTTCTGGCTTCAGACACCCTTCCCATGGAGGGAGACCCTGTCACCAAGGGCCAGGCACCTGAAGACACAACAGTGCCCAAACCTGAGTCAGCCAGGACCCAACCAGGACCCTTCAGACTCTCCAAGCAGCTCCCCATCGTGCTGGAAAGAGCACTGGACAAGGAGTCCAGGAACCCAGGTTCCAGTGCTAGCTCTCCACTCCCCTTCTGTGCAATCTATACCAGCATTTCCCAAATTTCTGTCATTTACAAACCATCTTCATGATTTTTGTTGGACCCAAGCATTATGTACCATTACTTAAAACTGTCAATGCAATTTTCTCACTTAAATGACTTCAGCATCATCATAAGTCACAAGTAGCCATAAAATCACAAATCCAATGTATAACCATTCGAGCATTAAATGTTCATATGCCTGATGCCTCACACCACATTTCTGGAACTACTGACCCAGAGCAAAGCTCCCTCTGTGCCTCAGTTTCCCCAGCTAGAAGACAAGGAAGTTGGACTAAATGATTCCCTCAGAGTCTCTTCAGGCCCAAGATTCCTCGAGATCAGCCTGGATCCAGTTCCCCCAGGAATCCAGAACCAGCTGGTCAGGATCCTGGGACAGGGACAAGGCTGGAGAGGCTGTACCTGCGGGACTGGGAGCCAAGGCCATTGCCCAGAGAGGTGCTGGCTGGATGCAGAGCAAACAGGAGAGTCATGCCCTCCACTAAGCAGCTCCCAAGGACCCCAAAGCCAGTTCTAATCCCAAGTTCCACAGGCAGCTCCAAATTACAAGACTTTACAGTTAGAAAAACTTTAAACCTTCACTCCTTTTTAGAGCGGGGGAAACTGAGGCACAGAGGAGCTTATGCAAGGACAGAAGTGAGCCGAAAACCCAAGTGACTCCTGACTGCCAAGTCACCTGCATCACCCAATGGGGGCCACACACAAGTCTGAACTTCCCCTATTACCTCCCCCTAGAGGCATGGGCTTGGGTTGCTGGCCTGGGAGTACAGAGCATCCCCTTCTGGGAGGGGAAGTCTGAGGACTGTGATTTCGATTGGAGTTTAAACATCCTAGTAAAGTGGGTTTTATGCAATTAGACTGGAATGAATGTGCAGTGAGGCCCACGGCAGGGAGCTTCAAAGTCTGTGTAGTGGGGGTATCATGGCCCCTCTGAATGCGCCCACAAGAAGGAAACGTGGTCCCCCAGGAGAATAGGGCATATTAGTCTCCGTATGTAATAGATTTTATTGACCATATGGAACTGATATAAAAATCGTGTTGCACAGGGTAATCTGGCCTGGAGACAGGAATGTGACATGAAGAATATGATTTCCATAACCAGCTGGGTGGCTTCCTGAGTTCCTGAGCCCGCCCCCCCCCAGGACCCCCAGCAACTCCCCCCAGCAGCCCCTGGGCATTTACCTGATGCGGTCACGGAGGAATCCCAGGCCAGCGAAAAGTCCGAGGCCTCCCCCTCTTCAACTGAAAGAGAGAACAGAGATGGGCCTGTGAGTTTTGAAGCTGTACAAACAGGCCATCAGGGTGCGGAACACGGCAAGGAAGAAGGGTCATTTGTGGGGGGTCCTTATAATACCCATGATCAGGAACAAGGGGGTAAAGCCTACAAAGAGGCCTTTGTTGGCTTCACGGAGATGTAAAGTAATCAGAATAAAACCTGAATAGCAAGTAAGTGCTGGATCAGTATAGTTTCCCCATCTCTGTGTCCCTAGCAGACATCACAAATCAATCACAGCACTGCCTAGAGCCAGATGCAGCATCAGGATCTTTCTCTTCACCGTGCTACAGCCAATCACTATCTATAATCAGAGTTTCCGCTTGAGAGAAAGCCTTTAGCCACTCACAGGAAGACAGCAGAGACTCAGACCTCTCCCCGATCCCGCAGACATCGTCCTCCTCCCCAAAGCCCCTTAAGCCACCACCAAAATGTGAGAGCTTGTTTGTGAAGCAAATAAGATCACTCTCAGAGGTTGGAGGAGCACAGGGTGCTGTTGCACACACTGAGAGAACTGGCCCACAGACAAACCTCAGGATACGCTAAGGTCCTGTGGTCAGCAGTCACAGGCTGTAACATCAGAAAGCAACTCACCTCTCCACCCCGCCCCTAAGCCCCCAGAACGAGGCTGGGTAGGGATGAGGCACCTCCACCACCCTGTACCCCAACATGTAAGACCAGGCTGGTGGAGATGGAGGCCAAGCGCCAGGGGAGCACGGGAGAAACTCTATTTGGCATAATAAAGCTCTTGTCCTGGAATTAATCCCAGTCTAGGGCATGTAATAATATTAAAGCTGGGTTATAGACTCTGTAAAATGTTTAAGCCAAAAATGTGCATACACAGAATTTTTCAGATTTAACGGGCTCTGAAGTTCCACATATGTGCAAACTGAAGCTACCAGGTCCCGCCCGTTCCCTCTGCACCGTCGCTGTCCTCCGTGGGCACACGCGGTGAGCCAGACGCGGCGCTGGGTGCTTTCCAGGCAATACTGCAAGTACTCCTCAACAACACTCCCAGAGAGGCCAAGTGACGTGCCTGAGGTCTTACATGGCTACAGGAAGTACGTGCAGAGTCTGGCCTAAAACGCACAAGTGGGTCTGAAAGGAAGGCCGATGCAATCTGAAACCACCGCATACAGAGGCGCAGAGGATGCTGTCCAGAATCCTAGCAACTCGGGACTGATAAGCAGCAACCCCAGCCCACCCCACGGAACGCAGGTCCACAAGTGTGCTGGGTAGCCGAGCAGTGAGAGGAGCATGCCGGCTAGGCTCTGGTCCTGGATTCGAATCCTGACTCTGACTCGTGAGCAAATTATTGAACCTCTAAGCTTCAGTTTAGCCATCTCAAAGATAGCTCATAATGGTGCCTAAGCCATAGGGTGGCAGAGAGGCTTGTGCGGGGTGATGGAGGCATCTGCTGGAACAGGGGCTCAGGCACTCAGGTAGGTTTGGCGCTAGGGCTGGACAAGTCCAGCTCTGCAGGGGTGGCCCTCTTGATCATGTATCTGTCCGCGCTCTCGTTCCCCAGCCAGAGCCTCACAGACTGAGCCCAAGAGGGGACATCCACGACAAGGAGCAACAGGCCAAGGAATGCTAACAGAGTGTTCTCTCTTGCCCAAGTTTGCATCCTGAGAGGAGAAAGGCAGAATCCAGACGACGAAAGGTCGGGGAGAGCTGGGGTGGGGCCGAGGCTCTGGTCTGAACTCAGCCAGTTACAGCCGGGGTGCGTTTTCAAACACGCAGCTCTGTAAATATAAATCAAGACCTCGCACCAGACAAAACGGATCCTACTTGCTAAGCTGATTCCAACCAGACAGCCCCCGAAACCCGGGCAGATGAGGCTCCCAGAGATCCAAAGCCAGCTGTGCATGAAAGGGGCAGTTAACGGCGCCTGCCACCACACCTGAAAATCCACTTCGTTCGCATTTCACCGTTTACTTACTTTAAGATCTATGCATTTTGCTTCCATTAAGAAGCCGTTCCCAGTTTGTAAGGTTACCGTGCGGCGATTCTGTTGGTCACCTTCAGCAAGGTCTGCGCGGGTCCCCGCGGGTATCATGTTGATCACGGGCACCATGACGTTAATGCGTGACCCCAGTTCTCCCTTCGTCCACGGTGTACTCCGGCTATCAGGACAAACAGCCCATGTTCTCTGGTTGAGAAGAGTGACCTTCCAGATCTGAAGGTCTGGAGGATGTCCCCAAAATGCCCAACCCTTCCCTCCCTAAGATCAGGCTTTGGCCATCATGGGAAGGATGAAGACATCTGCCATTTTGGAGCTCTTGGGAGGATTTCAGGCTCTCTTCCTGAGGACCAGAAGCCTGCAGAGGTGGCGAGAGGGGAGCGACCCGATGCCGGCCGGCTGGGGAAGTTCAAAGTGGTAGACACCGTAGGCAAGCGGCCGCATCACGCACCAGCATCTCCAGAGCCACGTCTCTCACAGCAAGGAGCCTGTGGCCAGCCCACCTGGTGCCATGGGAGTGAAAGCATTTTCCTACAACTGCTGTCATGCACCCCACTAACATCCCACCCCCACTTTCCCTTAGCGAAGCAGAAACACGCCATCCTTTATGCATTCCTGATGAGCAAAAGCCAAGCCCTTGGCCCGCCAGCCCACCGTGAGTGTCCATGAACGCGCAGAGGCTCTCCTTCCCCCGCAATCAGACCGTGACACCTCTGTCCAGACTGGTCTCTTCAACAGCGAGATAACTGGCAGGGGCAGCAGGCCCCGAGGAAGGAAGGCCTTCGCAACAGCCAGAGCCAGGCCCTTGCTGGGCGGCCTGAATCCGTGGGCTGCAGGCATGCTCTGGGGGCCTGAGCCATCGCCAGGTGGAATTCGGCCTCAGAGGCACAATGGACACCAAGGGTTGAGCATCTCAGAGAAAACTCTATCAGCACTGTGTCCCATATGGATAACAGCCAAAGGGGCTGCCCAGCAGCCAGCCAGAGGAGTTAGGTGCTTTCTGGAAACTTCCACAGACTACCTCCAACTTTTTAATTGAAAGGTGTTTGGCACCACTGAGGCCAAGACACACCCCTACCCTGTCCCATCTCAAGGGGAACACAGGGATGTCTGCTCCTGTGAATGCTGGCCATTTGCAAGGGCAGGGTGGGTGCACGAGGCCAGTGTGCACACAATGGGAGGGAGTGCGGGCGCAAGTGTGTCAGCATGGGGAGAGGGCGCAGTGAGTGTGAACACACAGGGTCGGGGCACGGCAGCAAGTATGTATACACAGAGGGGCTGCAGGGCTTGTGTTCGCATTGGAGAGTGCACAGAGTGTATTAACCATGGTTTTTAGGGTGTGTTAGGAAGGATTCTGAAGCTCTATCAGGGCTTCAGACAGATCACAACTCTGTTCTCTCTCTGCTCTGGGATCACAAGCCGTGGATGTCTGCTTGCCCCATGGGAGCATACAGCTCATGAGCCTCACCAGACGCCGTCTCCCCAACTCAGCAGCAGGCTTGTAAGTGACGACAGCTCTCCTGCCCTGGAAGGGCCCATAGCCTGCCCCTGTGCACCAGGATGGCCTTGCCATCAACGACATGCCAGTGAGGCCCAAAGACTGTGTGCTGGGCATCTGGACTTGGGAAACCCAGCGGCATGGGGCATGTGGTGCCAGGTGGGCACCTGTGTAAGCCACCTCCCCAGGGCTGCTGCTGGGGGGCGTGGGTCAAGGTCAGACAGGACCTGGGTTGGCAGACAAGGTGCAGGTCAGAGGTAGGAAAGCTCGGGGACAAGTTCTAAGGCAACGAGAGGGATGAAGAGCAGTGAGTACTAACCCGAGGGCCAGAGGAAGCCCCCAGCAAGGTCAGCAGGGCCCAGGAACCCCCTTCCCTCCTCCCAAATCCACACCAGGACCAGCTGCTCGGCCTGCCTTCAAGGATCTGAGAAGGTCCTGCCCCTGGATGTAAGCCTCCACACATGTGAACAGACAGGCATTTTTCTGGGAAAAGGATCCATGGGTTTCATCAAAAAGATCTAGAACACCACCACCACCTCCTGCCTGCCAAAGAAAGGTTTAAGAGCCACTAAATTAATGGCTTTTATTTTGAGAGTATTCTCAGCTGGCCCCACCTCTAGCTGGTGTTCCCAAAGTCTTAGGGGACCGCTCCATGCTTTCCTGGCCACGGCCCCACTAATCATCCCACCCACAGGGAAGGGTTGGGCCCACACTGGTCGGACAGAGGCTCCCTAGAGGCATCCCTACCCCAGTGGAGGTGGTGAGCCAGGCAAGGGCCACATGACTGCCTCTCCTAGGCTCATCCTTAAAGAAACCCTCTCACTTACACTAAGCCAGGGCCGAGGAAGGTAAAGGATATACCTAGAGCCCAGATTCTCATTGTCAAGCATGAAATGCAGTGTCACTATTCCCGACTTTTAGTACTAAGCAATCTCAAGGAGTGAAAAAGTGTAAAGCAGGAAGGACAGTTGTGTATGGCTGAGCAGGTTGTGTACTGCACAAGAGGCCCAGCAGAGGTAGTGAGAGAGGGTTGAAATTTAGCCCACGCTCTGTCCACTAAACAGTGTGTCCTGGTGCAGGGCTATGAATGCCTAGAGCAAGATGTACCCAACTTTTGCACAAAGGCATGGTCAGCCTTTTTTCTAACTCACACAAATATGCTGTAAAGTGTAGCCCATGACCACCTCTGGCATCGGGCCTCAGGGCAAAACGACCAGGGTCAAGTGCAAACAAACCCAAGCACTAGGCCAACACTCTCCGGGGTCCTCTCAGGTGGGGATGGGTTCTGGGCAGTCAGTTGAGTTGGGGGAGTGATGGCATGAGAAAGCAAAGGCTCTCCACAGCTAAAGCTAAAACTACCCAAGACCCGCCCCGCCCCCCATGGCAACCCCCTTAGCACCAAGCTCAGACCCTCAGAGGAGCGAAGATCTCATAACAGGGTCACATCATGACCCATTTATTTAGCTCTCATGATTCCCTGACCACTTGCCAAAACGAGAGTCACAATGAAAATAGCCCAGTTAAGACCACCTGCCTTATCCCCGGTGAGAAGAGTCCGGGAACAAGGATGAGAACTCTGCAGCCCCCTCATCGGTCAGTCTGCATCTCACCACCAGAGGGTGAGTCTAGGATTTAAAGAAATCTATTTTTTGGACAACATGGCTCCTAACCAGAAGACTTCTTCTGCCGATCTAGTGCTTATAACAAAAGGCAGTAGGTTCCAATGTGGGAGGCAAAGCGGACCCACAGACCCATCAAGAGAGTCGTGGGTGGGTCTCCAAGTGGGCAGCTTCGTGATCCATGTTTACAGCAATCTTGGCAATGCTTGACTTTCCCCTTGAACACCGGCTTTAGAACGAGCACCTATAAAGAGATGCAACTTTTCTGAGAATTATTCATAAATCCTTCCCCTGGCCCATCCTGGGCAGAGGGGGCAGAAGCCTGGATCTTGCTTGGCCATTGTCTTCCTTTTCTCCCTTGCCTTTGCTTAGCAAGAAAACAGTGAGAACAGAAAGACATCCAGTAATAGTCCAAGAACTCCAAAAAAGGACTTGGTCCATCCTTACTGGGATGGGGAACCTTCCAGAAGTCATCCACCAGAGCGGGACAAATGGACTAGATGAGGGTACCCAGAGAGTAGCTGTAAAATGGAGGAGTTCAGGTAGGGAGTCCTAAAATAGGGCTCTCCAGGACTATCCTCCAGCTTTGCCACTTTCAGGCCAGTAGATCTGGGACAAGATGCTTGATCCACTCTGACCTTCGGTTTCCTCCTCTATGAAATGGGCAAACTATGAGTACGCCGCTGGCAGGAGGGTCCAGAGGACTGGACGGAATGAGCTGGTATTCCTAACACACACAGCCCAGGGTAAACAGGCAATCAACGTTGGCATTCTCTCCTCCAGGTTCCCAGCCAAGCACTACGGTCTCACTGCACTTGTGAAGACAGGAGGGCTCCCACAGTGACATCAGTTTTCCCATGAGATTCACCCACCACACCCCCAGAAAGGGCCCAGTGACAGCCCTGCGTCCTTTGGTATCACCACCTCCTAGTTCCTGCCACAGTGCAGGGATGGTGTCCCTAAACGTGGAACCCTCTGGTGGTCCCAGCCAGGGGGCTCAGCCACTGTGCCAGCTCATCTCCCCTCCCTTTCTGACCCCCCACCATCACCCCACACCACACACCCCAAAAGAGAAGGGCTGGGAGACATCTGTGGAAGGAACAGAAGGGCCAATCCCAGCAGAATCTAGATACGGAGCAACTTTGCAGAAATGGGGCTCCTCTCCTCCACTCTTCCCTAAAAAATTAACGTGATAACAATGACGATGTGAAAAATAGGGTGATGATATGACGCACTACAAGTGTGCTGGAAGTGTGAGAGGAATGGGCTCTCACTGGACCAGAGATGGCATAGATGTGGTAAACCTAACCCAGCTCCCCGATCCCACACCTGTGGCAGACATCAGTCATCGATCAGGGCTCGCTTTCTCCCTACGCAGGGATGCAACTTCAACAGCCTCAACAAAGTGGGCTAAAATCTATTGGCCTTCTCCATCCTGGTCCACACATCTTCCCCTTCCACAGGTACCTATGATGGCACACGCACACTGCACACATTCACACACACACCTTCCACTACACTTGGGTGTGTGTCCAACAGGAGCAGATCGGGGCCAGAGCCAGGACTGCTCTCCCCCGGGGAAAGCCAACCTCCACTGAGCCCCTGTGGCATCAGGCACCATGCCGAGCATCCCACCTACTGGCTCCCACTTCATCCTCCCAGCCTCCCTCTGAGAAAGTCTTCAAATCCCCACTTTTTTGATGAGGCACTGGGGCCCCGGGGAGCCGGAGCATCTGTCCAGAAGCCAACTCGTGGGCTCACAAGGCCAGTGGGGATGTTTCCAAGCGTGGCTTTAGCTCTGAGCCATGAACATCCAGCTACGCACCCCTTGCGCTGCCTGCTCCAGCCCAGCCACGGGGCAGGAGGAGAGGAAACTGAATGTCACAGAGACACCCGACATGTCCACTTTAGTAGAGAACAGAATCAGGAACGGACCAGCAACGACAACATGGCAAAGGCCAGGCATCCAAGTGAATTAAAACGGCTCTTTCTCATTTTATTGAAAGAGTACCTCGAAGCTCTGTTGGAGGAGGAGCAAGGCCCGGGGAGGTCAATAGCCCCCAGGGACCGGTGCACTGCCACAGCCTGGGTCAGGAGGCAGAAGTCAGCATGGCCTGGGGTCCCTCAAAGCTCTCCCCTCCGCACCCCACCCCCGCACCTGCCACTCTTAACCAGAATCACCTGGTATCAGTGGGCTTTTACAGATGCTCCCTCAGCTGCTGCCCAAAAGTCAAGCCATTTCACAGAAGGGGAAATAAAGTCCCAGAGAAGAGAAATAGCTCACCCAGGAGGCAGCAGAGATGACAGAAGCAGACCTGGAACCCAGGCACCCTAGCTTCCAGGCCCTGGAGTCCACACACACAAAGCTCCATACTCGGGTGTTCCCAAGCCCTCACCAGGCACCAAGCTCTGCAGCTCCTCTGAATGTAGTCCCCAGGCAGCATTGTTAGAAATGCAGTCTCTCGTGGCACCTGGGTGGCTCAGTCGGTTGAGCACCTGATTCTTGATTTCGGCTCAGGTCAGGATCTCAGGGTAATGAGATCGAGCCCCGTGTTGGGTTCCACGCTCAGTGCAGAGTCTGCTTGAGATTCTCTCTCTCTCTCTCTCCCTCTGCCCCTCTCCCTGCTCGCTCACATGTGCTTGCTCTCTCTCTTTCTCTAAAATAAAGATACAAATAGATAAATAAATAAACCTTTAAAAAGAAAAAAAAAAGAAATGCAGACTCTTAAAAGCAGAGCCTCTGGGGGTGGGGCCCAGCGGGCAATTCTCATGCATGCTAGGGCTTGAGAACCACTGGCCTACACAATCCTGCAAGTACATTTATTAACCCCATTTTATAGATGAGAAAACTAAGACCAAGTAACTTGCCCAAAGTCGCAGAGCTAGGACAACGTGAAGCTAGGACTGTGATTCTTAACCCCTTTGTTTCACTTCTGCCTTCAACAAACAGAAGCTCTAGCTCCAGACTGAGTGGGGTCAGCCAACAAAAGGAAGACTCTGATTCTCTCCCCGGTGATTCCAATTTACAGAAGATTCCCTACGTTCCTTCCTGGGCCAGCACCAGGGGAACCTAGGAAGAGAATTCATTCTCTGGGGTCTCCCCACACACACAGGTTCCTTGGGGTGTCAAGGGGAAACCAGTGGAGACGGTGGTGTGTTGGCCAATGTTTCACAGGTGGTTCGGGGAGAAAGGGTGCTGGTTTGTAGCATCTGCTGTCTGTAGTGTAAATCCTCCCACCAACTGGCCAATGTCAAGGTCCCAAACAGGGCACTGCCGAACATAGATCTGGGAAGAGATGTGCCCAGTTAGCACAGCTCTGGATAAAGGGGCCTGCCAAGGGAGGCGCAGGGAGGGAAGGGGTGGCGGCCAGGAGATGGAGCCAGCCCTGGAAGTCACGGGAAGCCCCGGGGAGTTCACGGCTCAGGCCACTGCACCTCCCCGGCTCGCCCCACCACCCCTCACCCTGCCCAGGCTCTGCCCCCTTAGGGTCCCAGGTATTTTGGAAACCGGGAACTCACTCAAGAGTTGCCCTTTTCTGATTGTTTCCTAGAGTAAGCATCCTTTTCTTTTTATAAAAGTCTCTGACATAAGCAATTCACGTACAATGTAGAAAACTAGCAAATACATGTAAGTTAAAATTGAGAAACAAAAAGTACAACTTTCTGGGTATAAATACATTGTTATAGCCTCCCAGAAAGTTGTAACAACATGTATCACTGAACACCACTAACTGCTCCGGAACCTGTTTTTCTAACTCAGCCAGTTACATGATCAGCATCTTTTCCCATAAAAACCATGCGTGGCCACTGTCATCACTGATGGTGGCCCTGTCACAGGAGGCTGCAGGGCGGGCTGAGCCAGTGGCCCGGTGCTGGGCACCCCGGCTACTCCTGGTGGCTGTCTACCGTAAGAGAAGCCGTGTTGCAGGAGACACATCCACACATGTCACCCATGGCCACGAGCCTGATCAGTGATTTTTCTCAGGATTGCCCAGACACAGAGTTTGCTGATTTGTAAGACATAATGTCCAATGCGTATTTGGCCTTTTCCTCCTTTACTAAGCACCGAGGACCTTAAGTGACCCAGGACTCTGAGTTAGGTACTAGGAGAAAGATGACAAAGGGACTTTGACTTTGACCTTCAACCCTTAGGCTGTGGACTCCCCGTTGATAAGCGTCGCCATGGTTGTGGCTCCCCCCCCCCGGGGGGGGGGCACCTAAGAGCTGAGTGAATAAATAAATGAACAACTAAGCTAAGGGATGATGGAGGATGCTGAATGAATACCAATCTCTGAATGAGGCAGAAACAGGTGGAAAAGAGTGAGGACCCAGAGTGTACATAGAGAGGAGGGGTGGGAGCTAGGGAAGGTGACCGGCAGGCCCCTGGACGGCAGGGACCCCCCGCCACCTACAGCCCCAGCCTGGAGCTCTGAGGCCCACAGTCGGGGCCCCAGACAAAGCTCAAGGCGGGGGGGCCAGCCGAGAGCCAAGGTGAGAGTTTCTACTTTCACCTCAGATAAAATTCTGATTTCCTTTTACCCGAATACACAAATCTACAAAGTGGGAGTGGGGACCCCAGGCTGGCTCCGTCAGAAAAGCATGTGACTCTTGACCTCAGGGTGATGAGTTCGAGACCCACGTTGGGTCTAAAAAATAAATAGATAAAACTTAAAAAAAAAAAAAATAAAGTGTGAGTCATAAAATCCCCATTTGTTTTGAAGGCAAAGTGAAGTAACACACGTAAAGAGCTCAGCCCAGTGCCTGGCACACAGAGAGCAACACTAAATAGGATTACTGTGTCTGTGCTCCCAGTAAATGTGTTCAGGATTGGGGGGTTTCCCGCAAATTCCCTTTCTGGGGAACTGCCTGCCGGGGCCTTAACACTTGGAGGGCCTCAGGCCTCCCAGGCTGTCCTCCTGTTTAATCCCCTCTCCCTGAGGCTAATCTCCTCGTTCATATATATATTTCATTTCATACAGTCACCCCTGCACGATCTCGTTAACCAGCAGCGTGCAGCATATAAACGTGGATTTATGGCAGGGTCTGGCTCCCGCTTCCTGCGTCGGTGGCAACATTGGGTGCTTGGCCACCAGCTGTTCAGCTCTGGTGGAAGGTGACAAAGCCAAGGGCACACTCTGCCGTGCACAGAGGGGCCATGGCCACGTCCCACACAAAGGGGTGGACGGAAGCGGCCCAGTGAGCGCTAGGAACCTGAAGGTGGGCGCTAGAACCATGGGGGGCCAGGGAACACAGCCTGGGGTCCCGGCCCCTCGCTCAGGAGAGAAAGGGACAGCACCCACCCACATCTGTCCCCTGTTTGAGATGGAGGAAGGAGTGGACACGACCAGAATCCCACTCTCTTGCCTTTTTTCCAACTGGGTTTTTAAAAAAGGCATCATAGAGTGGAAACTAATATTTTTTTACAACCCCTTAACAACTTCTCCTCTGTGCTAACATACTGTAAATAAATGTCACTACCTTGTTATACATGTGGTTTATCTTAAACACACGCAAAGAGGAAACTGAGTCTCTTATTGAAAACTGATGTGCATGTACGTGTGCATGTGTGCATGTAAGTGTTTTCATCTGGTTTTGGATGCACAGACCATCTCTCCTTCTCCTCCTTCGTATCAAAACCCCAAGACTTCCACGGGAATGAACTGGAATGACCATTTCCAAACATTTGGTAATTCCGCATGCATGTCCCAGGGGTCGGGGCAATCATAATAAATACTTCACAGTTTCGGGAGTCAATGCTTTTAATAAGTCTGGTTCGGGAGGGGGACATTTCATTGGCACAGACATGTCCCCCAGCTCCGCCCCATCGCCCACCCATGGTGGTTAGAATGCACGTGGGGGCCTTCGGGGGGCCTCGTGTCTCCACCTGGCAGCTGGCCTCACCAGGGCGGCACTGACATCACCGGTCTGATGTTCCTGAGACAGTGACCGACAAGGCAGGTGCGGTGGGAGTCTTCCTAAGCACGCAGGACACCCTGAGCGGTGACCGGCCCCTCCGCCACCCAGTCCCCATGGACCTCCCGGGAACTTGGCCAGGAGCACACACAGCCTGCACTAAGAGTTACAGAATGCTTTTCTTTCCCTCAGCTTCTCTCCTTTGCTTAAATACCTTCCCTTCCCGCCTCCAAAGGGCACTCCACATGAAATCACACATGTAGGGTGCTACTCACAATTTTTCTAATAGATATTAGAATAAACATATCAAGTAACACTTGCCTAATAGTAGAGTCAACATATAAGTATGGGGGGGGCGACCCTCATTCGCCTATGGACCACCTGAATCACAGCAGGATTCGGGGATGTGGAACGTCACACTGTTCACTTCCTCCCAGCCCAAAGTTCCCATCCATCGTCCTATACAGAGAGAAGCAGCCTCCAAAAGCTGAAGGGGGAGCTCCACTGTAGGCAAAGCCCCAAAGGGCCTGGGGGACAGCAAGGGATGCAGCCGAAGAAGACAAGCCGCCCGCAGCACCCCCAGGCCCCGGGAATGGCACACAGCCCTGGGAGGAGGCATGTCCCTGGGTGGGGGGTACAGCAAGCCCTTCCTACCATCAATCACATCTGTCTCATCCCAGAGCCCTGAGAGGCCCAGCGCTTGCCAGATGTGGGCCGCCCGTGGGGACAGAGTTCATTTTCCTCGCGTCCTGTGATAATACTTGGCTGTGTTTATTTAACTTTCTGCTTTGGATGGGCCAGGAAAATCAGTTTGGCTCCCTTCGATCAAAACATAGCAGCCCACACATCATGCGAGGACACCCACACAGAAGAAGCTCCCCCTACACCGTCCGAAAAAACACATCTGGCCCACTGCTGGCAGGGGCCGGCCTCGGGGGGCCCGGGGTGGCTGCTTGGTGCAGTGCGGGGTAGGCCGGGGCTCCGCACAGGCTCCCTCACCAGGCCCAGGGGCCTCAGGGAGACTGCAGGTGGCACAGGAACTTCAGGAAGCTGACCGAAGGAAGAGAGGCGAGAAGGACAGCCCATGGGAAAGGCGCCGTGGTCCAGGGTCTGGGTCCGGCACCTGAAAGAGCAGACGCCTTCTTCCGGCAAGGCCCACAGCCCAGCTCCCGGGGCAGAAGGTGGGGACCTCTAGGTGGGTTTACAGAGCCAGGAAAAACCGCTCAGGCTGCCTGTTCTTACGGACTATATCGAGTGCCTCTGTTCAGCCCCATGGCACCCGAAGCATGGTCCTAAGCCCCACCAGGGCTCTGGGGCTGGGGTGCCCACCCAGGACCACATGGCAGGGCAAACACGGGAGCTCACCCCTCCGTCAGGCGGCCACCAGCCAGCAGAACCCGGCCCTTCACCTGGGCCCACCTGTAACACCCCCGCCTGCAGGCCACGCCCCTTCTTTCCCACCCTCTGCTCCTTCCCTCCCCAAGAAGGCCCCCACAGATCCAGGCCCTGCCCATGCCCTATTCCCCGCAAACAGTACTCCTTGCCCCTCTCCGACCCTGGGGAGAGGCCCACGGAAGCTCCGTCCACCCTTGGGAAACAAACTTGAGAAGAGGCCCACAGAGGTCTAGGGTGGTCTGGGGCCGTGGGGGGGGGGGGGGACCAGGGACCTGGAGACTAGTCCAGAAGTAGGGGCACATCCCGCCCCCTTGCTCACAGGCTCCTCACCCCCCCGGCAGACAGCCACGGAGGGGCCGCCTCTAAAGGGGGGAGCTCGGGTCCTGCCCCGCCATGCCCAGCTCTTTGGCCCGGCAGGCCTCAAGGCTGCACTCTTCTCCATGCTTCCGCAGGGATGCTCAGCGGTGGATTCAGCCTGGAAGATCTCCCAGGCAGGAAACTCCAACCGCTAAGAGCACAGGGTTGGTCATCATACCGACCAGGGCTTCAAGGCATGGCTCCGACAGTAACCCGCTGTGTGACACAGGCCATGCAGTGTCTGTCTCTGGGCCTCAATTTTCTCATAAGTCAAGTGGGATGATACAAATATCGACTCCTCAGAGGTACTTTGAGGAGGCGAGGAGATGACACAGTAGGAGACAGCAGATGTCGGGTGCCCGGTGAGAGCCCAGCAGGCGGTGCTCAGCAGAGGGCAGTCGCAGCGGTGGTCTTGGCTCAAGAAACCAGCCCACGTCCCTCCACCCACAAAGCTGCTGGTGTGTGCACAGAGCTTTCCTGCACTCAGCACACTCTCACACCCTGAAGCAGACACACTTGCTGACAGGTCAGGGTGCTGGGTCAGGATGGGCAACACCGCGTGTCCCGTGTCACAGAGGAGAAGGCTGAGGCCCAAGGAGTGAAGCGCCCACCGCATCCCACATGGGGGTCCAGCCCAGCCCGGACTCCAGGGCCGGGCTCCTTCCCAGTCCCACCAGATCTCCCTCATTGACACTGATCACTGCCGATCCCACATCCCAGTTTGGGGGTGAGCAGGGCACAGGCAGGGCCCCGAGAAGCCTGTGCAGCCCCTCTGCGGCCCCTTCGCAGCAGCGGGGCCCCTCTGCAGACCGAGGCCCCGGAGGCCCCGGCACATCACAGAGACAGGGATATCCCTCTAGAGCCCAGCCTGGCCCTGCCGGAGAGAGTGAGGTGCCACAGCCACTCACTCGGGCTAGCAGGGCACCAACAAGACCCAAGGGCTGGGCGGAAACAGAAGCCTGCAGCCCCTCATCCAGCTAATCCAGCCCGGGTAGTCCCCCCCAGAGGCCGGACTCCAACTCACCTGCCCCAGCCAGGGGCCTGAGCTCCTGACAGGAGGTGTCCGTTCCCACCTGGGCCTGGCACCCACCGACAGAACCCCCTCCCCGCAAGCCCTATAGCCTTCCTCATTAGGTTAAAAAGTGTTCTCTAGAAACCAGAGGCCCTTGAGAGCCATCTGCACCAAGCACAACCCCCGGGGTAAGCATCCCACCCCCAAACCTTCTAAAAGGCAGGCCGTGTCATGGAAGGAGCCCAGGCATGGAGCCCAGCAGCCCCAGACAGAAGTCCTGCACCTCTGCCTCAGCGTACACATCCGTAAAATGGAAGAAAGAAGAGTACGCGCTCGTCGCCGCGCAGTTATAAGCACTGGATAAGGTCTGTACAGGCCGAAAGCACCCACAAGCACATTAAAGACCATGACATCTAGCAGAGCATCATCAGGGCGACCCCAGCTGCCAGGCACCAGGCGAAGCATTTGGGGAGCATCAGCTACTTTAATCCTCGCAGCGCCTTTATGCCATCCGACAGGAGAAAGCCAAGGCGGGAGAACAGGAAATGACTTGCCCAAGGTGACACAGCCCCCGCTTGGGGGGCCAGAGTAACCCAGCTCTGCCTCCAGAGACAGCCGCCACTGCATCACAGTTACCGGCACCCTTGCTGTGGAGTGCGTCACCTTCAGAGTCCTCCATCTGTGTCCAGGCCCCAGGCGCCCGCAGACCCTGCTCCATCCAGCTCATGCATCTGCACCCCCACCTCCCAGGCAAACATTTCCTGCCTCAGTACCTCTGCTACGGGTGCGCCATTCATCTAAAATGTCCCCCTCCGTACCTGAGGCCCCAGCTGACCTCTGCTGTCCAACCCGGGGAACAGACCCCTCCCCCACTCTGGTCCCCATAATCCTCTCTCAGTGCGAGGCTCCGGGCAGTGAGCATTCTAAGGCCGGGCCCCATCAGGCACCACTGGTTAAAGCGAATTCACCCCAAGCCCTTCACTTTTTTACCTTTTTTAATCCCCGGCCGGGGGGGATTTCAGATACAGGTGGGCACACAGAGAAAAATAAAACTGACCCCTCGTGCCCCACTTGGAAATGCCGTAGGTATTTTGAGGAATTTGGCCTTAAGGAACACTTTCCATGCATTATATATCTTCCTTTTGTAATAGAGGTCCACCCCCACCCGACCCCCCGTGTCCTCAGGGCCCCCAGGATGTGCACTGCAGCACTGGAAAATCCAGCTCATGGCCCCATGGGGAGGTGGCCAAGAAGGGGCACCAGGGTAATGGGGGATCTTGAAACCACATCTCAGGAGGGAAAGCAAAGGAACAGATGCCGTTGAACCCAGAGGAGCAGGCTCAGGGCTGTCTTCAGGCATCCGAAAGGCTGTCATGGGGAAGAGGGAATGAGCTTGCTGTGTGGCCCCAAGGGGTCAAGCCGAGACCAACCAGTGGAAGTCACTACAGGGAGACCGCAGGAAGGAATTGGGAGGACTCTATCAGCAGAGGCTACATGGGAAGGTGCACTCAAGAGGTAGTAAGGCTGCCGGCACGGGAGGGGGTCAAGCAGAGCTGGAGAGACCCTCAGGGAATTCAAGGCTCAGCTAGGAGGGGAGGCTGGAGTTGACCTTGACGGGCTCCTCTAGGCCAGGATCCCAAATGACCACAGGGGCACCAGAGATGAATAGGGAAGGGAGGAGACTTGTCGGGTTATAAATGACCCCACCCCCTGGCTCAATCCAAGCTGCTGCCTGGAGTATGCTCAGCAGGGTCAGATCTTCTGGATTTTCCCGGAAGGCCAGAGATCTGAATGTTTATATGAATCATTGCAATTTTTAAACAGGCCCAATAAACTTCTCACAGGCCTGATATGGTCCGTGCACTGCCTGCTGGAGACCCCCCATCTCACAAGGAACTCACAGGGCAAATGAGGCAACTGAAAGGAAAGGGGTGCCATTTTGGGGCCTGGAAGAGCAACCATCCCCGCAGGAACAGAATGGGTTAAGTGATGATTTGGCTCTCTGCTCCACTCCAAGGCTGCAGCTGGCCTCCTAGGCCCCCGGGAGGCTCTGTCAGCTGCCCAGGCCCCCCGCCCAACCTGCCTGCCTCAGCCACCCAGCCTGGAACCCTGGATCTGGGAACAGGACAGCTGCCCTGGGGCTGGCTGGCTACAGCCAGCCAGGGAGAGATTCCGTTCCCCGTACCCCGCTGAGAGCCATTTGCTCATTTGGGATGGATGCCACAGGGGCAGAGAAGCAGGCCTCTGTCCCTGCTCTCCTCTCCCACTTCCCCGGCAGCTCCAGGCCTAGGGACAGGGAGAAGATCCCAGGCAGCATGATCATTGAAACTGTGACAACTATGACCATTCACTGAGCATGCACACCAAGGCCCGGGCTGGGTGTGCAACACACGGTGGGCTCACGTAATCCTCACAGTAACCCTGCGGGGGAGTTTTTAACCACCCTCACTTCACAAGTGAGGAAACCTATGCTCAGAAAGGTTAAGACACTCACCCACGGTCACACAGCCAACGGGTGGCAGAGCTGGGATTCAGACTTCTATCCAGCTCTAAACCCCACACACAGCAAACCACTGGGGCAGAGGGTCCCTGCTCCCAGGCATCCATGTACCCCCTCCACCTGGTTATGCTCCACGGGATCTAGGCACCTAGAGCCTGACCAGCCTATGAGAGGAGTGGGGGGGGAAGGGGCAGGACCAATGTTCCTGGTATAGACTGAAGCACATCGGCCAGCAAATGTCGAGCCATTTCCCTTGGGTTCCCCTCCTGTCCTACAAGGGGGTCCACTCCGGATGAACAATGTCTTGTAGGAAACAGGGGAGCCTGGCTTGAGGGCCACACCAGGGGAAGACAAGGCCCCCCGTGGCCCCAGGGGTAACCTCAGGCTTGTCCCATGGTCATAAAACAAGAGAGCACCCCAAGCTACTCTGACGTCTCCCCAGATCAAGAGCCCTGGACCTACGACTGTGTTTTTCATCCTGAGCAATAATCCCTGGGAAATCTCAACTTGGATGTGCTGCCTATAACTTTTTCAAAAACACATCAAAATAAACACGCAGATATTCAGATCTCAAGTGTTGGTGTAAGGGTGGCCGATCCCCTTGGGCAGGGGCCCAGGGGCGGGGGGGCAGGCTCCAGGAAGCCGGCTGGGTTGTTTTCGGACCTGATGCTGGTTCCACCAGGGTGTCCCATTGACGGAACTTCACCAAGCTGAGCACCTATGGCTGGTACGTGAACCTTCCAGAATGCAAAGCTAATGTACAAAGCGCAGCTGCAAAGCAACATTAACTGCCCTGGAATCATATCGAACAGGCTGGGCAGTAAGAAAAGGAGAGGAATTGTAGGAGGGGAGAGAAATATATACATTTCACACACACACACACGGAATCGTTCTGGGACAAGAAACCAGTAACACCAGTGGCCTCCAGGGAGGGGAAGTGGGTGGCTAAGGGTGTTTTGAGTTTTGTGCCCCGTGTATCCATTAGCAATTAATTTTAAGTTTATAAGTGTTCTTAAAATCTCCTGCCACACCCCCAGGGGTACCCATGACGCACCTGGGGAAGCAGTGCTGGGTCAACTACGCCTGGTCGGTTTCCCCCAAGGCCCTGCCCATCCTGGTGCCCCAGAGGTCGTGATGTGGTGAATCCGAGCCCGCAGCCTGAACCCCGCCAGATGGGCAATGGTCCGCTCCCCCCCACCAAGCCCGCCCCGCGCCCTGCCCCCAGGCTACTGGAGCCTTCCAAGGTGATAGCAGGGCAGAATGATAGTCCGACAGGTGTGGTGCCCACCAGGTGCCCACTGCCCCAGCCTCCGGGATCAGCACCCTGCTTCTGCCCGAGGGAGCCACTTCTCACCCACTCGCACCTCGATGGACTGTCAGGCAAAAATGCGCCAGGCAAAAACCCCTTGGGACCCAGACAGGCTAGAGGCTCACATCCTCCTAGACATTGATCTTGGAGGACAGCGACATGGGGACAGAAGAGCTGGGGGCTCTGGCATGGCAGAGAAGAGCCGCTCCGTCTGGCTGCGCGAATCTGCATGTACCCGGGGTCCTGTTTCACCTTCTAGTCATTCCATTGGCTCCCCCTTAACCTCCCTTCTGGCCTGAGTTGTCCAGAGTTCATTTCTGTCGTGAGCAACCACTGAGCCCTGATGGACAGGGAAGCAGTTGAGCCCACGAACGGTCCCATCATCGTCCCACACCCAGAAACCCCCTCCCCGGGAAAGACCGGGCGCTCCCCAGGCAAGGGCCATGGGTCCACACCCCTCCTGCCCACAGAAACGCCTTGGAAAGTCAGGAGGAGGCCTCACGAGGGCTTCCCCAGAAGAAGCTGAAGGAAGAAAACAAACAGCTCCTCACTCCAGGACATTAGCAGGACTGAACTCCCACCTCTTCCTCCTGGAAGCCCTGGACAACTCAAGAAGCAACAATGCAGGGGCACGCATGAGGCTGTGCCCACCAGAGGCTGAGAGCTGGCTCGGAGCAGGCCCTGGGTCATGGTGGCAGCCTGACCCTCGGCAGCCTGGCCCCCAGCAGCCGTGGGACCTCAGGCCGGGCCTGTCATGCCACCTTTCCAAGTACCACCAATACACAGGATGTGATCAATCTACCCTCCCAAGGGGCTGCCCACAGCACAGATGAAGAGCCCGGCATGTTGTGTGTTGTGAGGCCTGGTAAGTTACACTTAGCGCTGCCAACAAAGGTGAGGGTCTGGAGGGCAAACAAGGACAGAGGTGGGATTCCCTCTCTCGGGTACATATATACATACAATTTTTTTAAAAAAACACAAAGCGGGAGAGCCTGGCTGGCTCAGTTGGTAGAAGATGTGACTCTTGATCTCAGAGTCGTGAGTTCAAGCCCCACGTTGGGCGTGGAGCCTACTTTAAAACATACACACACAAACACAACAAAGAACTCACAGCCTGATGGGCCACAGGGTACTGGCCTCCCTTCTGCAAGCCAGGCATCCCTCCTGAGGCTCTCCTCCCCACACCTGTACATGAGAATGCCCCCCCTCCCCAGCCACCCCAGGGGAGCAGCATGCTGTCAGGGTCTCAGGGTCTGGACTGAAACAAACCCAGGCCCGTAGCTATGTGACCTCTGGCACTTATCCGCTGTGTGACTTTTGGCGAGTGATTCAACCTCTCTGAACCGCAGCTTCCTCCATCTACAAAATGGGGAGAAAAGCATCTACCTTAGTGGGAGAACAAGGCTGGTCAGCGAATGTAGCCATCATTATTATTATTAATTATTCATAATCGAAGGCTTAGTATGCCTTCCCTGCCCCGACACCCTCAATCGCTCCCCCCCCCCCCCGCCTCCAGGGCAGCAGCAGGACAGACAGATCTCGACGCGGGGTCAGAACAGGAAGTGATCTCTCAGCCTTTGTTAAGCACCTCCCTTACCTTGCCAGAAGTCTAATGCAGAATCTCCATTCATAAAGGCAGTAAGACGTGCGGGCACCCCCACTCTCAACCCCTCCTGGCTGGCTCCTCTGAGCACAGTGGGAAATCACTGCTCCTGTCCAATGTCCCACTGGACAGACGGGGAAACGGAGGCACAGAGCGGTGGTGGGACCGGCCACAGTTCACAGAACCCTTGAACACAGAATGGGGAGTGGGGAGCAAGGCTCGCCCTAACACAGTAGGGACAAGGACAAGTGGCGTCTGTGGCAATTGACAGCACGCACGCCCTCGTGCCCATGGGCAGCCCCGGCCCATCCCTGCTGATGCAGCTAGCGCCAGGCCAGTCGGATCTTCTGATGACTTTGAAAAGGAGCTAGAAATCTGGATTGTGTGTGTGTTTGTGTGTGTGCGCGCGAACTTTTCCAAATTTTAAGTGCGACGTTCCAATTCCAAACACATTTTAATCCCAAGTGGCCAGCAAAACAAAATATTCTGGCACTGGATGTGGGTCCTTAGATAACCAGTTTGCAACCTCTGTTCCAGTGTTCTGGTGGAGGCCCTGAGTGTGTTCCTTGGTATTGAGTCAAAATGACACGAGAGGTGCTTGGAAGTTGTCTTTCCCTGTAAGTCAGTGTCTCACCCAGGTGGCTGAAATTCTACCGTTAGCTATTCATTCCTTTGAGTTAAACAGAGCTTTCCTAGGATGTTCTTTTAAAAAGATGATTCCAAAGAGATCACTGTTTAGTGTCTTTGTCTAGAGGAGACACCTGGGCAACGTTTCAGTCCTGGAGAAACAGAAATTAATAATAACAATAAAAATAGCCACAATAGCAGTAACTAAGCTATCCTGAGCAATGACGATGCTCAAGGCCCTCTCCCGAGTACCAGGTGACACAGTTGACTGCAAAAGTTTCTGAGAAGGAAGAGAAGCACATGTCTACTTTAGATAAGAAGCTGCTAACATCCCCCCCAAACACCACCCCCCAGCTGAGACCAGACACTTGGTGTCTTTCCAGCAGAGAGAAGCATCCACCACATTTGCGATCGCAAAATAAGTCTGGCGTCTTCCAGGGACAAAACTTTCAGCTGCCAAATAGCTGGGGCTCAGCCGAGGATCTGGCCACCTGACGTTCTGGGAGCAGGGGGGGTGCACGGAGTCCTGGCAGTGGGGAGGGGAGGGCAGAAGGGAGGCAGGGGAGAGTTTATCTTGACATTTTTTCCTAAAATGCTGATCTTAGGTCTAGACAATTGAAAAGACACAGCTAAAATTACGATGAATCTTTCCCCAAAAGGCAACTGGTTACATCTGATTTTAAAAGGCACTTGTAGAAGTCCACCCTCTCGGCCCATCCGGGAGTTCTGGACGAGGGCTCTGGAAGAGGCCTGAAAGATTACAGACTCTATGATAAAGAGAAATGCAGGGCTGGAGAGGATTTCCCAGGAGGCAGAGCAGGAACCGGAACATGGGTCCCTGATCCCAGTCCAGGGTTCGGGTCCCAGAGCCACAGTCCCTTCGCCTGAACAAGAGGAGCTGAGTAGAGCTACGCTCAAGGAGGGAGTCACACGCTGGGCTAGAGCCCTGGAGGCAGGAGAATTGGGGAAAGGGCAGTCAAAGAACACAAGAAAACAGGGGCGCCTGGGTGGCTTAGTCGGTTCAGCGTCTGCCTTCAGCTCAGGTCATAATCTCTGGGTCCAGGTATCACGTCCCACAGCAGGCTCCCTGCTCAGTGGGAGGCCTGCTTCTCCCTCTCGTTCTGCTGCTTCCCCTGCTTGTGCTCTCCCGCTCATGTGCTCTCTCTTTCAAATAAATAAATAAAATCTTAAAAAAAAAAAAAACCACAAGAAAATAAATTAAAAACCACCCACCTAGCCCATGGTTGTTTTCTGCTCAGGTGTGTGTAGTACAACCACTTTTACTCCATCTGGCCTCTGGAACCCATCAGATAAGTGAGGAGCAGAGTATGGCTCTCTCCATTGTAGCAAGGCCCAGAGAAGTTAAGACACGAGTGCACGATCACACAGCTGGAACACCAGGTCTTCCGTCCGCCAACCTCTGTAACCTCAGGTCACAAGCGCCCTCCTCTGCGCTCCCACACACTGGCCTTTCCCACGTTCATCAAGCGCGCCAAGACTTCTGGGCGTGGTGAGCGGGGCACGGCTGTCAGCGCCACAAGCACCCTCCCCCATGCCAGGCCCACCGTCCTCCCCGAGGTCCTCATGGTTCAGTCTCAGTTCCATCGTCCCTTTTTCTGGGAAACTTTTTATTCACTTGAAATCCAATTCCCCTAACGCCTTGACATATCCACACCCCAGGCCTACGTTCCCTCAACGGCAGAACTGCATAAAATCAGCGGCAGGCATTGTGAAGACTCAGATTCCTGAGCTCCACTCACAGAGCTTTCTCCTGCAGCACATCTGGGGTGGGGCCCGTGAATCTGCATTTCTAACAAGTTCCCCAGTGATGATCCTGATCCTGTGCTGTCCAACATGATAGCTGTAGGCTTCACGGGGCCCTTTTAATTAAAATTAAATGAAATTTACCATAGTAACTGCTCAAGGGGCGCCTGGGTGGCTCAGTCGTTAAGCGTCTGCCTTGGACTCAGGTCACGATCTCAGGGTCCTGGGATCGAGCCCCGCATCGGGCTCTCCGCTCAGCAGGGAGTCTGCTTCTCCCTCCCTCTCCAGCCGGCTTCTCCCTCTGCCACTCCCCCTGCTTGTGTTCCCTCTCTCGTCATCTCTGTCTGTCAAATAAATAAAATCTTTTTTTAAAAAAATAATAGCTGCTCAGTCCCACTAGCCACATTTCAAGTGCTCAAGGGCTCAGTAGCCACACGTGGCTCCTGGCTATCACACCAGATAGCACAGATAGAGAACATCCCATTTATCAACAAGAGGTCTGTTGGACAGTGTTAATCTAGACTCCAAAGAGGTCGTCACAGACTCCTTTGTGGGAGTAGCTGATGACTATCATCTCCTCCACAGGACTATATACACCATGGGGACTGGGCCTACTATTGTGCCCAGCTCACAGTAGGCCCTCAACAAATATTTGTCGGATGGATGGATGGATGGATGGATGGATGGATGGATGGATGGTGAGGACTCTGTAAGGGGCATGGATCCCAGTGGCCTAACCCCGCTCTGCGGGAGCACACCCCCATCAGCTCACCTGACTGCCCTGAGAGAGCATGAGCCCTCCTCTGGATCCCATAGCCCCTGTCCCCAAATAGAAGCAGCTGAAGACTGTCCCCCAGGTGCCCAGTAACCATGCCCTGCCTGCGAGCATGAACTTTCTTTCATTGGAAAAGAAAGTTAATTCTCAAATGCCTTTACTATTTTGAGTTCTTGGATACCTAGCAAAGAAGAGCTGACAATCTGCCTTAATAGCACCAGTTCTGTATGTCTTAAAGACATTTCTTTCCAACTAAGTAACCCAAATAAATTTAGCGACTTTTTTTTTATAAGGAGAAATAATTAAAGAACAGATGGCGTTGCTTACTTTGAAATTTTTGCTCTAAAATAGATTTTGTGTGCACCTTGGTTGGAGTTCAACTCTCCCCCCGCCCCATCCGTGTGTCAGAAAAGGAGATCAGCTCACTAATTACCTGGCTGTCTTTTCCCTACAAGATCCCAATTTAAGAATCTCGTTTCATTCTAAGAAAATTAATTCAAAATGCCAAATAATTTAAAAATGTATTAAGATTCCCCTTAGACTAGAAAGCAAAAAGGAGCTTTCATTTGCTAAAAAAATCACCTTGGGTAGTCAGATTAAAGTTTAGCGCTTAAGACTTGATCCCAGAATTGAGCTTTTGGCAAAGCTATTGGTTCCATATGTCCACAGAATGTTTCATTTAAAATATATGTGCTTTTAAATTGGTCTCTGACCATTTCTGTGCCACAGTCTCTAACCGCCCTGTGCATTTTCCCAACCCTTGGAGCCTTGTTCTCCTCGGAAGCTAGACTGTTTTATTTGCATTGGAGGTAACCTATTTCCAGCATGCCAAAACCTGTTCACTTTCAAAGCCACTTTTGGAGATTTTATAGCCTGAAATGGAATAAAATTTAAATTTAATAAAATTTGAGACCTGAACCAAAAAAAAAAAAAAATGAACTGGTTTAAAAGCCAGCTACCCAGACGTTGAGGAAAATATTCTGAGAAAGCCCCACAGGGAGGAGGGGGAGAAAACCAGACCATCGTTAGCCTGCCAAATGTCATTTGGGGCTGGTTTGAGAGGAGAACCAGAGCTGGGGATGCAATGCAATTATTTAAATCCAGAAAGAAAAATGTTTGCTCCGAAATTTGGCAGCAGCTGATTGCCTCCGATTCTTCTCGTTTCAAACTCATTCCATGCATGGGTGGGGAAAGCATCCAGCCCAGAAGAGCGGATCAGATAAGGGTGTTGTCACACCTGGCCTTGCAAGTTGAAAGGTCCTGCGTGTTTGTGTTTGTGTTTTTGTTTTTTTTATTGGATGAACTGAGAGTTTCACTCTAAAGCATTGCGGGGTGGCAAACCGCATTTTTCTTTAAACCACAGGTTGTACCAGGAGGGGATTTTCTCTCTTCCTTTGTTTCTCTCTGTCTCTGCCTTTGTCCCTGGCTGGCAGCCCCCCTCTGCCCCTGCCGTGCTCGCTCGCGCGCTCTCTCTCTCTCTCCCTCCCTCCCTCCCCCTGGCACCCGGTGTGTGAAGGCCTCGTCTGGCTGTCACTCAGGCCCCTTTCTGGGTTCCACAGGCCTTAGGGTATTACAACCCCCCACTGCCCCGGGGCCCTCTGCAGCCTAGAAGCTGTGCTCAAAGGCTGGCCACCGGGAGTCTGCTTTGACACCCACACAAGGGCTCTGGAGGATGCACCCAATGCCCTCTGATGGTTTTCTCTCTCCCCTAGAGATGGTTCCTAAAGAAAACCACAGAGCCTGTCCTCCTGTGAGGGGGAGCTGGAAAGGGGAAAGAAGGAGCCTTCCAGCGGTCCCTGGCCAGCTCACTGATAAATCGGCTCCAGCAAGAGCGTGGGCAGAAACCCTGGCGGATGGGGTGGGGGGGTAGCGCCCGGCACACAAAACTGTGGGTGCGCTTGCCTAAGTCACCCCTGCAGGAGTTTCCAAAGACAAGTCCGTTCGGCCAAGAGAACGCTGCTCCCTCATCCTCCCTCCTGCAAAAGCATGTCCAAGGCGTCCAGCTGGGTCAGAACATGCACTGCTCTTCTAGCAACTTCCATCTCCCTGCTTCCCCTGCCCCCACCCCTCAGCCTCCCTGAGCCTCCCTGCTTCCCCTGCCCCCATCCCTCAGCCCCCTGCTCTCCCTTCTTGTGGGGGGTGAGATGGGGGGCAGATGATAACAGCACTGCCCACTGCAGGCTAATAAGCAAGTTCAACCACACAGCATCCTCAAAGCAAGCTTGAGAGGTGAGATACTACTGCTACCCCCATTTAACAGAGGAGAAAACTGAGGCTCCGATTGCTTACTTACATGGCTTTGCCAGATAATCAGTGGCACAGCCAGGATGTGACTGCTCTTAACTCATGTGTGAATGGATCCCCAGTCTCCCTGCGTGAGAGACCCTCCACCAGCAAGGTCTTGCCCTGGGGTGTGGCTCAGAAGCGGGGAACTGAGTCATCCCCACTCTCCCATCAGGCTATCCCGGTGACTAATGACTCTGGGCAAAGCAGAGAGGCCCGTGTGGGGGACAAGGCCTGTGACCGACCTTGAACTTAAGAGGCTCCGAGCTCTGACCAGCGTCGCTAATGGGCCCGGCGTAACCTGAGCCAGCCCTTGGATGGAAGCTCAAGGCATTAAGGCTGGCTGGCCTGCCCGCCGGCTGGCAACACTACCTGGCTAACAGCCGGACCGCTCCATTTCACGGGGCCTCTGTTCAGGGCAACCTTTTCTCGTACGGCAACAAAGCCGTTCCCATTTATCAAGCGCTGACTAAGTGCCAGGGCTCTGCGAAGCCCTTTACACACATTATCTTGTTTAATCTTCACTGTCGCACTGAAAAATGGCATGAACGCTGCATTCTAGGCAAGGCGACTGAGGCTCAGAGAGGACACGGCGGCCCCCCAAGGGCACACAGCTCAGAAGCTCAAAGCTGGTATCCCAACAGGCCTGCGTTCTCAACCCCAGTCCTGAGCTGTCTCTGGAAGGAGATTCTTGGTTGAGATTATTAGTCATTTCTTAGCTTCTTTTCATTTGAGTACATTTTCAAATGCTCTGCAGCATTCCAAGGAGAAAAAAAAAAACTTGTAACTTGATAGGGAAAAAAAGAGAAGGAGGAAAAAGAGAAGGTCAGGGAAGAGTATGGGTATCATTATGTTTGATGGGAAAACTTCACACACACGCACACACACACACACGCACATGCACACGCGCACCTTAACCTGCTGTTTATTTGGAATTTTGTGATTGTCAAAAATTAAAAATCTCAACGGCTCATTTTTCTTGTCTAGGGCTCAGGTCATCAGTTTCAAACTGGGCAAGAGGCCCCAGACACAAATTCTTCCCTATCATGGGGCTTCCAAGCCCACGACGAGGCACCGTAACCCCCAGCCCAACTCCACCCAGGCTCCTTCACGTGTCTTCCCAGCGCCCCCCCCAGCAGTCCTGGAGGTGGAGATTAGAGTCCCTTTCCTGAGCATCACAGGCAGTGAGGACCACACCCACTGTCACACCTAGCTTACACGTGGCAGACCAGACCGGGTTTCCAGCCCAGGTCAGCCTTCCGAAGCACTTCCAACCTGCTTCCAACATCCACTCCCTCCAGTCCTAAGAGCGTTTGCCACTGGATGCTCCTGGGCCAAGGGAGCACTTTGCAGAGATGCCTACGCGGCGCTCTGGAATGATGGCAGAGCCTCACTGAAGGCCTGAGCCCCGGCGGGATGTCGGGGAGGCAGGAGCACTGGGCTGGAAGCTGTGGGAGACTCACTTCCCCTCTCTAAGCTTCTCTAGCATCACATCTTACATTTTCCTGCAGAACAGGGGCTTTGCTGGGTCCCCGGAGCAGAGGGGAAACCTGCCCCTTTGCAGTCTCTTTCTGGACCCCGCGTCTCCGGCCGTCACCGAGCTGCCTAGGAAAGGACCCTGTTCTAGGGTGCCCTGTGGCACAGGCCTGAGAATCCACCAGCCTGGCACCTTCACCCATTAGCAGCTGCCCTTCTCCCAGAGGGGAAAGAAGCTCATGGGCGGGTTTTTAAGGCTCGAAATAAAGTTTAAATATTACGTGGAAATTACTAAACAAATCAAATCACTGTTAAGTGGATGTCATGGGCTTCCTCTAGACAATACGTTTAATGAAGATTATTGTCCTCCTGGTTATAGTTTGAGATTTGCATTTTATTATCAGAGAACCACTTATGCATTACTCCAGGATTTTCATTAGGTAAATAAATTTTTATGTGGATTTCATTATATTCCCTTGGCTGAGATCCTGATCACTTAACAGCAAGAATGCTGCTTCGACATCCTGTGTGTCAATCAGGATGTAACAGTTTCCTCCAGTTGTTGAAAAGTACTTTTTAAAAAATCTGGAGTTGATGGCGAAAGGAAGAGGGACGGGGTCAGAACTCAGGGTAGAGAGTCTGTGTCCAGGGCTTTCCCTGAAACAGACACACACGACCTAAAAAGGTAGCTCCTGCTTAAAAAGACACATGCCACTACATCTATATGCGATCCATCTGAAACTTCTATTAAAATGTTCAATATATAAAGCTTATATGTCATGTGTAATTTTTTTTTTCCTGGTGTTTTCTCCACCCTGCTTTTGGCCACTCCAACACAAACTGATGCAATCGCCCCGGGAATAACAGGGCTGAGGTGTAGGCCAGTCCTGGAGAAAAAAAGTTGAAAGAAACAGGAAGAAGCAGGAAGGAAGACGGTGGGGGTAGACATTCCTGGAACCACAACCATCAGCCGGAAAAAAAAAAAAAAAGAAATCTTTTCTAAGAAGTCTAATACGAAGCAATTAAGCTAATTGGAGTCTAGATTGTACCGGGTGCCTCCGGAAACTTGAGACCAGGGGAATCTCCTTGCTGGAAAAATCACACCTCGCTATGAATGAGTGACGGACTGAATGAATGAAGCAGCTAAAAGCAGACCCTAACATCCAGATCTAACCCGGGAGGCCCTATAAGACACAGGTGGCTCCAGGTGTCCCTGTTCTAAGTCCTGAGAAGGTTTCAGAAGAATTTGCTAACAATAAAACCTCCTGGATATTGAAAAGGGCTCCCACAGGCCAGGGACTGGGCCTGGCCCGATGTGCGTACAGCATCCACCCCTGCTCCACCCAGCCCAGAGGACCAGCAGAGAACCTCCCAAGATGCCTTTCCTGAGAGCACATCAGCAGAGAGACAGACACCTCGGAACAGCCCAGGGAAGAACAGCAGCTAACAAGCCGTTGAAGGAGGGGGCAAAGGAGTCAGGTTCATCGTCAGAAGGATGCAGCAAATGCCTTCACATGGGCTTCCATGAGGACCGCCTACAGCAGCTTACACCTTAACTCCTGCAACATACTGAGTCCCAGCATCAGCTCTGTCCCGGATTATCTGCATGATTTGGGGGAAACCGATCGCTCCCTGATTTCTCACCAGTGATAACAATGGTACTAGCTTCATTGGGTTGAGTGAGATGAAAAGAAAGCTGACACAGAATGGGAGAAAATATGTGCAAACCGTAGATCCAGAATAAATCGAGAACTCCTACAACTCAACAACAAAAAAACAAACCATCCAATTAAAAACTGGGCAAAGGGGACGGTGCCTGGGTGGCGCACTCGGTTAAACATCCGACTCTTGGGGGCGCCTGGGTGGCTCAGTCGGTTAAGCGACTGCCTTCGGCTCAGGTCATGATCCTGGAGTCCTGGGATCGAGTCCCACATCGGGCTCCCTGCTCGGCGGGGAGTCTGCTTCTCCCTCTGACCCTCTTCCCTCTCGTGCTCTCTCTCTCTCATTCTCTCTCTCTCAAATAAATAAAATAAAATCTTTAAAAAAAAAAAAAACTTAAACATCCGACTCTTGAGTTGGGCTCAGGTCCTGATCTCAGGGTCATGGGATCAAGCCCCACGTGGGGTTCTACGCTCAGTAGGGAGTCTGCTTCTCTCCCTCTCCCTCTGCCCCTCCCCCTGCTTGGGCACATGCTCTCTCTCTCTCTCTCTCAAATAAATAAATAAATCTTTAAAAAACTAAAACTAAATTAAAAAATAAAAAATAATAAAAATGGGCAAAGGACTTGAACAGAGATCTCTTCAGAGAACATACACACATGGCCAATACATACATGAAATAATGTTCAACATCACTCGTCATTAGGGAAAGGCAAACCAAAACCTCACACCCACTAGGATGGCTACCATCAAAGAAAACCGGAAAAGAGCAAGTGTTGATGAGGATGAGGAGAAACTGGAACCCTGGTGTGCTGTTGGTGGGACTGTGAAACAGTGCAGCCCCTACGGAAAATGGCATGGCACTTAATCAAACCTTAGAAATAGAATCGCCACGTGATCCAGCAATTCTACTTCTGGGCATAAATCAAAAGAATTGAAAGCAGGGTCCTAAAATAAATAAATAAGTAAGTAAGTAAATAAATAAATAAAATTTAAAAAGGATCCTAGAGAGAGATTCGTATCCCCATACTCATAGCAGCATTATTCCCAAAATAGCCCAGAGATGGGAACACCCCAAGTGTGTACCAAGAGATGAAGGGATAAGCAAAACGTGATGCATGCAAGTAACGGCAAATTCTGCAGCCTGCAAAAGGAAGGCTGTTCTGACACCAGCTACACCATGGGTCCACCTTGAAGACATGCTGCTAAGTGGTAGTGACCAGGCACAGAAAGACAAACACTATATGATCCCACTCCTGTGAAGTACTTACGGCGCCAACTGCGTAGAGATGGAAAAGTAGTATGGTGGCTGCCAGGGGCCA
This sequence comes from Zalophus californianus, assembly GCF_009762305.2. NCBI lineage: Eukaryota > Metazoa > Chordata > Mammalia > Carnivora > Otariidae > Zalophus > Zalophus californianus. The sequence continues at coordinate 33,539,309 of NC_045611.1, read as the reverse complement.
GGAGGAGGGGGAATGAGGAGTCAGTGTGGACTGCCGACAGAGTCTCAGTTTGACAAGACAAAGTAAGAGTTCTGGAGATAGCCGTGGTGAGGGATGCACGACGGTCCCAATGTATTTAATGCCCCCTCACTGCACTGACTGAGACAGGAAATTTGTGTGTATTTAGCGACCATTTAAAAAATGGACCGGGGCGGTGGGGGGGCCTGGGTGGCTCAGTCGGTTAAGCGTCTGCCTTTGGCTCAGGTCATGATCCAGGGTCCTGGGATCGAGCCCCACGTCGTCAGGCTCCCAGCCTGCTTCTCCCTCTGCCCCTCCCCCTGCTTGCGCATGCTCTCTCTCTCTCTCTCTCTCAAATAAATAAATAAAATCTTAAAAAAAAAAAAAGTGTCAGACTCTTGATTTTGGCTCAGGTCCTGATCTCAGGGTTGTGAGATGGAGCCCTATGTCAGGCTCCATGGTGGGCATGGAGCCTGCTTAAGATGCTCTCTCTGCCTGCCCACAACCCCCTCTCCACCTGCTCGCTCTCTCTCTCTAAAAAAACAAGAAGGAGGAGGAGGAAAAACATGGGAAAAGTGAGAGAACTGAATGCAGACTACTTCCATCCAGCGCCTGGGACGCAGTAAGGACCCACGCTTGCCCGTAGCACTGAGTGTCATCTGCCCAAAACTGTCAGCCCTCCAGTGGCTCCCGTTTCAACAGGTTTTTCAGCTGTCAACATCTTTCCGAAACCACCAGCACTCCAATGTCAAGTTTTTGAAGGGCACGACAAAAACCTCCTTAATCTTCAATCCCAAAACGAGTCACCTGCGCTACCGAAGCAGGGGCTGGACTGAACGTTTCTCGGAGCCCTTCGAAAAGGCCAATGGGATAGGGAGCGCAAGGGGCAGGGTAAATGAGGGTGCCTGAGGGGAGGGTCCCCCAGATACAGCAGCAGTCCCCCTCAGCGGGGACGTTGGGGGGTTCTTTTTATTTTCTTCTCTATATTTTTCTGTATTTTTCTCATCTTCAGCACTTGAGCGATCATCGCAAAATGTTCAAGATGTTTTCATTCTGTGAAGTAAATGTAATAAAAAAGAGAACTGCCAGGCAGCTCAGAAGCCTCTTCTTGCATGAAATGAAAGGGCTGATTACACTCCTCTGCCTGCCAACCAGCTCTCTGGTGTCATGGCTCACCTCCACCCCCCATCACCTTCCTCAGACATCTCCCCCTCACCCCGCCCCTGCGGTCTGTTGCTCCGGGCCTTTGCACATGCTGTTCAAATCCTGGAGAGTCACATCACCCCCTTCACGTCTGCGCTCCCAGTCACTTTCCTCAGTGAGTCCTTCCTTGACCCAACCTGAAAGTGCACCTTCCCAGCCCAGCTCCCACACCTCCCCTCCTTCCTCCTGGCCCCCCAGCCCTGATTACCAGCACCATACACAGGTTAACTGACTGAAGGAAGGAAGGAAAGTTAGCTTTAAATCATTCTTACCCACTTAATAAAGCGGCCCCAAGACTCTCCCCTCTGTCCACGCTTTCTAGTAACCCCAGTACAAAGTGCTGATAGGACTTGACAGAAATACGTTGACTCTTTTCTAATTCAGACTTTTCACTAATTCTGAGTGGCCTCCTGCCCATGGACATTAACAAGAGCACCACAAGATGGCCCATCTCCAGGGTCCCTGACCCCGCATTCCAAATCCGGGGCATTTTTCTTTGAAGAGCATTTATCACTCAATCAAGCCACCCAGCCTGCCAACGTTCTGGTGAGTGCCCCTTACAAGAGGCTCGGCCATCGCTGCTTAAAATCTCACTTGTCCTCAGTATCTCCTGTTTATCTTGGGAGCCGTCTACATGAATAGTCCGTGTGTTGGAAGAACATAATATTTTCCTTGGCTTTTAGGCAACAGTCTGGCAAATGAGCGTTCCCCATGTAACTTTCTGATGGCTTTATGTGAGCAGTTAATTAGAATTATACAGACATGTTTATAGAAGTTTAAATGAAGCATAGTTCAAGTTTGGGAAAATATATATAATTACTCACACCGACACTTCCCACTGAAAGAGAAAAAGCAACATAAGCAAGAACACTGAAAGCCACAACAGCAGGAGCTGGGAAAGCCTCAACCAGCTTCAATGGCTCCACTCTGGGGGCCTTGGGGAGACTGAGCCCTGGTGGGGAACCCACAGCCCCACCACCTATCACTTTGCTCATTAGGCTCATACGGCCGCCTATGCACCGCCCAAAGGGCCTCCAGGGTGCACGCCGAGCAGAACCCGCGTCCGCACGCCGCGGTCCCGCCTGTGCACACAGCGCAGGACCACAGTTGGCTTGCACAACCAGCGACGGAGAAGAAGTCTGGAGACCCAGGGAGGTTCTTTCTCCCCCTCTGAGGGAGAGGCCTCAGCCTTCAGAAGGGCGCGATGTTTCTGGCAGCCTGTGTGTGGCAGGCTGGCCTCAGTCTGGCTCCACCCACCTTCCAGCTGAATCCCCCACCCCCTCTGGGACCCCACTCTCCCTCGATGTTGCCCAATCTGGCCTGGGCTGCCCCCCTTCCTCTCCCTTCCCCACGCCCACGCTGACGATGTAGCAGCGTCCGCTCGGTGGGGGGGGGGGGGGTCCCAGAGTCCACGTCGTCTGACCCCTGCGAACGGTCAGTCCGACGACTCCATTCAAGGATTTCTTCAAAATTATTCCGATCCCTCGTCTTTAAAAGAGCCACAGCCAACTCTCTCCACCTCGTGTTGTCTTGAATGACCAGCTGGCTCCCACTCCAGACTGAGGATTTGGCATCCGCGAGACTGAGAACTCGGGTTTCCCAGGAGTGAGATGGGCTCAACCTGCCTGACGTGGGCTGACCCCGCTGCCCCATGGGCCGAGGGAGTCTCCGGCAGCGGACAAGACTGTCCTCAGGGCAAAGGGTGGGCGAGGGTCAGATTCCGACGCCCAGATGGGCATCGCTGCTGCCCACTGGCTTCAGCCAGACAGAGGGACCCCGGCTCCCATCCTCAGCTCAACCCCTGCAGGCCCCCCACTGCATGCCCACCTCCAGGAGTGGGTCCTTCCTCAGAACCAGCCCTTGGGGAAGCCACTGCCAGCCATCTGGTCGCTGTAAAGAGAAAACGGGTCCATCGACTCATGGAGATGTCTAGTCTCTCCTCTTCCTCCAAGAGCGAAGAACACGAAAAGGGATCTGGATCTCTAGGAGAGAGGCAGACAGAAACCGAGGAGGTAGAGGAGAGAGACAAGGAATTCAGAAGGGTAGTAGGAGGCCCTTCACTCAGCACACGGTCACTAAATGCCCACTGCATGCCAGGTACTTCTGGAACACGCCCCCCTCCCGCCCTCAGGCCTTTCTCCTGGAGCCTAGGGACACAGGCGTGGACAAGTCAAGCCCAGTCCCTGTCCACAGAGAGCTGAGAAGCGGGGCAGAAGGGAGACTGTAAGTGAGCAAACGCATAAATCCCCGCCGAGAAGAACTAATGTGACATAAAGAAAGACGAGCAGCGGTGGGCCCCCTTCAAGGGAAAGGCAGTCGGGAAAGGTAAGGCTGGCCCTGAGTCCAGAAAGATGCAAAGAGCCCGCCACGGCCGGAATGGGGGAGGATGGTTTGGGTCAGAGGTAAAGATGTGCAAAGAAACGGGGCAGTCCCAGGACACGGGGTGAGGAAAACAAGGACTGGAAAGATCGGGATGTGGGAGGTGGCTGTCCGCAACGAGGGAGGCGTTCCAGAATCCCGCCTAGAAAGAGACACAGCTACCAGCCCCCTAAAGCCGCCTGTCCTCACACAGCGCAGGATAACTCCCCAGCAGGCTTTCCACCCATTCTTTCCTGCTCACCCGCCTCAAAGGTGTTCAGATAGCCGCAGAGGCCACTAAATGCAAGGAAAGCTGGGGCTATCTAGAGCCCCAGGAGTGATGCCCCATACCTGGCCTAGGATGTGAATGGGGATGCCACTCTCACCAAAGAGACACAAGGAAGGGACTGTGGAGCCCTTTAAGGAAGTTATACTTCCCCTAAAGACAGGCCTGTGTAAGGGAGTGTCTCTCTCCTGGTCTTTGGACAAAGACATGGCAGGGGGTTGTGGGGGGAGGGTGATGTCCGGCACCACAACAGCCATTTCCTCACCATGAGGAGACAAATCTGAGGTCAAGAGCCAACGTGTTGAGCAGGACAGAGCATAAAGACGGAAGGCACCAGTGCTGACTGCTCTGCTAAAATCCTCTATAGCCATGTGCCCTCCAGACTTCTCGTCCTATAGGATGATATATGTGAACGTGGACTGAACCTTGGTCTTGTAGCCCAAAGCATCCCCAACTCATACAATCCCTTGTCAGCCAGCCAGTCCTATCAAACAAAACCGAATGTCTGGCCTGGCTGCTTGCTCTTCCTCTTTCCAGAACCTTTAGGTTTCTCTGTGCCACTCCCTGCCAAGAGAGGTCCTAACCAGTCACAGATGCAATCCTCTCCCCAGGGGGATTTCACAACCTCAGGATCCTGGGGGAAATCCAGTCCTGAGCAATCAAAGGGTCAAAATACAGATCATAAAGATTAGAGGAGGGAGAGAAAGGGAGAAAAAGTTACCTTTAATGACATCATCCAGTAATAAGGAGCTAAAGAAACCTCAAAATGCCTGAGTCCACATTTCTGCTCTAATAAATAGAGGTCAGAGGTCACAATGAAGTCTTTCTTTGCTCATTTTATCTCTGTAATATCCCTAGGAGGTGGGGACGTTTTCCTAATCTATAGTTGGAGAAACTAAAAGCAAATAAAGTCACAGTGAGGAGGACAGGCACCAGAGCCAAGAGGCCTGAGTTCAAATTCCCACTCTTCCATTCACCTGCTGTGTGATCTGGGGCCTCAGAGCCTCGGGTTCCTCATCTGTAAAATGGGGATAATATAACTACCACTCAGAGGTGTTGTGAGGATAACAAGAAACCACCATATAAAAGGCACTGAGCCCCGCACGTGGTTTCCACCCAGGGCTGTCCATGATGAAGGCCTGGAGATACAGCAGGATCTATGGAAGCTACTTTCCTAAGGGATGTCCAAGACACACAGGCCCAGGGGCAGAGCTGTGTAGAGAGAACAAGCTGCCAGCATTAACCAGTTTCACTCACTTGCTTTGTTGCTTCTGCCTTTTCCTCCTACAAAGTGGAGGCTCCAGAAAAGCCATCAATTATCTGAGGGCCCTGGCTGCCAAGGTCAGATTGACTAGGGTGTGGGGCAGGCCCGGATCCAGCCAGGATCTTTTGCCCAGCCATTGCCTTACCAGACAGGTAACCTTCTGGGCCCACCCAACACAAGATTTTAAATGTGTCAGAACCGGCTTCCAAGTCATTCCGGCCAAGCCTGCTGACCAAGCCAGGCGACGACACTTGGGTCTAAAAAACAGTCTGAGATCATGAAACGCCTGTCTTCTGGGGGCAGTAGGCTCTAAAGGGAGCTGCTAAGGAGGAGGCCAGGAATGTTCTGAGCAAAGCCAAGCTCCTGGGAATAAGGGTGTGACCTCCCAAAATGACTCCTTTTCCAGATCCCTGCCCTTGGCCAATATGGACATCAGGAGGCCTGGAACCTGCAGCCCCTGGGGCAGAGCCATTGGGCCCAGGGGAAGCTGCTCAAATAGGCAGGGCCGGAGCCTACATCTCCCAACAGAGCAGAGCAGGGCACCCAGAGAGCTTTCCGGCCAATCACTGAGTCTCAAGCCTGCAGGACACCAGCTGAGTGGACCCACTGCAACCAGGATCCCAGATCCCCTGGGGCCAGGCAGGCACATTGATGAGTGACCTTTGCACAGGGAACTGGGATGAACATACCCCACCCGCAGGAGTGGCCTCCACCCCCACCACCAGGATTGCTGCCAGGCAAGACCATGGGCCTCGCAATCCCAGATCTGCCCATTTGTTAAGAGAGATAAGCAAGAAATCTGGATGAATTTTTCTGTGAAATCTCCAGAATTTTAAATGTTGGTTTGTTTCTTTTAAAGCACAGCACAACCCAATCAAAACATATCTCTGGGCAACACTGGGCCTCAGGCCACGGTTGCAACCTTAATCCAAAAGGATGGAAAAGCAACAAAAAGGGGTAGATGCTCACGTCCGCAGCTTTCCTCCCGCTCACTGAGGCCAACCCCCCACCTCCATCCCCTTCCCTAGGACCCCCTTGCCAGGCCCTGATTGCAGTGGGGTTCACATGCGTAGGAGGGTTCCTCTGCCTCCATAAGCTCCACCCAGCAGGCAATACCCACGGCCCAGGACTCGGGAAACACCTCTCCACCGAGAAAACCCTCCGCACTTGGCTCTTCCTGGAGGCTGAGTTTCCTCCCCGAACAGGATGGATTTCTGTGCGGGGAGGAAAGGCCTGCGCATGCGCCCCCGGCTCCAGACCCTGGTATTTATACAGTTTCAAAACTGCAAGTGATTATTTTGTTTCATAAGAACAATCGCTATGCAAATGAAACCTCCAGCTAATACAAACAGGGCTGTTAAATTCACTTGCCAGTGTTTATGAAAAGAAATTCGGCCGGGCCCTGACCAAGCAGCTAAGAAAATGTTTAATCACAAGATGCATTTGAGTGAGGAAATTAAGCAAATAAGAAAAGATACCCTGACTTGGCTCCCTGAGCCCCCCCCTCCCCGCCACCTCCCACCCCTCCTTTATTCGGCAAAACAATGATGGTGAAATGGAAAGGTTCCCAGGGGACGGGCAGATGTCGAGACTCGAGGAGGAATAGCCAGAGAATGAGGCAGAGATGAGGCTCCCAAATTCGAACAGCCCCTCTGGGTCTACCCACCCCATTTTTTTACAGTTGTCATTTGGCGGGGTTGTGGGAAGGGAGGAGGGAGAGAATGTGCGGTTCAGCAGGGCTGCCGGGAGGGTGCACAGACCGTCCCCACTGACTCGTGGCTCCTAGGCTCCTATAGTCGACAGCACTGGAAGCCAGGACACATCCTGTACTGGGAGCAGTGCTCACGCCTGTGGCCAGGCCCTGGACCACAGGACCAGGGCTCAGGATGGGGCTTTGACTTCCCACAGCCTGCTGCAGGGCAGGGGGCAGGCTTGGGGACCCAGGCAACACCAGAGCAGGGCAGAGTGACTGGGACTCAAGCAGGATCCCTGGGGGGAGGAGCTCAAGTCCTGAGAGGGCCATGCAGGAACCCCAGAGCAGTAAACAGCCCGTGTCAGGAGGGATTCTAGAATGTTAAAGAAAAACTCATGTCATCGGGCTTGCTTGGGTTCCAAGCCCTGTGGTTCCACCACGTGGAGCCCGTGTGACCTCAAACAAGTTACTTTCCCTTTCTGTGACTCAGTTGCCTTCTCTTTCAAATCGGGATTAGGAAAGCATGCCTCACCACGCTGTTGTGTAATACAGTGAGATCATACATGTAACACACTTAGCCGAGTCCCAGGAACTTAGTAAGTGCTCAATAAAAAGGGCAGGTGTCAGGCCCAAATCCCTCAGTGCCCAGGGAGGGCTGCTGGGTTTCCCTCAGTCACCCAGATTTAACTGCAGGCTCAGAACTGGCCCTCCAGCAGATTTAGGGGAAGAATGGGTGGAGGCTAGGGCTTGGCCTTGCAGAGGCCCCTCTGGGAAGAGCACTCGGCAAGGAGGCTGGAGGCAGTGGTGGTAGGAGGGACCTCTGGAGCTGAAGCTCCCTGGGGCTGGGGGAAACCGGAGCCTGGCCCTGGCAGGGCCTCCCAGGGGCCCAGGCAGGGGCAGCTGTCCAGAACGGTCTGTCCATGGAGGGGGCAGGGAGGCTGCCACTCGGAGCACGCCGTGTGCCAGTCCCTGGGGCCGGGCCGGCTCAGCCTGCTGGCTCCATCCAGAGCCCGCCCCAAGGGATGATGGGGGAGGCAGCCAGGACCAGAGCCGCTGGCTGCGCACTCCCCTCCCCCAGCAACAGGGGACTAAAGTGGGTCAAGGAGGAAGGAGGGGGCCCAGGAGGCCTGGGGGAGGGGCCCGAGGAGCTCAGAAGGCACCCAGAGGGAGGGAACCAGGGGAGGATGCACGGGAAAGCAAAACCATGTGTGCAGTGGGCCTTGGGGGGCCAGGGCAGAGAAGTGCAGAGGCTGTCGTGGACTTGGGGGTTCTCAAAATCACCTCAGAATCAACTGTAGGGGGACCTTCGCCCTGGCTCCTGCCCCCAGAGGGTGGGGTCCTTCTCTTTCTCCCATCCCTGGCCTTGGGGGCTCCGACACCTCAGCCTCTTCCAGAGCCACACACCCAACGGCCCTTCCCCCACCCCACCAAGGGTCTGTGAGGAACTCTCAGTCAGCTTTGGCCCTCTGGCTCAGACCTGGAGGTGGGCCCAAGCCAGGAGGTGTGGTCCGAGGAGGGTGGGGAGAAGCTATCTAGCTGACCCCATCCTGGCCCCAAGCTCAGCAGAACTGTGGCAATGCCAGGCCAAGTCAGGCCCCGGTCACCAAGGAGAAGAGAGTGAGCCCCATGTCCCCCTAGGGGTGTCCTTGGGGAACCTGGTGTGAAATGAAAGGAAAAGAGGCAGGAAATGCCAAACAGGGCTGTTCCCCTGCCAGGAGGGGGAAGCCAGGCCCCAGACCCATCAAGGGTAGGGGCTGGGGGCCACAGTTCAGCCCACGGAGACATGGACTGGCAGTCAGCCTCCACCCCTGGCTGGCCCTGGCCCAATTATCGGCTTCTCTCCCTTCTCTCCCAGCTCCCCCACCCTGCATGGCCCAAAAAAAAAAAAAAAAAAGGAAACAACCACCCAGGCAACTCGATATGGTCCAGAAACCTCCAGGGTCCCTGGGTTCCAGGAAGCGGGCGCAGGAGGGGGTAGAGGGCAGGGAATGCAGAGGGTCGGTGCCCAGGGAGAGGGATCTGAAGGTTGGGGGGGGAAGGAGCTGCTGCTCCCAGGCCTCTCAGCCAGGATGGGCACCGGGTGAGGGGCAGCCTGGAAACCTGCCCCAAGAGAGGCATGCAACCCTGGGTTCAAACTCAAGCTCAGGGGAAAATGTTGAGGGGGATGAAGCTGCAGGATCAGAGGCCAGGCTTTGGGCCCAAAGGGCCGTGTGAGTGGAAACAGAGAGGCCCAGAGGATAGGGCCCTTTAAATCTTTGAGTCCCTCAGCAAGGCCACCCACCCCCAACCAGCACATCCAAGATTCCTGGGCTGAGCCAGCTGGACTCTTGGGGCCTGGCTAGGGGTAGGGGCACAGTAGAAGGGAGGACGCCCCACCTAAATGTAGCAAGCAAGCACCTCCCCTTCCAACCTAGCAGAACAGGGCCGTGGGCCTGGCTGGGTGTGCAGTTCCCAAGAAACGGGGAAGCAAGTACAATCCTGTCCCCTGCCCACCCCCAAACGTCCCAGGGACCTGGCCTCATCCTCCCAACCCCCACCTGTCCAAGCTGCTTCTTCCCCAAGTGAACTTTAGGAGCAGGCCCAGGCAGGCAGGAAGGGGGGAGGGTAAGGGGGTGTGAACTTGGCCACCAGTTGGGTCCTCAGGGGGAACATGGTGTTACCAGCCTCAGAGTTCATAACTGTTTATGGGTCTGTTTCCCAGCCCAGTGTGGGCTCCTGGGGGAAGGGAGGCCTGCTCATTCACCAGGAATGGAGAAGGTGGCCCGGGGAGTGACTCAGGCAGGCACCATGGTGTCAGGCAGCCCAGCTGTGACATGTGACTTTGGATCTCAGGCTGACACTCAGAGTTTCCTCACCTGCAGGATGGCAACCATAATGGTACCGATTTCAGAGGGCTGTTGAGGGAGAAATTGTGTAGAAAGCATTCAGCATGCGCACGGGGCACACAGCTCAATAAAAATTATCAATGCATGCCCTTATCCCTTCTCACTGCCTCTGGGGCCCAAGCCACACCGTCTCCAGAGAGAAAAGCAAACTTGGAACTCTCCTAATAAAACGAAGGCAAGACATGATGCACAGAGACGCCTGCGGTGGACAGGCCAAGCCCCACCCCATATGTCTGAATGGGGAACCGTGCTCAAACTCAGAACTCATGACAGGCCTCGCACAGCCCCGGAGAGCCCCCGCAATGGGTGGGTTGTGGCAATGAAGACAGAGAATTCAGAATAAAGCCCATTCAGACACCCAATTCAGACTGAACTGTGGATGGAGCGGGCCATAGAGACAACCGAGTTCTCACGGTCCTGGCTGGAGGTGCTGGGAATGGAGGCAGCTTGGGACACTTAGGTGACAGTAATGGACGTCTGCATCTCCCTTCCACCTCCAACCGTAACAGAATGCAGAGTGGGCCCCAGGATCTGGTGAGCCAGGGCCTGGGGGTTAGGCCCCCTGTGACCTTGGAAATGAGCAGCCTGGCTGACAGCTGGACACGGGCTGTGTGAGTCAGGGCAAGGCTGTGGGTCTGGACCTCCCTTTCTCACCTGGTAAATGAGGAGGGATCCCCTCCAACCTACTGCCTGGGTACTTGAAGGTGCCTCTGAGAACCTCTGGAACCATGCGACGCTCAGAGGTCATGCAAACATTGGGAGTATTTATGCTTCAGTCATGGAGGCCCATCCTGGGAACTCTTCTAGAAGTGACCAGCAGGCCACCCCAAGCCCCACAACCTCCTTCACTACCCTCTCCTGCCTCCTTCTTCCAAAAAAGCCCACTGCACTTTTTCCTGCCCCTCCAGGCACACATCCGCTAAATTCCCCGATTCTGTCCCCTCAGGTCCTCATGGACTGGGGGCATGGCCTTTCCTTCTCCCTCCTCCCCGCACAGGGCCGAGCCCAAGGCAAGGGGGTGGCATCCCTGGGCATGAGTTCAGAGCCAAAGGGCACCAGCCACCTCCCGCTGCAGTTCCCTCTCATCCTCCAGGCCAGCTAACACTTGGCCTCCTCTGAAATGCCCCCCCCACACACAAGGACAACACTGCCCAAGGCTGACAAGCCATAGCAGTCTCGCCATGAAAAATGACCTAGTGGTGTCTATCTTCCCACTTTATTGTCATTCTCACTCCCCCTGCCCCCAACTAAACTGTAAGCTCCCTGAAGGCAGGGACCCAGCTCCTTTCACCCACCACTGTGCACCCAGCCACAGCATAAGACCTAGCGCAGAATCAGAAAGGAATGAAGTCAGAAAGCACCCAGCTAGTCAGTGAATGAGCGAATTTTAAGTGGCAAAAGACACAAGAATCATTACTCACATCTGTTTGCCAATCTTCCGTCTGTAATTTTTTGAACATAAGTGCACTCGAAATTGCACTCCGACGCCCCTATACCCCCCTTACACGTGCGCCTGGGCGCCGTGTCGCCAGAGGACCTGCGTTCCAATCCTGTCTAGTCCTAGCTGCGGGGCATTGGGCCGTTTAATTTGCCCCCCTGTGCCTCAATTTCCTCCTCTGTGAAACGGGATAATCACAGTGCCTACCTCAGAGGGCTGCTGGGGCGCGCAAATGAATTAAGAGAGTGTGAAGTGCTCAAAAGCCATCAATGACACTTATTTTATTATTATTATGCACTGAGGGATGGCCCAAACGGTCAACGGCCCTCCGCGGGCCCCGCCCCAGAGGGGAGGGCCAATCAATGCGCCAGTCCCCAGAGGGCCCCCCCAGGAGCACATCTGGCCAGCGGAGCCCAGCAGCCCACCCACGGGCCGGCCGCCAGCTGTGGGCTAGGCGCCGCCGCCGCCCGCCCGCCGCCCCCGCCCCGGGCCTGGGACTGGGACTCAGGAGTCCTGGGGGCGCCGGCTGGGCCCGGCCGGCCCCAGACTCGGAGAGGCGGGGGCGGCCCGCGGTGCAGAACAAGCCCCGGCCCCCCTCGGGGCAGCGCGAGCGAGCGCCGCAGCCCGCGCCTTCCCAGCCGGCCCCCCGCCGCGGCCGCTTTGTGCCCAAACCTGGGCCTGAGTTATTGCGCCGCAGCCATGGAGCCCTCCCGGGCGGGGGCCGGCCCGACGCGTTCCCAGGACGGCCGCCTCAAAGGGGTCCCGGGGCCGCTCCCGCGGGGGGGGGGTGGGGGTGGGAGACAGACCCCAGCCGGGAGGGGCCGCGTTCCCAAGCGCCCGGCTCGGCCCGCCGGCCCCGCCCCAGGCCCCGCCCCATCTCCTCCCCCTCCACGCACCTCGGCCCGGACCTTCTCTCCCTCCCCCACCGCTTCCCCTTGCCCTTCCCCATCCCTGCTCCCCGGACCCAGATCACCCGTGGCAGCTCTGCAGACTGACCCCAGAAGGGCCCTAGGGGCCCTCAAATCCCACCTCTGCTCCAGGAAATCTCTGCTCTCCCCCATCCCACCAGCCTCGGGCCACAGCCCTGGCTTGGAAAAGGGTTGATTCTGGGCTGGGCCTCTGAGGGAATGGGTTGTGGGAGTCTCCTGGCCTCATTTTCCCATCTGTCAGATGCGGGGGGTGGGGGGGAATGTGGGTCCAGTGCCAGGCACTGGGGACATGGCAGTGACCGACACAGGCAGGGGCTCTGCCGCGCGGTGCTCACAGCCTGCTCAGCCGGCTGCCCAGGAAGGGACCATCCCTGGGCCCTCCATGCTGACTTGCACAAGCTGACAGTGAGATAGGACTGCATGGTTTGGGGAGGGGGGAAAGTGACACTGAAGGTCCTAGCTCAAGACTGGGATCCAGGAGCCTCCCTTGCCCCATCAAACCGACTGGCCACCCAGGGAAGCCTATCTCCGAGGCCTGGACTCTGCCGTGAAAAACAAAGAAGGCTGGGCCAGTGGTGGGTCCTCCCAACGTGGAATGGAGAGACCCAGGGAAGGACCCTCATCTCCCACATGCCCCAACCCCTTCAAAGTACCAAACACAAAGGCTTCCAGCCCCCAGGTCCCCTCATGCCCCCCCATCACCCTGGGCTCAAGTGTCACTTCCCAGATGGCCCTGTCTGGACAGCCTCCTCCACCCCTGCCTGCCCTGCTATCCCAGGATCTGCTGTTTCCCAGAAATTATGTTACTGACTTGTGTACTTGCAGATGGCACCTCACCCCCACTAGAATAAACTTTCACTTGCTCACTGTTGTTCAGCACCTTGAACAGCCTGACACATAGTAGGTGCTGAATAAACATGTCTGAGATGAATAAGTGAATGAATGAATGAATGAACAGATAATGATAGTAGCCCCTTAAAAGCCTAGAAACCCACACTGTACCCAGACAAGAGGATTCCATGACTAGCGATCCGAATAAGTTTGGAAACCAGAAACTATTAACATCTCTGAGAGTCCCACAGTAGCATTTTAAAGGCTCTGAGAAGCCCTGAAAAATTCTAAAACTTTTTTCTTAAAGATTTTATTTATGCATTTGAGACACAGAGATACAGAGAGAGAGCGCGCATGAGCAGGGGGAGAGGGAGAAGCAGGCTCCCTGCTGAGCCAGGAGCCTGATGCGGGGCTCGATCCCAGAACCCTGGGATCATGACCTGAGCCGAAGGCAGACGCTTAACCATCTGAGCCACCCAGGTGCCCCAAAATTCTAAAACTTTTAACTCTGTTTAAGGCAGTGTTTGCCAAATGTGTATGGCCACAGAAAACATTTCTTTTTTCTTTTGGTAGAACATCAACAAAATCCTGGAATACATTTTGGGAAACATCAATGTAAACTCACTTCCCACCCTCAAAACCATGACTTTACAGATGGCAAAATGAATCTTGAGAAAAAAGGACTTGCTTCTTTCGTTTGGTGGTGTCAAGTCAAGCATAGTGCTTGGCACGTAGTAGGCGATCTAAAAAGATCTGAATGAATGGATATAAAGTAAATTCATGAATAAAGTCTACCAGCCATGTGTATTTTCTCTGCCCCTGTACTGATAGTCTGAACCATGCAAGCAATGACAAGAATCTCTTCCCCTGGGAGGCTGACACACACGCACATCCATGTACCTACATAGATAACCCAAGCTAGTACACACATACACACACACACACTCATACACATACACACACACTCATACACACACATACACACAGGTACAACCATTCTGAGGCACATGCCTCCCACACAGTCACCTCTCCTGTGCCTGGCCAGTGTGTCCCTTAAGAAAAGCAACTGTCCTGGAAGTGCCTGGGTGGCTCAGGTCATGATCCCAGGGTCCTGGGATGGAGCAGGGAGCCTGTTTCTGCCCTTCCCCCCCCCCACAAACTCATGCCCTCCCCCCAGCATGCGCACATGCTCTCTCTCTCTCTCTGTCTTAAATAAATAAATAAAATCTTATTAAAGAGAGAGAGAGAAAGAAGGAGGGAAGGAAGGAAGGAAGGAAGGAAGGAAGGAAGGAAGGAAGGAAGGAAGGAAGGAAGGAAGGAAGGAAGGAAGGAAAGAGAGAGAGAGAGAGAGAGAGAGAGAGAGAAAGAAAGAAAGAAAGAAAGAAAGAAAGAAAGAAAGAAAGAAAGAAAGAAAGAAAGAAAGAAAAGAAAGAAAGGAAGAAAGAAAGAAAGAAAGAAAGAAAGAAAGAAAGAAAGAAAGAAAGAAAGAAAGAAAGAAAGAAAGAAAGAAAGAAAGAGAAAGAAAGAGGGAGAGAGAGAAAGAAAGAAAGAAAGAAAGGGAAATAAAGGCAACAGTCCTTGGTGAGATGGAGAGGACATGAGGGGAGGAGAAGGCTCATTCACAACCTGGCAATTCCCGGAGGGTAGGGTCACTCCAGAAGGTGACAGATTAAAAGCTAGATTTTTTTCCCACCCATTTTCTCCAGCACAAATGTACAGGCGAGGGAGAAAGAATGGCAAAGTTAGGCTGCCCCAAGTATGACTCCCACTCGAACCCTCTGGACGGCCATTTCTGTTTGACAAAGCCCTTCCTCACCGCTCCTGAGATTTCACCCTCACACCTCTCCAGGGAGTGGAGCCCCAATTTCGCAGAAAATGAAGCTGAAGCTTACCAAAAACACAGTGAGGATGTGGGTGGGATAAGGTGGGAGCCCAGGTACACTTAAGAATCCCCCCACACCCCAGAAGCTTGGGGGTCCCATGTTGTTCCCAAGGCAGGCCCTGCCCTGGAACAGTGGCAACAGCAAGATCCACCCCCGCTTTGCCCTGCCCTCAGGTGCAAGTCGGCCACAAGGTCATCATATGACCTTGGACATCTGACTTGCCCTCTCTGGGAAAATCTGATCATTCACATCAGAAGGGAAGCTCAGCTGAGGATTCTCTAAGATCCATTATTGCTCATGAACAAGAAAGCCTGAGGCCCCCACATGAATGGTCAGAAATGAGTGTCCAGATTAAATGAGATACTGCCTGTAAAGTGCATTGCCCCATGCCTGCATACAAGTTGTGTTCATTAAATGTTAGCTGCTCTTGGTGTTGTTTCTCCATCCTTCTGGGTCCAAATCAAACACTACCCCTCTCCCAGATCTTGCTTGATTCCCTCCATCAAAAGGAATCCCTCCAGGGTCGCCTGGCTGGCTCAGTCAATACAGCATGTGATTCTCATCTCAGGGTCATGAGTTCAAGCCCCACACTGGGTGTAGAGATCACTTAAAAAAAAAAAAGGAACCCCTCCAACCTCTCTCAGTCCTCATCCTGTACCTCCAACTTGGGCTGCCCTATCCGGCCCTGTGGTTAGGGTCTTATATCCTCTCTAGACTGTGAATTACCTGAGGGCATGTCCTCCTTTTGGTTCATCTCTGCATCCACCTTGGAACACGGGCTAAGAGTCTCACCTGGATAAAATTCTCAAGATTTAGATGGAAGGGAAGGGAGGGGAAGGATGGATGACAGATGGATGTATGGATGGTTGGGTGGATGATGAATGGATGATGGATGGATAAATGGATGATGGATGGATGATGATGAATGGATGATAGGTGGATGATAAATGGATAGATGGATGATGGACAGATGGATGGATGATGGGTGGATGATGGATGGATAGATGGCTGATGGATGGGTAATGGATGGGTGATGGATGGAAGACTGGATGGGTGGATGGGTGATGGATGGATGGATGGGTACATGGGTGATGGATGGATGAATGGATGGATGGGTGGATGGGTGATGGATGGATGGATGGATGATGGACAGGTGATGGATGGATGATGGATGTGTGATGGATGGATGATGGATAGATGATGGACAAGTGATGGATGGATGATGGATAGATGGATGATGGATAGATGATGGATGGGTAATGGATGAGTGGATAGATGAGGGATGGATGGATGATGGATGGGTAGATGATGAACAGATGATGGATGGATAGATGGATGGAAAGATGATTGGAAGAAGAAACATGACTAAAAAACTAGTTGAGGGAAAGAAATGCCCAAACCCTCAAGCTCCACATTCAGTGCCAGTGCCCCTTCCTGAAAAATAAATATAGTCCATAAACATAAGAAAAATGGTCAATCCGGCTAGTAATCAGGGAAATACAAATTAAAAGACGAGCTCTTTCTTGCCTGTCAGATTGGCAAAGAGAGAAAGGGGGAAGAAGAAGGAGGAGAAAGAGAAGAGGGGGGAAGAGGAGGAGGGAGAGGATGAGAAAAAAGGGAGCACAGCAGCACACGGGCAAGAGTTAGCAGAGACCCGCACTTGCGCACTACTGAAGGGTACATCGGTACACCCTTTGTGGAGGGCGATGAGCAAATATCTACCAAATTTTTCAAGTGACTACACTTCGACCTAACAAGTCCACTTCTAGGAATCTAGCCTAAGAAACACAAAGATTTATAAATTCAAAAGCTCCCTGCTTCATTGTTTATAACAGCGAAAAACTGGAAACAACTAAATGTCCATCAACAGAGAACTGTAAATAGATTCTGGTGTACCTATTCTATCGAATGATGGCTGTTGCAGTGGAGCAAATCTACAACACCAACATGATGGTATCTCCTAGATGAACGGTTCTTAACTCTGGCTACTCACTCAAATTCCCCAGGAAGCGCAAGGAAGGAGGGAAGGAAGGAAGGAAGGAAGGAAGGAAGGAAGGAAGGAAGGAAGGAAGGGAGGGAGGGAGGGAGGGAGGGAGGGAGGGAGGGAGGGAGGGAGGGAGGGAGGGAAGGAGGAAGAAATTGACCTAGGACCCCATCCTCGAAGAGTCTGGATTGTCTGATCTATAGTAGGGCCCAGACAAAGTTATTCCTTGAAGTGCCTAAGATAATATTAATGTGCAACCAGGTTTGGAAACTCATTGCTACTTGAAAACAGCACATAACAGAAGTATCATAAGAGTCAAGCAGTATATCATACTATATAGGGGTAAAATTATGTATGCATATGGGTATATATACATATGTGTTTGTGTAAATGCACCCCAAAAAAAAGGTCTGGGGATGAAGACAACTGCGGATAACAGTGCTTCCCTCTGGGGAAGAAAGGGATTAAATTATTTAAGATGTGTCCATCTTTTTTTTAATATATGAATATAGATACCCCAAAAGGCAGGTCACACAGATGGGAGGGGAGCAGGACAGAACTCCTGTGCCTTTACTCATGGCCCCCTCTCCTAGCCCAGAGTCCAGGGACTTCTCCAGCCCTCAAAGAAAGCACGAACTTCTCTGTTGCCTTTTCTGGCCCATGGGGCAGTTGTAAACAAAGGTAATGATTATTGGCACAGGTTTGCTAGCTCTAGCAGTGAGACTCTGGGCAAGGTAGTTCTGTGCCTGTCTGGGCCTCTATGAAGCTGAGATCAGTCAGAGAGCTGAGGTGAGAACCGGAGGAAGACATGGGAAGAGCTGAAGGCAGAGTCTGGCAGGGTAAATCCCGCCATGTGTCCCCCCGAGGGATCTAGATTAGCCACACTGGTTGCTTTGGATGTGCGTATGGGGGACGCGGTCATCCTCTGCCCATGTTATTCCTAGAATACAGAAGCACCAGAGGACTTGCTGCAAGGATGTCTGGCAAAGCCCCTGGAGCCCAAAGAGCCAAGGACACCACCAACTGAACTCTCAGACACCTGCAAAGACACCAACACTACAGTCAAGCCCTTGACACTTATCTGACGTGCCCCTCCATGCTCAAAAGAGTCCAGAGCAAGGGAGGCCCCAGCTGCCCCACACAGGATTCCCTAGAGCTGCCTCTTCAGAATTCTCACTCTGTGCACTGGTCACTTTACAAAGTAACTTGAAAAGACCAAACCATAGCTTTCTAGCTTGTTTTTTTTTAAATACTTTTTATTTTGAGCCCAAATGTCCATCGACTAATGAATGGATAAAGAAGAGGTGGTATAGGGGCGCCTGGGTGGCTCAGTCGTTAAGCGTCTGCCTTCGGCTCAGGTTGTGATCCCAGGGTCCTGGGATCAAGCCCTGCATCGGGCTCCCTGCTCTGCGGGAAGCCTGCTTCTCCCTCTCCCACTCCCCCTGCTTGTGTTCCCTCTCTCGTTGTGTCTCTCTGTCAAATAAATAAATAAAATCTTTAAAAAAAAAAAGAAGAAGAAGAAGACGTGGTGTATATATACAATGGAATAGTACTCCGCCATCAAAAAGAATGAAATCTTGCCATTTGCAACAACATGGATGGAGCCAGACAGTATGATGCTAAGGGAAAGAAGTCAGCCAGAAAAAGACAAATATCATAGGATTTCCTCAGATGTGGAATTTAAGAAACAAAACAGATGAACACAGAGGAAGGGAAAAAATTAGAGACAGAGAGGGAGGGAGGCAAACCATAAGAAACTCTTAACTACAGAGAAGAAACTGAGGGTTGGTGGAAGGAGGGAGGCAGGAGATGGGCTAAATGGGTGATGAGTATTTTTTTTAAGATTTATTTATGCATTGGGCGCCTGGGTGGCTCAGTTGGTTAAGCAACTGCCTTCGGCTCAGGTCATGATCCTGGAGTCCCAGGATCGAGTCCCGCATCAGGCTCCCTGCTCAGCAGGGAGTCTGCTTCTCCCTCTGACCCTCTTCCCTCTCAAGCTCTCTCTCATGCTCTCTCTCTCAAATAAATAAATAAAATCTTTAAAAAAAAAAAGATTTATTTATGCATTTATTTATTTACTTACTTATTTATTTATTTGTGAGAGAGAGCATGCATGTGCTCATCAGGGGAGGGGCAGAGGGAAAGAATCTCTGAGCACAGAGCCCCTCACCGGTCTCGGTCTCAGTCTCCACGTGGGGCCCCATCTCTGGATCCTGAGGTCATGACCTGAGCCAAAATCAAGAGTCAGATACTTAACTGACTGAGCCACACAGGAGCCCCAGGGTGATGGGTACTAAAGAGGGCACTTGTTATAATGAGCATGGAGTGTTACATATAAGTGATGAATCACTAAATTCTACACCTGAAACCAATCTTATATTTTAACTACCTAGAACTTAAATAAAAATTTGAAATCAAAAAGAAAAACTTTTTATTTATTTTTTTAAGTAAACTCTACCCCCAACATGAGGCTCGAAGTCACGACCTAGAGATCAAGAGTTGCATGCTCTACCCACTGAGCCAGCGAGGTGCCCCTAGCCTTTATTTTTTTTAAAACCAAAGCTTCTTGTGTTTTCCCCTTTTTATGTTCCAGGAATAAAAATCCTAAACCATCTAAGGCAGGTAGCTCAGCCAACCAGTTCCATCCCATTTCATAGACAGGGAAACTGAGGCCCACAGAGGGAGCTGTCCTGCCCAAGACCACAGAGCATGTTTCCTCCAACCCACACTCCCACAACCCCAGAGAGAAATAAATCAATCTCGACCCAGGCCTTCAGCCAGAAGGGGATGTTTCCTTTTCATTCAGAGTTTTATTTAATTGCCAGGTTCCCTTGCAAACACATCCCATCTTCTCCTTCCTGCAAACTCCCCCCAACCCCATCCCTCACTCCTAGTGCTATTCAGGGGCAACTGGTCCCTGAAAGATGAGGGAGGTCCCAAAGGCCATTTAATCAAAGCTTGGCTGCACAGGCCTGGCCAGCACCAAGCCGGCTCAGAAATGTCTGATCCGAAGAGTTCCCGGGCCATGTGGCAGGAAGAGGTCAGGAAGGAGGTGGGATAGGGAGTTTATTCAATGAAAAGTTCTATTTTTATAATATAAAATATATATATAATATATATATATAAAATATATAATAAAAGTTTTATTTTGAATTAGTATTAGAATTTGCTTAGAGGGGCGCCTGGGAGGCTCAGTTGGTTAAGCGGCTGCCTTGGGTTCAGGTCATGATCCTGCATATAATCCCTGCATCAGGCTCCCCGCTCAGCAGGTAGTCTGCTTCTCTCTCTCCCTCTGTCCCCCCCCCCCCCCGCCCATGTTGGTGCTGGCGCACACTCTCTCTCAAATAACTAAAACCTTTTTTAAAAATTTGATTTGAATTTTATTTAGAATTTAGTATGAAAGTGTCATATTGTTTTTATCATTTAAAAACAATGTTCGGGGCGCCTAGATGGCTCAGGTCATGATCCCGGGGTCCTAGGATCGAGCCCCCACATCTAGCTCCCTGCTCAGCAGGAAGCCTGCTTCTCCCTCTCCCACTCCCCCTGCTTGTGTTCCTGCTCTCGCTCTCTCTCTGTCAAATAAATAAATAAAATCTTTTTAAAAAATAAATAAAAACAATGTTTTACAACCTAGCACAAGGCCTGGCATAGAGCCTTGGATCAGACGGGGCAGCACTCTCACAGCTGAACCCACGGTGTGGGTGAGGATGAAGGGGAGAACCGGCACAAGCCATCCCCACCCAACGCAAGGGGCATGAGGACCCCCAGCCCCCCAGGATGGGACATCTCTCACTTCCTGAATAGGAACAGGGGCTGGCAGGAGGTGGAGGGAGCAAACGTGCAGAGGGAAGGGGTGGGATGGGGGTGTAAGCCCAAGTCAGATGCCCCACTCACTCGTGCACTTAGGGCGGGTGCATTCGCTCATTACTCAGTCACTTGTCTGCTACTCCCTCACTCACCCACCCATTCACTTACCCCCTCAAAGTTTGCACATCTAGTCACTCACTTAAGAAATCCCTTATAAACACAAGGACTCAGAGGCTCAGGTCAATGGCATCTACCAGTCAGCGTGGGGTCTCAGAAGCCCACCAGGCTGACCATATCCCGTATGTGATTTCCTGCCCCTGAGTGAGTGGGGCAAGGCAAGCTTTGCCAACTCTCAATAGGGCTGCTCTGGGAACGGGATTTGATTCCCTAAGGTCCCAGGAGACAGAACCAGAACCAACGCACCTACATTATGGAGGCAGATTGCGGTTTAGTGGAAAAGAAGAACATATGGAACTCAAGCTAAAAAAAAAAAAAAAAAAAAAATGCATAGAGGTAGTGAGCTCCCTGGGAGTGGAAGTGTGCAAGTCCAGGATGGATGAAATTAAGGATGTCACAAACACACCCAAAGAGGTCTGAATGAAGTGACCTCCAGATTCTTTTACAACCTGAGCCTGGCAGGAGTCTGAGAAGTTCAAAGACAAAAGGAGTGAAAGTCTGAAACTTCCAACATGCATGGCTGGCTGGCCTGGCTGGCCACTCTCTCCCCAAGGGGCGCAGGGCATCTGCAGAGTTGTCCTGAGCACCCAGAAGGTGTGCACCGCTCACTGCTCCCCAGAGAGCCCAGCACTCTGCAGCCTCCACCCCAGGCGGCAGGAGCCTGCCCCCTCTTTCCATCTCCCTCCTCTGGGAACCCACTCTCCTCCCTCCCCCTCTCCCTGGGGACTCCCTAGGCCTGGTGACTGTCTCTCCTCTCCCCAGGTTCAGACCTGCCATCCCAGGGGGCTAGGGACAAAGCCATTTTTCTGGTTCATGAACCAGAAATAGGATATTTGTTGCTGGTGGCTACAAGGTCCTGCAGCCCCCAGGTCAAGGGGGTACACCGAGCCTGGATGTGGCAGCCACTGCCACCCCAGCTCCCTTCTGCAGCCATGCCCTGCTCCCTAACCAAGGCCAGATGGCCATCACTCTGCCTTCAGGCAGGTAACATTCAGTGCAACAGGAGTTAGGTGAACAGTATGTTTTATTTAATTAGGATCAACAGAAGAGATAAACCTCACAGCAGGATAGGGAATGACAACACTGCAAAAAATAATTCATGCCCAGGTAACGAAAGGACAAATTTCAATTACAGAGAAAACCGGGGGAGAGAAAGGTGCCTGGTCCCTCCAAGGAGGAGAACAGTACCAGCATCGGCAATGCCCAAACCTGAGGGCCAGAGGTGGTGGGCACTCCAGGACTGGAAAGCCAGGCAACTAGATGGTCGTTCCAGAACAGCTGTCCCTCCCTTTCCTGAAGGATGCGGAGCTGGGGGAGCCAGGGGAGCTGTCTGGGTCCTGGCAGGCAGGTATGCGGGCCGTGGGGATCTGCCCTGCTAGGACCACTGGGCAAACTCACACCCAGCCAGGCCCCAACAAATGGTGTCCCCAAGGAGAGAGAACAAATGTTCTAATCCTGACACTGGTCACTAGATCACTCAGCTGCTAAGCATCCCCCTGCCCTGCCCCCTGCCCCCTGCCCCCTGCCCCCAGCCCTGAAGAGGTCCCTCATCCCATGCCCTACCTTCAGGCACACCAACCTCATTTCTCACACTAGAGCAAGGAACGGCCTCGCCGGGGATCTCCAGAGTCCCTTGATCTTCTGAGCCTGCTTCTTATGTCTACCCTGGAAAATGGAGCGCTTGAACTGGGTGGCTTCCTCCAAGGGTGGTGGGCTGAGACCCCGCCCCCCGCACCACCACCTGGGTGCTGCCTGAAAATAAGAAGTTCATGGTGGTGATGAATGAAAAACAACGTGAAGATACTAATGCCACCGAACCGCACACTTAGAAATGGCTAAGGTGGTACATTTTAGGTTATATATATCTTACCTCAATTTTTGAAAGAGGGAAAAAAATGAAGAGCTCTGAGCCCCTCCCCAGACCGGCTGGGTGAGCATTTCTAGCGTCTGGGCCTGGGGACATGTAATTTTTTTTTAATTTATTTATTTAAGTAATGTCTACACACCCAATGTGAGGCTCGAACTCATGACCCCGAGATCAAGAATCACATGCTCTTCGAGTTGAGCCAGCCAGGAGCCCCGGAAATGCAATTTTTTTTTAAGATTTTATTTATTTATTTGACAGAGAGAGAGACAGCAAGAGAAGGAACACAAGCAGGGGGAGTGGGAGAGGGAGAAGCAGGCTTCCCGCGGAGCAGGGAGCCGAATGCGATGCAGGGCTCGATCCCAGGACCCTGGGACCATGACCTGAGCGGAAGGCAGACGCTTAACGACTGAGCCAGCCAGGCGCCCTGGAAATGCGATTTTAACCAGCTTTTCGTGAGGGGGAGGTGACCAACACGCAGCTGAGGGTTCTCGCAGCTGCAGCAATCTACGCTCTCCCCAAATCAAGGTTTCCCTTACCTTTTCCAGCATAATGCCATGAATTATCTCCATAAATACTTCTTGTGCAAATGAGTACTCACAACAAGGACGGGTCCAAGTTTCACAGCCCAAGGAAAATGTTTTATTGACATATTCTCCCCCCAAAACGAGCACACCAGCCACACCTTCCTTCCCAGGGCTTGGCCGCATACACCCCAGACAGCAGAACTTGCCCAAGTGGGCTCCTCTCTCATCCCATCACCCCAAGCGTTATGTGACGGCAGCCCCAGCACCCCCATTAGCCACGAGGAAAATTGCTGTTAAATTAGTGAGCCCATCTACAGAGCCCCATTTTATATCCCAATTCAGAAGATGGCATGAACATCTGCTTTCACTTCAAGACATTAATTTTCAATTATTGGAGAAAAACAAAATTAGTCCTGACAAATTGCTGGCGAGCACAGGCTCTTGTCTCGTGGTTCATAATAATAACTTCGGGGGCCCACAATTAGTGTCCTCGGACGGAGTTTCCTGATGGGTCCCTGTCATCTGTGTCAGTGGCAACAACATCCCGGTCCCCGGGCATTCTCAGGGAACTGCCTCTTTGGGGCCGGTTGAGAGAACTAAGGAAGTTAGGTTTTTCTCTTGCTGGAGAAGGCAAGGCTGGGGTGAAGGGGAAGGGAGAGGATGAATACAAAACAGCCACCCTGATAGTTTTCAGCTTGGGACATATCACGCCCTGCTTCCCTTCCACACACTTACATGGGAATGCAAATCACTCCTGAGCCCAGGGGCGCCCAGTAAAGCACACTTAGACCACCTTAGGATTCCAGTCTGCCATCTTCAATGGGAGACGGATGGGTGACAGGATTCTCTTAGGAGACCCCTTCCACCCCTGCCGTAATGTCATCCGGGATGTCTAAGTCCAAAGCCCAACAGCTCCAGCCTCCGAGATCAGAATGTATACGAATCTTCTGTAACAAAAAAATTGTTTGCTGGGGTCCCATCCACCGGGGAACCTGGTTCAGCCTGGGTCAGACTCTACAGGAAAAAAAGAAAGAAAGCTCTGAATCTGCCAACCTCAAGGACCCCTAAATCCAGAGTACAACCCACTTGATAAGATATTATCAACACTATAATCTCATTTGATGGGTTTTTTATGTATCTTGGCTGCTGTAGTCACTGTATCAATAAGAAGCCACTGAAATGTGAATGAGCAGAAGAATTCGGAGATAATGACGTGGCAATCTTTGAATTTGACTTGTCACAATCGAAACTAGAGTGTGTTTGCCTAGCAAACGCATTCAGACTCTTGGGGGACAGGAAGGGGGGGCAGGCAGGTCAAAAAGAAAGAAAGAAAGAAAACAAAACAAAACAACAACAACAAAGGAAAATTATATCTTTAAGACAAGAATGAAAGACGTTGCTACTTCCAAAGTCAACCCGGTAACTGAGCTCCAACATTGTGTAATTGACTTTGCAAGTAGAACAACAGCAATGTAACAAAGAAAATGTCAGTGTTTTCACAGCACTAATCTATAACGCTGGGAGGCCCTCCTGCTGTCAGCCAGGGCTGACAATACAATAGCTTTCAAAGGGATATTACCATCATGCTTTTATTCCTGACATCAATCAAGACAAAGAGAATCCTTTTCACAAGACATTAAAAATCAAACCTTTTACAAGAATATAGGTAAAACAGCATCCTCCTTAAAGACAGCCACGCAGAGCAATCAGCTAATTGGCGCTCCTTGAAAGAGGTAAAGTATTTTTATTTACTGAGTGTACAACCCCAATCATTGGCTGCCACCGATCCTGGCAGGTAAGCTATGAATCAAAACTTTCCATCAGCATTTCCCCCACTCCACTCGGTAGGTAGAGGGAGCTGACAGCACCAAAAACTTCAATTGGGATATAACCAATCCAGGCTTAATTAGTCCATTTTGGGTGCAAAACTACGCTGATTCCCGACTACCACGTGCACAAAATGCCCTTGCAAGCTGACAGGAATCTGCAGAAATTGTCAGATTTGTCAATCCAGGTTTTCCCCAGCTACCCACAGTAATGGGGAGCCCCCTAATAATTTTCAAGGTATTCTACTGTCGCAATTACCCTAGACCCACAGATAAGAAAGAAGCCCTGATATCCACAGCAAACGTTTACAAGACATGAAGATAATATTCTTTGCAAACACCAGTGTACCACAGACAAGGTCTAGGAAAGGTAAATCCATCTTAACCTCGACCAAAGGGTTAACTGAATCTACACATTCAGTTTAGTTGGAAAAGGGGGGGGGGCAGTGGAGGGCAGTCAGGAAAGCTAGCCATCTTCTGCTTGCTTACCAACAAGAGTTTTTGATGATTGCATGTCAAAAGTTGGTGCCACTTCCAGAACCCTGCAGGTCCAGGAGCAGGGAGTTAAAAGGTGCTCATGTTTGTGGGAGTTCATTATCTGCACACTATCCAAGCCACTGAAGTCACCCACCCACCCGCCTGCAAGGGGTCCAAAATGCCATGTCCCCACACCTCTTCGGGGCTTGACAGAACCACGGGTCTAGGTGGCCCCAGGGCGAGATTATTGCTAAGGATGGGGGGTGGGGGGGGAAAGTCACTCAATTTCCAGCAGGGGGTCCCTTTGGAACTCAGGGCCCAGGTGTTTTGTGACTTCTCCCTCTGGTACCTAACAGACCATCTGCCAAAAATATGGGAGTCCAGCCACTTAAAGACGGAGATGCTACTCTAGAAGCATCTGCAAGCAGGAAAGATGTTTTTTACTTTTCAGATAAAACTGTAATCGCTTGGGCGCCTGGGTGGCTCAGTTGGTTAAGCGACTGCCTTCGGCTCAGGTCGTGGTCCTGGAGTCCCAGGATCGAGTCCCGCATCGGGCTCCCTGCTCGGCAGGGAGTCTGCTTCTCCCTCTGACCCT
Source organism: Zalophus californianus (assembly GCF_009762305.2). Classification (NCBI taxonomy): domain Eukaryota; kingdom Metazoa; phylum Chordata; class Mammalia; order Carnivora; family Otariidae; genus Zalophus; species Zalophus californianus. The sequence goes on along the minus strand of NC_045611.1, from coordinate 33,513,285 downwards.
CTTCCCTCTCGTGCTCTCTATCTCTCATTCTCTCTCTCTCAAATAAATAAATAAAATCTTTAAAAAAAAAAAAAAAAACTGTAATCGCTTTTGGTTTATTTTTTAACTGTTTGTTTTTAAACAGTTTCTGAACAACAGGTGCTGTTCATTTCACAAGCAGAAATGTTAAGAGAGGCGGGAACTGGCCTCAAAACCGCCCTGAAGTATCCTATCCTCCCACCACCACCTCCATCAGCCTTTTTCCCAGAGCCAGGCAGCAAGCACGCCCATACCATCAGCCTCAGTGGCAGGTTCCTTTCGTTTACACATCCAAATGAACAGTTAAGAGAAATCAATGCATCTAATTGCCAGACTATTAAATCCTACATCAGGGGAAGAATTCCACAGCCACCAGCTTAAGAGTTGGCTACCAATACCGCAATTATTATCGCAACTTTCTGTTAGATTGAACCAGATCCCCCTTTGGTCTCCAGCTAGCGACACTGTGCTCAAAGATGTTGCACTCCTGTCTCCCCTCTAGGGTCTCTCCCTCCTCCTCCTCCTCTGCTGATACACTGTAGCATGCCACCACAGCGCCAGGGCTGGCTGGGTCTACTGAGTGACTTGAGGACTGTAAAGTCCCCAGCATTTTGCACCTTTCTCTATGAACGCACGCTGGGCACCTATAGTTAGACGTTTAGCAGGGTCCTCCTGCCAGAAGCACACAGTTACCTTATTTTATCGCTTATTAAGTTTTTGCAAGGAAACAGGTGTAAGAATCTAAACAGCAATTACTAGCCATAAAAGATGTTTTCTAGAGTAAGACAGGTTCTTCCACTCGCTGGAAGTCTGTGACTTAATGGAGGAGGTGGCGATTAAAAATTAGGATTAAATGGCACTGCCCAATCCACACAGAAAGCTAAAGAACCTATAAAGGATTTGTTTTGCCCTTCCTACAAGATCATGTACATTTAGCCAAACAAATCTCGACAATTTACACTTGTATGTGGTCTCAGCTGAATCAAGAAACCTGTAACCTCAGAACGCCTCTATTTATTACATCTCAATTATTTCCATGGAAACACAAGCAGTGGCGAACTACACTGTTCCCAAGTCCCTAGACCACCAAATTTCTAAGATGGACTTTTTGAGGACCTACGGGCTGGCAGGAGAGGAAGACAGAGAAGGGGAGGGGAGTGCAGAGAAGTCACCAGGGGTAGTTGGGGATGTTGAGGGGGGGAATGCGCGGACACAGCCTGAGTGCTAATTAATATTAAGAACGGTAATTAACAGGCAGTTGCTATATGGAGAAAATCAACAGTATTAAAATCATTCAAAAGTTTTAAGCTGAGTCTGGGAAAAAAGATGTATTAATTTTCCATATACATAAATAAAAAGGCTGTTTCTTGGATCTGCGGAGGCAGTGTGGGTGAAGGGAGACAGGTTACCAAGTCACCTGATATCGTCAGCCAAAATAACATCAGTGAGAAGTGATGAGAACAGCCCTGGAGAATGAGGCCAAAATTATCAAAGGAAACAAATCTCACAACTGCCACACCACACCACCAGGAGACAGAAAGGGGGAGAATGGTGTAGGGAGGGAAAATCGGTCAGAAAATGTGACTTCTGTAACATTCGTGCGGTTTTGGTGTTATTATTTTTTTTTAATCACAAGGCTTTTGAAAACCAATGAGGCTATTCTCCCCCCTGCCCTAGTGCCCTGGCCCCCTTCCCTATTTGTTGGGTGTCCTCCCTGGGAGCTGGGTTTTCCAAAGGACAAACAGCCAAAGGGGACAAGTGACCCCACTCCAGAAGGAAGGTTGTGTGTCCGTGAGTGGAAAGTGAGACCCCCGCCCACCCCCCGCCCCAGGCCTGTTTGATTTTCAAAGCAACAACGCCGGGGCTTTCAAATCACACTTTCTGAGCATCCATTAGAAATTGTTATATTTCTTTTTTTTTAAAGATTTCGTTTATTTATTTGAGAGAGAGAATGAGAGAGAGAGAGAGTACATGAGAGGGGGGAAGGTCAGAGGGAGAAGCAGACTCCCCGCTGAGCAGGGAGTCTGATGCGGGACTAGATCCCGGGACTCCAGGATCATGACCTGAGCAGAAGGCAGTCGCTTAACCAACTGAGCCACCCAGGCGCCCAGAAATTGTTATATTTCTGTCTTTCCTTCCTGCTATGGGCTTTCACATTTCCGAGATCAATTACGAATTACAGTCAAGCGACTTTCACAGCAGAATGCCCAGGCTGGGGAAGTCCACAATGCCTCCCCGTTAGCCCTGACACACAGCAGTGAAGGCAAAATGAAATAAAATAAAATGTAAAAGGCACCACTGTTCCTTAAGAAGCACCTTCAAGCATCTTTAAAGGTGAGGACCTTGTCATTTTAAACACTTGGTGTGGAGCTGTCCACACTCAAGCACACACTTTTGAATATTGTCTGAGAAAGGGGGGGAGGCAGTTCTTGAAACGCAATAAATCCATCACCTGCTGAAACTCTTATCTATTCAAATTATCATCTCTCTTAATTCCTCCCTTGATAAGTGGCCACATCTCCACCCTATTCACCCCAGTAAACTGAATAAAAGGCAAAATGGTGAGAGATGAGGGTGGTTGCTGCTTCTGGAAAATGCAAAGAACCACAGGGAGAAACAGAGGATCTCAGGCTCCAAGGGCAGAAAGGCGCTGTGTGGCTGATATTTACAATACTTCTCAAAATGCCTACACTGGTCTTGTTCTTACTTTGTTGTCCTTCCCCCACCAATTAGTTTGCATTGTTGGCTATACATACACACATATGGATTTAGAGAGAGACATTCATTAAAAATCATGTCAAGGCTCATTTCATGAAAGGCTGAGACCAATTCTTGAGTTTTTCTCAGAGATACACAGAGTGGTTTTAGAATTAGGTTCGAGCAACTCTGAAACACCCACCCATCTGTTCACTGCAAATTGCTCTACCTTTGCTTTCTGTGTCTTGCCTTCTAAAATAAGGAGGTTCAGAGGCACGGATTGAGGTTAGAGGTAGCTAAGCTTTGCATCTTCCTTTATGAAAAACCTGCTCCTATACACAGATTTAACTCAAAATCAACTGCCTGAGTTAAATAAAACTGTTTTCCCAACCACAGATCCTGAGTCTACATTTTCTTCCGGGCCACCTTAAGTGGCTCTTGAAGGAGTGAGCAGTGAGCCAGGGAAAGAGAAAAAGAAATCAAATATTATTTCAAGCCCTTCCTATTCAGCAAAAGGACAAACATCGACCATTTGCCTGTCCCCTTCGTGGGGTCTCTTCGGTTTCCTTGTGCCTTCATCGGAACACCCTCTGGGTCCCCAATTCTGAGGAGCAGGCCAGGTTATGCCAGACTGGGATGCCTGCCACGGTGAGGGGAACAAGACCAACTTCTCTCAAGGAAAAAGCGGAAAGGGAGCAGCTAGCTGCCTTGCTAAGACTTTGCACTGAGTTGGTCTGCTTCTAAGATGACAGGGACAGTCTCTGCTCAGCCAGGAGCCCTGGAATCTGCTGGAACTTTAGGAGAGCAATGGCGGGTGTCTCACGACCCTCCTTGCCAGATTCAGTCCGGGCCTTTCCAGCCAGGAGCAGGCTGGCAGGAAGGGAGCGGGGCCCCAGCGCCTTCCCGCGCAGGCCTCCAGGAAATGAACTTTTCAGAGCAGAACTGGGCTCGGGCCAGAGGTCATCAGGGGAGTTGGGAGAGGACAAGGGCCTCAGGACTTTTGGCTCCAGAGACCTAGCAGCTCTCATCCTGTCCCTCCTCTGTCATCTCTCAGCTCGACGGGCCAGTCGGGCACCCACCCGAGGCGCTGGAATCGGGACAAAGCAGCAGGCGCGAGGCCTGGAGAGGCCAGTCAGTGGGGACAGAAGGGCAGGGGAGGGGCTCCGTCGCCCGCGCGCGGCGGCCTCTCCCTGGGGTCTCGGCTCTCCAGGGGCCCATTCTAGCCCGGGGCCCTTGATGGAAATAGAAAGCAAAGCGAAGGAGAAGGGGGAGGGCGCAAGCTGTTAGTGGGTGTGCGTGTGTTGTATGTCCTCACTAACGTGTGCACTCCGGGGACCCGACACAGGAAGACGGCCTAGGTGTCGAGGATGTGAGTGCCCGGGGCTGGGTCCCAGGCGCCCTCCACCGAGGGGCGCGCGCGGCGGCCGCTGCGCTCCCCTGGGGACCCGCGTCCTGCCGCCGCTGCGCAGACAATGAACTCCTGGCGGAGGCTCCCGGCCGGGTTGGCCTCGGTGGAGGGAGGCAGGAAGTGCGGGGGCCCGGGCCGGGAGCGCGGCCCGGGCAGGGGACAGGGAGGGGGCGCCTGGTGGCCGGGGCGGGGACGCGGCGCCCAGGGCGCGCGCAGGCTCTGCCCGCCGCCCTCGGCTACGGCGTCCCGGGGCGGCAAGGCCCGGGGCCCGGCGAGAGCGGCCTCCGAACTGCCGGCCTCCCGGGCGCCGGTCCTCACCGCCTCTTCCTTCCTCCCGCCGCCCGCCCGCCGCCGCCGCCGAGATTCGCAATCCCCGCCAAGTCAGGCCTGCACCCCTTGATTGGCCACGCGGGCCCGGGGCCCGCACGGAGGGAGCGGCAAGAGCCCCTCAGCTGCGCCCCAGGCCCCGGTCCCCCGTGGGCGGCGGCGCCGAGCCCGGAGAGGGTCCGGGCGGGTAGAGTGTCCGCGGCGTGCCCCCTCCGCCGCCTCCGCCTCCCGCTCCCGGCTTCCTCCTCCCCCTCCTCTTCCTCCTCCTCCGCCTCCGCCTCCTCCTCCGCCGCCGCCTCCTCCTCCTCTCGGCTCGCTCGCGCGGGTCCCCGGCCGCCCGCCCGCTCGCCGGTCCCTCCTCCCTCGCTCCCTCCCTCCCCGCTCGCTCGCTCGCTCGCGCCTCCGCCGGGCCTCGCTCGCTCACCTTTCACCGAGCGCGGCTTCGCCTGCTTCCGCCTGGACATGTCCGGGGCTCCCGGCGCTCCGTCGCCCTCCGCGGCCGGCTCCCCCCGCCGCCCCCCGCCGCTCCGGGCTGCCCTTCTCCCCCTTCTCCTCCGCCTGCCTCTCGGAAACTTTTTTTTTTGCAGCCGGGTCGGCGGCTGCGGGGAGCGGATCGTAGGTCCGGGGCGGCCTCCCTGGGGGGGACGGCCCGGGCCGGCCGAGGCCGCTCGGGGGCGGGGGGAGGCCCGGGGGCCGCGCCGGGGCCCTGCCTGTTGCAATGCGGCAGCCGGGGGCTCTCGGTCCCAGCGGCGGTCCCAGCGGCGCGGGGAGTCCGGAGGCCACTCGGCCGAGCCGAGTTATGCAAAAAAAAAAAAAAAAAAAAAAAAAAGCCGCCCCCCTCCTCCTCCCCACCCCCCGCCGGCCCCCGGCCCCTGCGGCCCCCTCCCTCCCTCCCCCACCCCACCGCCACCCTCACCCTCCTCCTCCTTCTCCTCCTCCGCCCCTTGCCGGATTTTTGTGCAAAGTTTGCAGGCGTCCGGCCACGCAGCCCGGTGCGGAGCTCACAATGAACCCATCTGAGGAGGGGGGACGGGGCTGGAGTCGAGGGGGTCTCAGGGGGGGTGGAGACCGGGAGGCGGTCGGGAGCGCGGAAGCTCAGCACCCCCCAGGAAAAAAAAAAAAAACCTTCAAATTATCCCCTGCCGCACACAAAAAAAAATAATAATAAATATTAATGGCTAAAAAAATACCCAAACGCCTGGTTTGGAGATTATGATGGATGGGGACGGGGGGGTCCCTCAACTCAGCCTACTTGGGGGGGCTCGAAACGGCCGCCGTGCCTCGGAAGCCGCAGCTCGGGGCCCCTGGCTCACGCCCCCTTCTCTGGCTCTCGGCTCGGTCCGGCGCCGGCCCCCCCGAAGAGGAAGGGGCGCGCGGGGGCGCTCAGGCGGCGGCGGGCAGGCGCGCCCGTGCCCCGGGCATCGCTCAGCCCGTGCGCCGGGCCGCCGCTGCCTGCCCTCGGGCTGCGGTGCTCAGCGCGCGGCGCGCAGCCGATCCCCAGGCCGGTGCCAAGTCGCCGGCCCCGCTAGCTGCCTCCATGGGCCAGGGGCTCGGGGAGGGGGGAGGCGGCGGCCGCGGCGGCGGAGGAGGACGAGCAGGCGGAGGCCGGGCTCCCGTCCTCCCGGGCAGCGGCAGCGGCGGCGGCGGCGGCGGCGGCGGCGGCTGCGCCCCGGCTCCTCCGCGCTCCAGCCGGCGCCGGCCCGCCCGCCAGCCTCCCTTGCGCTCCTGTCTTCTTTGTGGTCGCTGGCTCTCCTCCTCCCGATCCGGCTGCTGGGGCTGCACTGCAGAGACACATAATAAAGCCAGGCTTGGCTGGAAATGTAGCCGGGTCCCAGCAGGAGGATGTGAGGAGCGGAGTCCCGGCGGGGGAGCGCTCTGATCCCGTGGGGCGCCCCGCACTGCTCCGGCTCGGATCAGACGGAGAGAGGGCCAACAGCACCGAGCGATGGACAGCGCTGGAAATACAGCTCCGGCCGCCCGCAAAACCCGGACCGCGGCGGCGGCGGCGGCGGCGGCGGCAGGCACGGCGCGGGCGCGGGCACCGCACCGGCACGCGGGGCCCCGACTTGGGCGCCCGCGGCAACCGGGGCGGGAGAAGGGAACTGACACTGGGCCCACGCGTGCTGTCAAGCTCGCCAAGATGAATTAGCATCACAAACTGCAAAAAGGGGGTGGGGGCGCAAACTGGGGTGAATTGCCCTAGAACTGCCACTTCCGCAAATTATGCCCCCCGCACATGAATTAACTCTAAACTTGGCTTTTCCCTCTTGAACTCTGCCCACTGGTCCGTGTTTGAAGACCATCTCTGCCCCACATCTGCAAACTCTTCCACCACCGAGCTAACTCTGTGCGGCCCTCCACACCTGCATTTGTAGGGCTGGTGCGTCTGGGTGCGCATTTCTTAGTTAAGACAATAAAAGTAATATCTTGGCCCCAAAACGTTGCAGTAGCACTGCCTTCCCCCGCGGTTGACAAAAGAAACCTGCTCCTACTTTCCGCAAAGTTTTGCCCCAGCCACCAGGGGGCGCCTCGCGTCCCTGCGACTCTTGAGCCAATGGGGGCTTGGTCTCAGAGCCCGCCAGGAAAGCGCTCACACTTAGGGGAAGTCTTCCGCAGGCGACTCCCCTAAACCATTGCTTTGAAGCCTCCCCCTCCCCCACCAGCGGCGGGCGGCCGGGTCTAGGGTTGGGGAGAGGCCCCGACATCGCCCCCCTCCCGGGCGAGTGGCGCCACCTTGGGCCGGCTCGCCGCAGAGCTGGGAGAGCGAAGCGGGTGCGCGGCGCGGCGCTGGGGGTTATCAATCTCGCGGATCGATAAGTTGCCACTTGGAGAGGGGAGGCTGTGTCCCCTCGGAGACGAGTTACCCAGGGCAACCTTTCAGAGAAAAGCCCGCTGCCCGCCGAGAGCCGCGCGGGGGCCGGCCGGGCAGCGGCGCCCGCCCCAAGCAGGGCGCCTGCGCCCCGCCGTTCCCCAGCCCGCCCGCCAGCCCGGCCCGCGCCCCACTCGGCTCGCTTCGCAGTCCCACCCGGCCCCGCGCGCCTCTCTGGGCCTGCGAGCTCCAACCCCTTGCCGCGCCGAGTGCGGAGGTAGATGCCACCCCCGCACCCCTGCGGCTAGGGCCGGCGGGTGCGGGGAAAGGCCTGAGGCGGGCTGGGGGGGTAGGATGGGGGGAGGCCAAGCTCTCGCGCTCAAGGCTGTCTCCCAGGTACAGTCGGGTGACCGGCGAAACGCGATGCCGAGGCGGACACCTTGACTCCGGGAGGCAGCGAGGATCCCCAGAAGAGCCAGGAGCAGGACGGAGATGTCCCCTAACTGAGACCCAGGCCCTGAGCCGCCCCCCCACCCCCGAGTTAGGGCTGCCACCCCCAAGGTCGCCGCCCTCCCCAGTTCTTGTGTCCAGGAGTGTGCAACATCTTGGCCTTCCCGGAGGGCGGTGGGAGCCGCCTCTCGAAGCTGGGGGGCGGCCGGAGGAGCTGAGAGGGGGTGCCAAGGGCCAAAGCGAGGGCAGAGGCCGCGAGGCGCCTGGGAAGGAGCCAGGAAGGAGGGGCCGAATCAGCAGCTCCCCCCACCCCCGCCGGCGCCTGGGATCGAGGCCCGCGGAGAGAGGCTGACAGGCGGCAGATGGCACACGCTGGGGGAGGGGGACGGTTGGCCTCGGCTCCGGGGTGCCCCCGCCGCGGGCTGCCTCTCCTAGGGGGAGGGGGCGGAGAACAGCCCCCGGCTCGCCCGCCCTGGCTCCCTGGGGGGCTGAAGACTCGCGGATCTTGCCCAGCCGGGAGCCGGAGAGAAGGGGACGGACAAAAGGAGCGCGGTGGGGAAGGGGTGTGCTGGAGGAAAGGAGGGGTCAGCGGGCGGTGGTTGGAGACCCGCGGTGCTGCCTTTTTTCCACCCTCGGGGAACTGCGAAAGCCCCCGAGGCCAGAAGTGGGGATAACAGGATGGGGGGCGGGCGACAGCGTATTCCGAACTAATCCACAAGGGCTGGGGGTCCTGGAGAAGAGCACGAAGTTTTTTGGACCCCTTCCCGGCACGTCGCAGTCACACACGTTCGCGTCCCGGAGCTCACCCCTCCCCTGCAAGACCGATCTGCTGTCTCCCAGCTCAGTGGCCATCAGGGTGCAGTGGGAGCTCGACCTCGTCCCCGCCTCATCCCGGCCCCGCTTTCTCTGAAGCTTGAGTTTCATTTTTAACTCCTTCCAGAAAAAAAAAAAAAAAAATGCTGTTTTAAGGAAAATTCCAGAGCAGCAAAGAGCCAGTAGCTCCTACCAAAGGGGTCTCAGGGGGCACTGGGTGAGGACAGGGCTGGCCTTGTTTCTCACCAGCCTGGTGACCAGGGCCCAGAAAAAGCTCATTTTCAGGCGGTGTTTCACACCCCACCTGCCTACTTGCATCAGGGTATCCAGGAATCTGGGCCCCTCCTCCGCCAAAAAGGCCTCCCGTGGCCTCTTCTTCCTCATCTGCTCCTGCCCAAAAGAGTGGCCAGAGAAATCCTTTGTAAATAGAAAAAAAGCCACCATCATAAATGCAAGAGAAATTACAAATTCACCTTTTTGAAAACAAATGAGACCTTGGTCACATAACTGGGCATCTCCCTTCCAGGTCATAAATTGGCCGCAGGAGGGGGCACCTACCACCCGGGCACCCCACCATCTCTGCACGCCTCCTAATGATGCATCCCCAGACACACAGCAAGAGAGGCTTCTTTTTTGAGTTTCAAAAAGAGGCAGGTTGTCCTCTGGTGAATACAGGAGAGGTGCAGTGGGTGACAAAAACAAGGTAGGACAACAAAGTAAAATAAGATAGGGTTCTGGGGCACCTGGGTGGCTCAGCAGGTTAAGCATCTGCCTTCTGTGGTCATGATCTCAGGGTCCTGCTCAGCGGGGAGCCTGCTTCTCACTCTCCTGCTCCCTCTGCTTGTGCTCGCGCGCGCACTCTCACTCTCTCTCTCTCTCTGTCAAGTAAAATAAAATCTTTTAAAAAAAAAAATAAGATAGGGTTCCTTTTGTGGCCTCTAGACTGGTATCCCTGAAGGCTCTCCAGAGTCGTGCAAGAGGTGCTTTGTGGTAAATCACCAAATCACCACCTTCTCCCCATCCACGCAGACACACGCGCGCACACACTCATGCACACATTAACCTACACACTTGAAGTAAACAACAATCACTAGAATATATACGATATGAAATTCAAGATTTCTGTCCACCTTTTAATTACCTGAAGGTCACACTCTCTACTGGGAAAACTTGCCTATAAGGAACAACCATTTGGGGGAGGGAAGATTAACCCCTCAGTTTTCCCCCAGGAAAGAAGTCCATTCCTTTGTTCATTTGTTTATTCGACATGTATTTATTGATTGTGTGCCTACTGTGTGCCAAAACCCAGGGGGAGGCCAGGAACAAGGACCACAGGCTCTCCCTGCTGAGGCTGGTTTTCTCGTGGGGAGGCTGACTTTTTAATAAATGCCCACATAAATAATTATTTAATGACAGTTTTGAAGAATCCTAAGAAGGAAAAATATAGTGTAAATGAGGCCAAAAAACCGAGGGTCACAGTGGTGGTCTGGCTGAGAGCCTGGAGGAGGAGGAGGAAGGAGTCAGGAAAGAAGGGAGAGAACAGAGTTCCTGGCAGAGTGAACAGTGTGTGTAAAGGGCCTGAGGTGGGAAGGAGCTGGGTGATTCTGGGGAGAGGAGGTCATAGCTCCAAGCGAAGAGCCAAAGGAGGCAGTAGTCATAGCCGAGCTTAGGAGCTACTCTGACCCATCTTCCAACCCCGCAGCCTTCCTCATTGCCCTGCTGGAGAACCTCGGGCAAGGGACTTGCTGGGTCTCCACTTTCCCATCTGCAAAAGGGGGATACAGGTAGCATGGATCTCATGGGGCTGCCCTGAGGATTTCATATTAGTGAGGACAGCCTGTTGGGCCCAGAGCAAGGCCACCAGCCCTGACAGCCATGCTCCAGCCTCCACTTTCCTTCCTTCCTGTCTCTCACCTTCACCACCCCCCAAGGTCAACTGTGTTGTTAGAGAGAGATGCCAATCACACAACTGCATGGTCCCTCCTTGCACTGACAAGTCCCGTCCTCCCCCGGTGTTCCCTTGAAATGGACAGACATGCCCCTGCTTTCTAGAAGCTTTCTAGCAGCTTTAGGTCTACGGAGAGGGAATCTGTGTTTGAGTGGATGTGATTTTTCCTTTTTCTCTTGTGCATTTTTGTTTTATTAGCATGGTCCACCTATGCATGGAATCCAGGTTTCTCTGGGCACTCCTCTCCTAGGGGTACTAAGGTTAAGTCATCAGGAGCCAGCCTGGCACCCCAGTTACTAACTGGCAGCGACCCACCATCCCCGGCCTCCACACCGGTATTTACAACATTGAGGATCCCTCTCACAGGGCTTGTTCTTGAAGCTTCTGAGGCTTCAGAACAGAGTAAGACAAGAGAGTCCCTTCCTCTGCTCTCAGTTCTCAGCCTGGCTTTTTGGGGAGGGAAGTCCCCACAGATACTCCTGAAATTCTCCAAAGGTCCCCAGTGCCCCCCCACCAGGACCAAGACTCAAAGAGACCAGCAGCGGGCCCAGACATCTGCCTCCCGGGGGCTTTGGGAGTACGGTGCCAAAAACAATACAACGGGTGTGGGAACCTCCTTGCCTTCAGTTTCTGTTCAGCTGGGAAAGCCATTTCTATTTTATCATCATTATTATAATTATTTATTCTTCAAGTGTCAGCAGTCTTTGCAGGGAACACCCACAAGGCAGCAAAGAAACCAACTTGGCAAGAGGGTCCCAGTGGACTCACACCCTCGGAAAGCTTGAAACTCTTGGCCTTGGCCCTGAGAATCTCCACCCAGACCACCTCTAACTGCCCCGGTGTGTGGCACACGCGCCTGAGGTCACTTGACTCTGGGTCACATGTCGCTTTGTTCTCTTGAAATACTTCTTTTACGATTCTTTAAAAGAAACAAGAAAATCAGTATATTGTGACTGTGATAGGTGCCCCGTTTTCTAAGTTTGAACTAGGAGTGGCTGTATCAGGCAGGGCCCACTCCAGAACTGGTCGCAAGACCTTTGGCCATCAGTGGGCCAATCAGCCACCAATGTTTTGCTAATCAGCAGGCAGGATACCCAAAAAAGTGACAGAATCAGAAATGAGCTCTATTTGGTGAAATTAAAGACATTCAAAATGTGGTTTAGCGAGATCGTCTAGAGACACTTCCACCTTGCCTGAACAGGGAATGCACATCCCATGAGACTAAGGTCACCTGTACCCTTAGAATCCCCAGCTTGATGACTCAGGGGTCCAGTGTCCGGCCAGAATTTCTGACTGCATGGTGCCCAGCAGAAGACACAGAATCCTGCTCAGGAGTGGAACAGGGGCTCATCCCGAGCGTGCCTTTCACGCCGAAAGTGGTTAGATAACCTGAAATCAGGACAGAATGTGGGAACTTCGTTGAGCTGGTTATAGGACCTGTTTGGTCCCTGAGGTGGTCCTTTTGATAACCACTGGTGTGTGTGGCAGGATCTGGTCAGGGACTTGCCTTCACTCTCACCTGCTAGAGATGTTATATGGGAGTAGCAAACCCTCTCCCACCTCTTTTGTGGCCACTATTAATTACCAAAAAGGACCTAAGAGTGTGCATAGATCATTTTGAAAAAAAAAAATCTGATATTTGCCTGTTTCCTGTACATGTACCCTTTCTCTTTCAACCCCGCCCCCCCCCCCCCCCCGCCCCGCAACTGTCTTGAAAAGAAGCTACTAGGTGCCCAGGTCCAAGAGAAATGCCATGGAGATTTCCGAAAAGTACTAGCATGTGTGGTCCCTGTGTCCCACACATACAGTTGGGGACCCTATGCCCATGGCAGGGAGGAGAGTAGCAGGATCAACAGGGCTGAGTCTACCCAGCTCCCTCTTGCATCCCTAGTGCCCTGCAGAAGCTCAGAACTTCGTGATGGCATTAGGAGAGAGGTTGCCAATCTGTGTGACATCCAGAGGAGTCGCCTAACACAACTCGGGGCAAGCAACCATCTTCATCCAAAGGGTTTCTGGTGGACAGCACAGGCTGGTTGGTAAGGTTCTTTGCCCACCCAACTACATCGGGGGCCTGGCTTTCCATCCCAGGACAAAGCAACTTCATGGATAAAATGAGGAGAATAATGCCAGGGGCATAGGATGGCAGTGAGCAATAAGAGAATGTCACCAGGATGTATGAAATGACCTTGCACGTAGTAGGTGGGTGATAAATGTCATGTTTTGATTGTGGTCCCTCTTCCATGATGGATATGGTGTGATATGCTGCAGGGTGGGCCAACAAGAAGAACTCATTTACATGGACTGGAACCAGCAAAGGCCCAAGAAGAGAGCTGGTAAGGCAGCTTCCCGGAGAGGAGCCTTCGCACACAACACCTCTTTCTATCTGCCAGGTCCCTGGATTCAGTAACTGGGCCCTTCCATACTATAAGGGCAGAATAAATGTTAGCTCCTGTTAATAACTATAGGGAAAGTACACTCAAGAAGTTTAGGTTCCCTGAGGTTTACCTGAAGCAAATCCTCCCTCTGCTTCAGTTTCCCCATTTGCAAAATCCCTCTAGTTCTCTGACTAAAGGAAGAAGCAGGTCGGGGTTTGCTCCCACCCTCTGGCCCACCTAGCACCCGGCCAGCATTCAGAGCCGGAGGGAGCAGAGGAAATTCAGGTGAAAGACCACCAAAGCAGTGGTAGGGCTTGGGCTGGGAGCAGAGGGGGGCCGGGCTGGGGCCCCAGTGGCCCCAGCCTGCTGCAGCATTTCCCAGGGCCTGCTGCTGCCTCCTCTGAGTACCCTGGCCCCATCCTGGCCATGCACATTGGGACATGCCAGGGCCTGGCTTCCCAGGGGCCAGAGGGAGCTCCCGCAGGGGACATCAAAAGCCCAAATGCCTTTCAGAAAGGAACTAAAACTTTCTGCCTAACCAAAGCCTCCACAGGAGAAGAACAGCCTAGCCCTTTTCTTTTTAAGTCTCTTTATTTTCCAGCCGGCTGGCCTGGTCATTCTCTTTTTTTCCTATTATAAACGGTCCCAGCTGCAACACACAGGGAAAAAAACCATCTCCCAGGCCTGGGCAGGGGCTGTCTGCAGCCAAAGCTGCCTGGCTGGCCTCCTGCGGCAGACAAAGGCGGCTCCAGCCTCCGGCACCCACTGGGAGAGGCCCCGGAGCTCCCACCCAGAGCCAACGCCACAGCAGGAGCTAGGGGAAATTCAGGAAGTTTCTGCCAGCACTCCGAACCTTCTCCTGCCCCTGGGAGCAGAGCCACCATCCGGCTAAGCCAAGGACTCCTGAAGAGCCTGTTTCCCAAGGGCAGAAAATGAAAGATCAGCCCCCCCCCCCTTATAAAGGCCACAAGATTCAAGCTTTAGAGATGATCTAGTCCAACCACGCATCTCCAAAAATGGGAGTGCCTTTCTGATATCTAGGGGGGGAACAGACTTGCCCAAGGTCACGTAGCCAACTAACGGCAGAGCTGCCTCCTGAAGTCAAGGTTCCCAGTTCCTATACCAAGTGGCAGAGAAGTGTTGGGGGAGCAGGTGAGGAACCTCAATACCCCGAGGTTGCTGGATGGGGTGAGGAGGTCATTTCTTTTAGCAACAGGTAAAACTGACATGGGACAACCGGAAAGCAGACAGCCAGGTTTGTATTCTCGACTCCCCGGCCTTCCAGCAAATTATTTCATTTCTCTGTGCCTCTGTTTCTCCATCTGTGAAAACAGGAATATGCTGGTTCCCACCTTACAGGGCCATAGTGAGGACTGAATAAGCCAGTACATGAAGCACTTAGGATAATGTTCAAAAAAGTTATCTCTTGGGGCCCCTGGGTGGCTGAGTTGGTTAAGTGTCTGCCTTCAGCTCAGGTCATGATCTCAGGGTCCTGGGACCTAGCCCCAGGTGGGGGTCCCTGCTCAGGGAGGGAGTCCCTTCTCCCTCTCCCCCTGCCCCTACCCCGCTCCCCTACATGCCCCCTCACCGCCCCCCCAGGCTTGTGCTCTCTCTCTCAAATAAATAAATAAATAAAATATATATATATATATATTTTTTTTTAAAGATTTTATTTATTTATTTGACAGAGAGAGAGAGACAGCGAGAGCAGGAACACAAGCAGGGGGAGTGGGAGAGGGAGAAGCAGGCTTCCTGCAGAGCAAGGAGCCCGACGTGGGACTCGATCCCAGGACCCTGAGATCATGACCTGAGCCGAAGGCAGACGCTTAACGACTGAGCCACCCAGGCGCCCAATATATATATATTTTTAAAGTTACCTTTTACTATCTGTCAATGTAAGGATTTGTTTTCTTCCCGCAGCAAATGTTTATTTTCAACCTCTGGGGTCTCCTCTGTGACAGGCCCTGGGCCCGGCGCTGGGGATCCAGCTGGGGAGGCAGAAAGGTCCTTGGCCTGCCGGAACTCCCAAGCCAGGGGACAAGGGGTCTGAGGCATGGGGGTTGTCTAGCCCAGTGCCTGCCTCGTGGCACCCAGTTCCTCAGATCTGGTAGGAATCTAGCAGACTGGAATCACAAACTCAGCTGTCTCCAAAGCAAAGCCGACAGGGCGGATGACGCCAGGATCCTGGAGAGGGTCCAAGGAGAACACCCTTGCAAAGAGGTGGGAAGCTACCACTCCGCTCTGTTGTGCTTTTGTATTTTAAATCCTTGCAAGCACCTTAAGTATTTTTAATTATGTTTTTAAGTGGGATTGGGTCCCGGACCGACGGTTTGCGACGTCCCCCGCCTGGGGGGTCCGGGTCATGCTCTTAAGGGCCCGGGTCCGCTGGCTACCCGCCCGCGGTACCAGGGAGGCAGGGGTCGGTGGGGCAGCCAGAGAGAGCGGCACCCCGGTCCCTCGCGGCTCAGCATCCGCCCCTCCCGGGCCAGCTCCAGGGCGCTCCCAGCGACCTCCCAGCGCTTGGGGCGGGACTGGCCCAGGGTGTGGCCCGCGAGCTCGGGGTGGGGCGGTTCGGCGGCCGGGCTGTCGCGGGGTGTCCCTTGCCGCGCCAAGCTCCCGCGCCCACCGCGGCCCGCGCCCAGCCTGGCCCCCCGCCGTAGTCCGTGGGGACGCCACCAACCGTGGGGCCCAACCCACCTCGAGAAAGCCAACACACCCGCAAACAAACTCCTCTCCTCTGCCCTCTGAATCCCCACCGCCTTCCCAGGAACTTTGCCTCCATCTAAGGATGGGCGGGGGCGGCAAAGCACCTTGGGCCGGCCTGGCGGAGAGCCAAGCGCCCTCCTTTCCACACCTCTGTCCCCAGGGCGCCACCTGCAAGGCCCAGCCTGATAACCTGCACAGAGAGCTCTTGCTGCATCATCTGAGTTATTGCCCACGCGCTATAGTTGTCTCCATTTCACAGCCGAGTATGCGGAGGCTCAGGGAGGCTGCGACACTCGCTAGCCCAAGGTCACAGGGCGCTTTAGGGATGGAGCCAGGATTTCAATCCTGGCGGACCTCCCTCTAAAATTGAAGATTCTCCCCCACCCAATTGCTGTTTCTACTCCTTGCCTGAAGCATAGCCTTGATGTATTGATTTTAGATAGATAAATGTTTAAATACGCACAGAGAGAGATCAAGATGGTGTCTGGGAACCACAAACAATTTTATCACCTGTCTGGTTAGTGGGGAGGGATAGCCTTCCCCCTATCTACATCAAGGCCCCTATTCTTTTGTTTTAATTTTTTTTAAGTTTATTATTATTATTTGGTAATCTCTACACCCAGTGTGGGGCTCCAACTTGGGACCGGAGATCAGGAGTTGCATGCTCTTCCAACTAAGCCAGCCCGCACCCCTTTTTAATTTTTTTTTTAAGATTTTATTTATTTATTTGACAGAGAAAAAGAGAGACTGTGCATATGCACAAGCTGGGGGAGGGGCAGAGGGAGGCGCCGACTCCCCGCTGAGCCGGGATTCCCGGTGCAGGGCTCCATCCCAGGACCCTGAGATCATGACCTGAGCTGAAGGCAGACGCTTAACCAACTGAGCCACCCAGGTGCCCCTTAATTTTAATTTTCAATTAGAGGAGATTTCAAACAAGCAAAAAATAATGTAGCAGATACCTGTATGCCCCCCAATACATGTCAAAATTTTACACATTTGGGAAGGGGGTGCTTTCTTTGATATTGACAGTGGATGTTTTCTCAGTGTTACTCAAATGTAGCAGCTTCAGGTCAAATCTCCTAAGTACCCTTTTCTCTTTCCACCAAGACCTAAGCCTGTCTTACTTTAAAATGCTGCTATAGGATCAAGGAGTTCTGCCCTGGGTAACCAGCAGGGCTGGACATGCCTCTAGTATTTAGGTATTCACATGTCAGGAGGGAAGCTCCAGGAGTTTTCTCTGAAATTCAGGGTCTTGAACAGTACTCAATTGTCATTTGACCCTGGAGGGGAGGTCTCTGTGGACAAGCATTGGAAGTAGTGAGGGTTCCATTTTACAGGGGTACAAACTGAAACTCAAGAAGCCATCCACTCGGGGCGCCTGCGTGGCTCAGTAGGTTGAGCTTCTGCCTTCGGCTCAGGTGATGATCCCAGGGTCATGGGATGGAGTCCCGCATAGGGCTCCCCGCATAGGGCTCCAGGTCATGGGATGGAGTCCCGCATAGGGCTCCGCAGGAAGTCTGCTTCTCCCTGCCTCTCCCTCTCCCTCTGCCCACCGCCCCCTCCCCAGCTCATGCTCACTTTCTCTTGTTCTATCGCAAATAAATAAATGAAATCTTAAAAAAAAAGAAGCCATCCACTCAAGACTAAGACTCTCCTCTCTTCCCTGGCCCTGCTTCCCTGTTTACTGCTCCTTTCCTTGGAGCAGTGGGTGCAGAAAAGAAGGGGTGCCTTTAGAGGGAAGGGCTGAGAAAGCAAAGCTCCAGGCCAGAGGGAAGGGGTCAGGCTGTGCCCACCCTCCAGGCGGGGGAAACTGCAGGGCCCTGGGTGGTCTGCGGCCCTGCCTGCTCCACAGGGGCCTGGGGGGTGCTTGTTGGGTCTGGGCGGAGTGGGAGCAGAGACATCCCGCAGAGCATCTGCGGGCTCCCTGCTCAGAGGGGAGCCTGCTTCTCCCTCTCCCTCGGTCAGCTGCTCCCCCTGCTTGTGCTCTCTCTCTCTGTCAAATAAATTAATAAAATATTTAAAACAAATAATAAATAAATAAATCTACCTTAAACCAAAAGGATGTGGTTCCAGCTTCCAGCATGCAAAGATTCAGGTATCACCAGGGCTATGGTATCTCTTCTTTCTCAGACTCCACACAAGGACAATATGGCTGCCCCGCCAGTTTCAAAATCAGTGCAAAAGAGCCAGCCTCTTTCCCCAACTCCTTATCCTGACCACTGTGACTGGCCCAGCCAAGGTCAAGCACCCATCATTCCCTGTGTGCTGAGCACCATACCGCACCTACATCATGATCTCATTTTATCTTCAAGTGCATGTCGTATACTTGAGCTCCTATGTGTTTGTTCTTTCTTAATGCCTGTCTTTCCCATTAGATTATAAGCTCTAAGGGGACAGGAACCTTGTGTATCTTACTTACTGCTGTGTCCCCAGTGCTTACAACAAACCTAGAAAAGCCTAGGCACTAAAATACTTAATGGAAAGGACGCAGTTTTACCCTTCCAGAAGTAGGGAAGGGGGTAGGGGGGTAGACAGTTGTTCTCACCTTCTGACCAGCTCACTTTTTAGCCAGTTTCTCTATAATGGAGGATGGCTTATCTTCTCTTCCAAAGTTCCTTTCAAACTCTTGAGCTTCCCATCCCTAGAAAGAATCAACTGGCCAGTCTGCAGTTAGGGATCTTTTTCTCTCTCTCTCATTTTTTTCTCTCTCCATTTTTTAAACACTGTATAAAAAGACTATGATGGAAACTATAGAAATCCAGAAGGAAAACTGTCCACAGACCTACCCAAGATTAAAACAATGTTTTCCTTTGTCCGTGTCACTAGCTTCTCATTGTCCATATACAAATCTGTTTTCACAGATTTACAATAGTATCCTACGTAAAACACTAGGTTACGTATTTTCAATACATACTTTCCCAGTTTTGCTGTAGACTAAGTTAGTTTCTTCCCTTACCTCTCTACTTTCTCCCCAGGCCCACTTCCAAGGCTGGTAGTCTGGTGTGTATAGCCTTCCAGAAGGATTCTCCCTGCTCACAGGTCATATACAAACAAAAATTACATTTTTTGGGAAAGAGCAGTCTAGTATTAGTGTTAAAAACTGAATCTTGGGGTGCCTGGTTGGAGCCTCCTTTGTCAGCTGAGTGTCCGACTCTTGACTTTGGCTTGAGTGGTGATCTCAGGGTCCTAAGATCGAGCCCTGAGTTCGGCTCCGTGCTGGGAGTGGAGCCTGCTTGGGATTCTCCCTCTCCCTCTCCCTCTCCCTCTGTCCCTGCCCATTCAAGCTCTCTCTCACACTCTTAAAAAAAAAAAAAGGTCCATCATATTATAGACACTAGACGTTTATCCACCCCTGATGCCCCTCACTTGAGCACATATTATGGAAACTCTCCAGGGCACTTGGAGTAATGCCAACTCATTCTTTTTCATAGCCACATAATATTTTATGTAGAGCCATATCATCACAATTTACCTTTCATCCTGGAGGGAAATGTTTCCCGGTTTTTCACATTTCAAAACACATTTTAATAAGTATCTGTGTATATTTATCCTTAAGTCCCAGGATGGAATCTCAGGAGCGTCGTTGTGGGACGAAGGCTATGTTTTTTGTTGTACCATTTGTATTTTAATATAGATGGCTAAATTTCTTTTGCTCCAAAGCTGTAACAATTCACATTTCCACCAACTATGTATGGGACTGCCTTCCTCCTGCCCCTTACCAGCCAGAAATAAGTGACATCACCCGTTTTAAGTTTTGCTAATCTGATGGGCATAAAGAGGCATTTCATGTGGCTCTAATTTACATTTGTCTGGACCAGGAGTCATATTGAGTTTCTTTTAATGTGTTTTTGGCTATTTGGGTTTCCTTTTCTGTGAAATGTGTGGTTGTATCCTCAGCCCATTTGGGGGCCCTTTGACTACGCACTTATCTCAATGCATCCTAATTATTTATGGTCCAAAATGCTGTGGGTTCCACCTGGGAGGGAGGGGCCAGATCTTATTCCTGGCAACAGCCCCAGGCTAGCACACAGCAGGACCTCAGGAAACACTGAATAAAGAAAGGAGCCTCCACCCGCCCCGCGGCCCTGGGAGCCTCTGTTCTGCAGCCCTCAGGCCCTGGGCAGG
Source organism: Zalophus californianus (assembly GCF_009762305.2). Lineage (NCBI taxonomy): Eukaryota > Metazoa > Chordata > Mammalia > Carnivora > Otariidae > Zalophus > Zalophus californianus. The sequence continues at coordinate 33,493,609 of NC_045611.1, read as the reverse complement.
CTGGTATGCCCCCCAACAGGAGGACCCGAGAATGTTCCCACACTGGGATTATCTGTTTATTTCTCCCAGCCAACTGCCACAGGAATCTCTCACCAGGATATCTGAAGAGCTCCCTGGCAAAGCTGAGTGGAATCTCACCATAAATGCTCCCAGCAAGCCTTGAGCCTCCCCTTCCTCCTCTCTCCTCTTTCCTCCAGGAGAGGAAGGTCCAACCACAATCGCATGGAGCACCTGGCCCAGGAAGGTCAAGTTCTCAAACTTCTTCCTGCTGTGAATGGGTCAGAGTGGGAGGAAAGGGATGGAGACCTCCCCGTGATGACCCCAAACTGCCTCTCCCTAGGGCTTGCTCATGTGATTTGGCTGGAGAGAAAGGAGTACACTTGAACAATGGGAATGTCTTACCTAGGGGAAGGCCGAAGTGGGCAGCAGTGGTTTCCCTCTGAGAGGGTGGGGCTGGACAGATTCTCCCTTCTGATCTCCACAGAAACAGCTCCCTACATCATTATGGACCTGGGCGGCTCAGTTGTTAAGTGTCTGCCTTCGGCTCAGGTCGTGATCCCAGGGTCCTGGGATGGAGCCCCACATCGGGCTCCTTGCTCAGCAGGGAGTCTGCTTCTCCCTCTCCCACTCCCCCTGCTTGTGTTCTCTCTCTCACTGTGTCTCTCTCTGTCAAATAAATAAATAAAATCTTCTTTAAAAAAAGGAAAAAAGAACAAAGTGCACGCTCTTCGGCACCACAGTCTACCTCCTCCTGCACAAAGCCAACGCACTTATAAGTTGTCTTTGGTTAGCACCTACTATGTGCTGCTGCTAGACAGGGCTAGCCACAAAATGTACCATGAAGGAATTAAACTCCAAACAACCTTGGCAGACAGGTGTTATCCTCCCCACATGGGTGGGTGGGGTGTCCTCACCTCCAGCGACTGCACGTGGCTCCTCTAGCTCTCAGCTTCTCTGCCTTGGGCGCCCCCCACCCCCCTCCTGACACCTTCCAACCCCATCGCTCCCCGGCTGGCCCCACATGCTGGCCACATTTCAACTGGAATTCCACAGCCTGAGTGATGTCGCATCCTCTTAACACTCCCAGATATTCGAGGGGGTAAGATTCAGAGTTTAAACAGCCCCAGGAGATCAACAGACTGGGGGGGGGGGGCAGAAAGCCATTAGGGGCGAGGGACACGGGGAGGGGTGGTGGGAGGGCGGCGTGGCCTCGCGGAAAGAACCTTTTCCTCACTGTAGGGAAAGCAGCCCCCCGCCAAATCCTCTGCCTCCAGGTCTTTAAGCGAGGAGGAGGGAAGCAGGTGAGTGTTCTATGACTCCCAGAGCGTGGGGGAAATGCTTCTGGCATTAAACAAAGCCTTTTTATATTTAAACTGCCAGCCCAGGATTTTCAGAAAAGTTTCCCCAAGCGTCACTGAATGTGTGTGCACAAAAAATTATACACCGGTGTATAAACACAGTTGGATGCAGACACACACACGTGTGCACGTTCAAACACCCCAGCTAGGTCTCGGCACCACCACGGCCGCGCGAGAGTCACGGCCATCTCGGCGCGTACCGCACCCTGTCCTGCACGCCCAGGGCGGCGCGCTCCGTGGGCTGTTTTTGCACACCCGGGTGCAGAGCCGGCCGGGGGTGTGGGCTTCACCAGGAATTCCAGAGCCACGGGAGGTGGGAGGGGGAGGAAGCCGCCGCAGCGGGGGTGGGAGGAGGAGGGGGAAAGGGGCGGGAGCCCCTGAGCCGGGCGATCGGGGCGCGGGGCCGGGGCGCCTGGCTGGGCAGAGGTCGCGGGAGGAGGGGGCGGCAGATCGAAGCCCCAGCCCCCGACCGAGGAGCCGCCCGGCGGGAGGTGGGGGGAGGACCCGGCGGCGGGAGGCCGGGGCCAGATCAGACTGCCGAGGGGCCAGTGCAAGGGGGCGGGGGCGGGGGCCCGGGAGGGGACTGGCGGTCGTTACGACCCGGAGCCAGGAGACCTGTTGCCGGTCCTCCGGGCGGAGGCTGGGGACGTGGGGAGCGGGTCACTGCGCCGGATCCAGAGCCCTGGGCGGGACGCCGCAGTCCCTCGGATTCCTTTCCCTCTCCTTGCGGTTGGAGAAACGGAGTGGAGAAGACGCAGGCCAGGTTCAGCAGGGGCTACAAGGGCTGGAAAACTGGGGGCCCCGGGGGCCCTCATTGGCCAGCAGACTTGTGTACAATGTTTATTATTATTATTATTACTGTTATTTTTAATGTGAGTTCCTTTGGCTGGAGCCTGGGCCCTTCAGACGAACACAGAAGTCCAAAAGCCAAGGCCTGGTTGAGAAAGAGCCCCGAAGAGCCTGGTGAGGGTTTGGTGAAGGAGAGTCTTTGTTCTCTCCCCTTGACCATAAACCTAGCCCTTTCGCTCTCTTCTTGCCCTACCTGCCCAGCCCCTTGAAGGCATGCGCCTCCCAAATCTTGGGAGTCAGAGATGCTTGTGTCCTGGCTTCCAAAACCAGCTGTGCTTCCCCTCGCCTGTCTCCCTGAGGGAGTCACACTACTTGACCCTTCACTTTTTTTGTCACATGGGCCAATCATACCTACCCTCTAAGGTTGCCTGAGGATTCCGTGGGACAGTGTGGTGCTGGGTACACGTGGAAGCTTTGAATGGAGTCCGCCTGTGCCCTGCCCCTACGTAGGTTTAGGACGGATTTTTGCCATCCACAATGAAAAGCGAGCCCTGGCCAATACACTGTTAAAGAAAATAGGTGATGCTGAGCTCAGGGAGCCTCTTTCCGAACCTCACAGTGGGCCAAACAAACGTGGAGCTGAGCCCCATGTCTCCCAACCCCCAACCCTGGGCACCTTTCCCTGGACTCAGTCTTGCAAGCAAATGACATTGTTTTCTGAGGTGGGATTCAAGCCTGTCAAGTCAAAAGCAGCTACCAATTCCTTTTTCGCCCTTAATTCACTGAATACCATGTATATGCCTGTTCCTTCATGTGAATGAATCCTCCCTGTCCTGCCTACAAACTCCACCACTCCAATCTCAAAGACAAGACCCAGCGATGTGACGTCCATGACCCAGGTCACAGCCAGGAGGCAGCCTTCCCCTGGGTGTCTCATGTTCACCGAGATGCCTCGTGCTCAGACCTTAAATCTGGGAGGTCAGCGTTTTCTAATCCCCAAGTGATTCTAGTGTGTAGCTGGGAGGAGAGCCATAGCACTAAATGTCAGTTCGAGATTTTTCCAGGCCAGAGTGAGCAAGCAGGGGTCCCTGGGCCCAGTCTGGCACACACTGGCTTGTTTTCTTTGGCCCCCACACTGTTTGCTTTATGTGATTCTGAATTCACTGCCTGGGGGTAAAAATCGGGAAATTTCACACCAAAATCCAGATTTCTGACACCTTCTTCAATAGTTGGAGAATTAGACAATGCAGGATGGGTTTACACAAGACAGCGGTGATAGTTGGCTGGAGCATAGGGACAGCAAGGAGCAGCTTAGACCTGGCAGGAGCCACCGGTTGAGGGCCCCACCCACTCGACCGCACCAGCTGATGTTCCTTTTCTGACCTCGCTCAGTGCGCAGATGGGGAATCTGGTGTCAGAGGGGCCAGAGGTTTGTCCCGATACCCACAGGTTAGGTTTAAGGCACAGAAAGACTGGGAAGAAACCAGGTCTCCTAGCTCGCATTTCCTGCTCCAGCATCTTAGAGGATGTGTAGCTCAGAGAGCCGGGAGGCTCCAGCAAATAAGTCAGCATCTGCGCAGATAATTTCAATATCCCAACAATTACAGGTGGGTACATTATGAACTGCATTTAGCTACCTGTTGAGAGCTGTTAAGGGTCACAGGGGAAATCCATAGGTAGAAGGAAATGTGCTGGGGTGGGAGCTGGGGCAGACCCCGAGGACACAGATGCCCAAGTGAAGACAGTCTGATTAATGCTCTCAGCCCCTTAGAATGAGAGCATAGGTAGGGAGTCTCCTTTCTCATCCTCCAGAAGGGCAAACTGAGGCTGGAACCATCGTAGCAAGCAGAAGGTGGAAGCCGGGAGAAACCTGGGGACTTGAACTTGTTCTGGGGTGGCAGATGGGTTTCATCTCATGTGCCATCTGTGATCAAGTGGTCCTGCTGCCTGGGGCCTGGGGTCTCCAGGTGGGCCCAGCAGGAAAGAGGGCCAAGATCTGTTGGTATGTCTGCCATGGGCTGGGTGTGGGGAACAGGGCAGGGAGTTGGGAAAGTCTCTCGAACGGAGATGTGCCAGGGCCTGCAGGACCCACAGAGAGTCAGATACGCAAAAATTTCAGAGGGGGAGGACCGACTCAGGACAGAGAGCTCACACAGGCTGCAGAAAAGGCACAAGCCTGGTGAGGTGGCTGTCCCAGGTGCCCAGCCAAAGAAGAAGGTTCTGGCCCATAGCCTGGGATGGGGGCCAAGGAGATTCAGACACACACCCCCACCCCACCCCCTGCCCAGTACAGGCCAGATTAAAGAGATCTGTAGGTGGGCAAGTGATACCTTCTATCTTTCCAAGTCAGCCTGGGACATGCTAAACCTTCTTTTGGTCCCCAGCTCTCTTTTCAAGGGAAAAAAAACAAAAAAGCCACAGCAGCTCAGGATGCCTAAGGGTGATGTGGGTGTGAAGAGTCAAAGGGCACACAAGGAACACCCCAGACCTGTTTCAGTCTGTGGTCCAGGGAGCCATGCCCCACCTGGCGGGCCCTTGGGGTAGAGGGCTGACAGTGTGGCCTCGAAGCAGGCCAGATTTGCTGGATCTTCTTACCTATGAGCCAGGCTCAGAGTGGAGATTATGATTAGAGCCTGCAGAGGATGCAGGAAATGTGGGCCGCACCCCCCCCCCTTACTGGGTAAAGAGGTAGATCCAGGATACCTATTGAGTTTCTGGATACAAGTCTCTCCAGTGAGGGCCGCAGGACCCTGAGAGGTCCCTCCTCACTGTTCAGGCCTCTGAACTCAGGGAATTGTTTGTAGACACACCTGGCTGGTAGCATGGAAGAAGCGAGGCTCTGGCAGCCTATGCCCAGGATACCAGACCACTCAGAGTCCAAGGCTCTAGTCTCCTCCCAGGACCCCAGGTACCATCTCATCTCTTCTGGGGCTGCCTGGCGCGGGGAGCCAGAGCGTGGGACCGGGGGCTATAGAAAGAGCAGGGTCCTCCTTGCTCTTCTGCCGCTTCCCAGCACGCGTCCCTGGACAACTTGCACGCCCCTGTGAAACTTGTGTGTCCGGCCCACTGCACAGGGCTGCAGTGAGAGCCAGAGGAGGACACAGACCTGCGGGAAAAGCCACAAACAACCTCAGGCCAAGTGCAACTTGAACCTGGTTCCCAACAAATCTCCACAGAGGCCTCTGTTCCGAGCCGGCATGCTCTAGCACACAAGCCAAGGCCAGCCCCAAAAGAGAGTGCAGTGTGGCAAGGGAGGCAGATCCCAAACATCATTTGGACAGCGTGGCCACCAGGTCGCAGAGGTGGCCATTGTGTGCCCCGGGGCAGCCGAGGTCGAGGAAGGGAGGAGGCAGCACCGTGCAGTTTGCTTACAATCGGCTTTCATCTGGGTCTGCATCCTGGCCCCACCACTTGCTAGCTCGGTGACCTTGGGCACATTACTTAACCTCTGAGAACCTCCATTTTCATATCTGGAAAATGAGAAGAGTCATAGCCAACATTTAGTGAACACCAACTGTGTTCCAGGAAATGCTCTAAACCCTTCATACATTTTATTTTTTATTTTATTTATTTTTTTTGAAGATTTTATTTATTTATTTGACAGACAGCGAGAGAGGGAACACAAGCAGGGGGAGTGGGAGAGGGAGAAGCAGGCTCCCCACTGAGCAGGGAGCCCGATGTGGGGCTTGATCCCAGGACCCTGGGATCGTGACCTGAGCCGAAACCAAGAGTTGGAGGCTCAACTGACTGCACCACTCAGGCATCCCCCCTTTATACGTTTTAAATCATTCCTTAAAACCACCCTAGGATGCAGGTGCTATTGTAGTGCTAGCGGGCAGATGAGAAAGTAAGGCCCAGAGAGGCAGAGCGCTTTAGTTGAGATCACACAGATGGTAGGTACAGAGCCAGGCTGACCCGACAAGGTCTCCAGTCTTTACCTTCCGGGGTCAGGGAGGAGTACAGTGACACACAGAGTGGGCTCGGCACAAAGCCTGGCACTCAGGAAGCTCACAGCCCACATTCGTGGCTGGTAGGGCTGATGGTAACTGTTGAGTTGGCTAGAGCTGCCATAGAGCATGGCTTAGGCATTAGAAACGTGTTTTCTCACCAGCCTGCAGGCTGGAAGTCTGAGATCAGGGTGTCAGTGAAGCTGGCTTCTTCTGAGGTCTCTGTCCTTGGGTCAGAGCTGACTCCCCCCTCCCTGTAGCTTCGCCTCGTCTTTCATGTGTTCTCATGTCTGGGTCCAGATCTTCTCTTCCTTCAAGGACACCAGACACGTTGGATTAGGGGCAATGACCTCGCTTTAACTTAGCTGCCTCTTTAAGACCTTGTCCCTGAATGCAATCACATTCTGAGTTACGGGGGCAGGGGGTTAGGACTTCAAATACCAAACTTGAGGGGATACCATTGAGCCCATAACAGTGGGAGATGTGGTTGCCTGTAACCAGGGCAGGGGCAGAGAAGGACCAGGGCCCAGAGCCCTGGTCAGTGGAAAGAGGACCAGCGCGGGCTTGGGCCCTGGACACCACGTCAGGGTCACCTCCTGAGGTTGGAGTCGACAGGGGAGAAGGGGTTCCCTCCCCCAGTTTCACCCACTCAGCCCACCACATGGGATTTGGTGCCCCAGTACTGCAGGCTGGTCTCCCCAAACCTCACCTCCATTAAGACTTTATCCCAGGGGCCAGAAAGGGCTCATGGGCCCCAGTTGCCACCCGGACAGCTTGCCATCACCCCTCTCGCCCAGCTGGATGGTGGACCAAGAACATGCTCGTGGGATCACGAAGCTTCCTCCAGCTCTTGTTCTTCCTCAGGAAGACTTTCTCAAATCTCCTTGGTAATTCTGCCTGCCAAGAAACAACAACAATAAAGGGATCCCTTAAATTCACTCAGGGACTCAGGGCTTTTCAACATGTTCTATTTCAGCCTTGTACTTGGCCGGGTTCAGCCAGTCCTGGGAGGCGTGCTGACCACAGCCCCAGATGTGGCCATTAAGCCTTCAGGAGTCAAATCCTGGAGCCACCGCCACAGCTGGGCCTGGGCTTGTTCAGGGGAGAGGGGCCTCCAGACTGGTGTCAGCTGCCCCCTCTTCTCCCAAAGGTGCCCCCTCCTCTCCAGCTTGCCGCCACCACCATCGCTGTCACCTGAACAACTACAGTTTGCCTCCCGGGTGGTCTCCTGTCTTGTTCCCCCAAAGCAGCCAGGGGGACCTTCCCATACATCATTGGATCAGATCCGTTCCCAACTTAAAGGCTGTTAGGAAAGTCCAGACCTGACCTGATGCTGACCCCAGCCTCCTTCCGCACAGCCTGGCCTTGCACTTGCTGCCCTCTGCCTAGGATGCTGGAGTGCTAAGTGTGCTCTCACTTCCTGCCGGCTCCCCAGGGCTCTCGCGAGCCCCTCCTTCTCCGAAAGCTTTGAACTCGGCCTTCCGAGCACCCACTGCGTGGCTGACGCTGGACGCGCATGCCCACACTCTCCGCTTCTTCTGCAGCTAGGGCCTGGGTCTGTCTGGATCACGCAGTGGAGAATGTCTGCCTCTTTTGTTCACCATAGGCTCCAAAAGAACTAGGGAATGATTTATTCTGCCCCGACATCTCTGAGCTCTGAGACTTCCTACCTCCCGGCCACCCCACTGTGTCCTTGGGAATCTTTCAACCAGAACCAGTGCTGAACTTGGGGCAGGGGTCTGGGGGTACAAACACTCTTCCGAGGCGTCCACATCCTCTGCCCGGATGCTCGGTCTGCCCCAACTGCTCCTGGACGCGCGGAAGCTCCCGCTGTCCTCCCAGAGCACAGACATACCTCCTGAAGGACTTAGTCAAGGTCACTGTATTAGTTTCTCATTGCTGCTGTAACAAATTCCCACAAACATAGTCACTTAAAACAACACAAATGTTTTATTTATTTATTTATTTATTTATTGGAAAGTCTTAGGTCTTTTTTTTTAAGATTTTATTACTTTGTTTGAGAGAGAGAGAAAGCACAAGCAGGGGGAGCAGCAGGCAGCGGGCGAAGCAGGCTCCCCGCTGAGCAGAGAGCCCAACGCGGGACTCAATCCCAAGACCCTGAGATCATGACTGGAGCCAAAGGCAGATGCCCAACTGACTGAGCCACCCAGGTGCCCCCAAAAAAGCACAAATTTATTATCTTACAGACCTGGGAATCAGAAGTCTGAGATGGGTCTCACTGGGGTAAAATACAGGTGTTGACAGCACTGCATTCTTTCTGGAGGCTCTAGGGGAGAATCCATGTTCTTGTCTTTTCCAGCCTGTAAAAGCCACACACGTTCCTTGGCTGATGGCCCCTTCTTCTATCTTCAAATCCAGCAGCAGAGCATCTTCAAATATCTGACTCCTACCTCCTCTCCTGCCTCTCTCTCTTTCACTTTATAGGACCCTTGTGATTGTACTGGACCCACCAGGATAACCAAAGAAAATCTTTTTATCTTTTTTTTTTTAAGATATATTTATTTAAGGCGCCTGGGTGGCTCAGTTGGTTAAGCGACTGCCTTCAGCTCAGGTCATGATCCTGGAGTCCTGGGACTGAGTCCCGCATCAGACTCCCCGCTCAGCGGGGAGTCTGCCTCTCCTTCTGACCCTCCCCCGTCTCATGCGCTCTGTGTCTCTTTCTTTCTCTCTCAAATAAACAAATAAAATCTTAAAAAAAAAAGATATATTTATTTATTCGAGGTGGGGGCAGAGGGAGAGGGGAAGAGTCTCAAGCAGGCTCACAACCCTGAGACCACGACCTGAGCTGCAACCAAGAGTCAGACATTCAACTGACTGTGCCACCCAAGGCGCCCTGAAAATCTGTTTATCTTAAAGTTAGCTGATAACCACTTTAATTGTATCTGCAACCTTAAGTCCCCTTGTCATCATAACCGCCATATTCACAGATTCCAGGGCCTGAACATAGACACTGGGGACATTATTCTGCCTACCACAAGGAAGGGCATTGTGGCCCTGCTAGAGGGGGGCAGAGGTGGCAGGCGAGTTGGTCCTGGATGCAACCACCTGGGTTCAAGTTCATCACTTACTAGTCATGTGACCTTGGTCATGTCCCTTTTCTGAACCTGAGTCTCCTCATTTCTGGCTCAGTCAGAAGAACATGCTACTCTTGATCTTGGGGTCATGAGTTTGAGCTCCACATTGGGTGCAGAGATTACTTTATTTATTTTTTTTAAAGATTTTATTTATTTATTTGACACAGAGAGAGAGATAGCCAGAAAGGGAACACAAGCAGGGGAGCGGAAGAGGGAGAAGCAGGCTTCCCGCCGAGCAGGGAGCCCGATGTGGGGCTCAATCCCAGGACCCTGGGATCATGACCTGAGCCGAAGGCAGACGCTTTTTTTTTTTTTTAAAGATTTTATTTATTTATTTGACAGAGAGAGAGACAGCGAGAGCAGGAACACAAGCAGGGGGAGTGGGAGAGGGAGAAGCAGGCTTCCTGCAGAGCAAGGAGCCCGATGTGGGACTCGATCCCAGGACCCTGAGATCATGACCTGAGCCGAAGGCGGACGCTTAACGACTGAGCCACCCAGGCGCCCCCAGAGATTACTTTAAATAAATATTTAAAAAATAAGATAAGGGGCGCCTGTGTGGCTTAGTTGGTTGAGCATCCGACTCGTGATTTCAGCTCAGGTCATGATCTCTCGGTAGTGGGACTGAGCCCCAGGTTGGGCTCTGCAGTCAGCGTGGAGTCTGTTTGAGATTCTCTCCCCCTCCCTCTGCTCCCTCACTCTAGCACACGCACTCTCTCTCTAAAATAAATAAATAAATCTTTTTTAAAAATAGTAAAATTGAATAAAATGGGGGACAACGCAATACCTCTGTGCAATGGAATACTTCTCAGCAATGAAAAGGAATGGACTATTGATCCATACAGCAAGGTCGAGGAGTCTCAAAATTATTATGAGTGAATAAAACCAGACCAAAAAGTACATACTGCATGATTTGAATTATATAACATTCTAGAAAACGCAGATGAATTTATGATAACAGAAAGCAGATAAGCAGTTACTCACGGACAGAAAGAGCCAGACGGTGGGTGGGAAGGAGGGATCACAGGGGGCCCAAGGAAATTTTTGAGGGTGACGGATATGCTCCTGTCTTGATTGTGTTGATTTGTGTGTGTGGGTGTGCGGGTGTGTGTGTAAATTATATACTTTAAAAGGTAGAGTTTATTGTATTCAATTATACCGCAATAAAGCTATTAAAAAAAAAAGTGCTAGATGATTGTGGTTTCCCCTCATTGGGTGGTGGTGTAGATTAAATGAGTTAATTCATGAAAAACCATAGGCTGACACCTGGCACGTAGTAAATACTCCAAAAGCGTTAGCCAGCCTCATCATTAGTGCTGCTGTCATGGTTAAACAGCAGTGCTTCTCTGCTCTGGCTACACCTGGGATCACCTGGCAGGTATTTTTAAAGCACCAAAACCTGCCCCCTCCCCTGGTGAAAAAGGGTGCCCCCCCCCCCCCCCCCCCGCAGCACAGAGCGTGGCTCCACTGACATGGGGCAGGGCCTGCCGCTGGACATTTGTGAAGATGCCCACCTGATTTTATAGGACTTGAAAGAGTCAGGATTTTTCTTCACTGTACCAGCATCCATCTAGTCCCACGATGTGGAAACTGTGTCAGTATCTTCCAGAAAGTTCTGTCATGCAGGCCAGCTCCTGTGGAGCAACAGCTCGGGCCTCCTTCATGTATCATCATTCAGCAAATGTGACCTACTACACTGTGCAGCCCTGACCAGATGCTGGGGGGAAAAAGGGGAAGCCCAGTTCCTGCCCTCCGGGATGCCCCGTCCAAGCAGAGAGAGGCAAGAGGAAACAGATCTACGCAGTGAGGAAAAGGCCATTGGAGGCACACAGGAGATTCTGTGAGGGTAGGGAGGAATCAGAGAAGGCTTCACACAGGGAGAGGTGACATTTTTACAGGGCCCTGAAGAATGTGCAGGAGTTTGCCAAGGACAGGAGGAGGGGGAGGGGGAGATGATCACGCGTGTATCAGTTATCTACTGCTGTGCAACAAATCACTCCAAAATTTCGCAGCTTTAAACAACCATTTTATCGTGTTCGCAGACACTGCAGGTCAGGAATCTGGATAGGGCAGAGTGCAGACAGCTTGTCTCTGCTCCTCCACATCCAGGGCCTCAGCTGGAAAATTTGCAGCTGGAGCAACTCCAAACCAAGGGCTGACACTGTCTGAAGTCTCCCTCACATGCCTGTCACTGGACCAGGAGGACACAATGACGGGGTCAGCCGGCCAGTGGGCCTGCGTGGGATCTGTCTGTGCGGCTCGGGCTTCCTCACATCATGGCAGCCACCGCATGGTTGGACAGGAAGCTCAGGGCTCTAGCAATGAGTGTTCCCGTGGCAAAGATAGAAGCCACACTCCCTTTCGTCACTTGGCCTCGGAAGTCGCAGAGCATCGGGGTGCCTGTGTGGCTGAGTCAGTTAAACGTCCGACTCTTGATTTTGGCTCGGGTCGTGATCTCCTGGTCTTGGGATCGAGCCCCACATTGGGGAACAAGCTCAGCACGGAGTCTGCTTGTCCCTCTCCCTCTGCTCTCTCCCCACTCCTGCTCTCTCCCTCTCTCTCTGAAAATTAATAAATAAATAAAATCTTAAAGAAAGAAAAAAATGAAGTCATAAAGCATCATTCGCACTGCATTCTATTGGTTGAAGTGGTCTTAAGCCCACCCACATTCAAGAGGAGGGGCCAGGGACCCTGAAGGTCATGTCTGAGAACTGCTCAGTGTGGTCAGGGAATAATCACAGTTAGGAGGGGGTGGATCACTACAGAGGTACTGAGTGCTTATGATACTCCAAAGACCATTCTAAACTCTCTTCATGTATTAATTCAGATTCCTCTTTACCCAAGGCATAGCACTTCCCTTGTCTTCCAGCCGATGAAACCTGAGCCAAGTCAGAGAGTACGCCTGTACAAGAGCTGAGATTTGAACCCAGACAGCCTGCCTCCAATGCCCAGGCCCTAACCGCCGCACTGCACTGCCTCCCACCAGCAGAGACCCGTATGGCTGGATCCTGGGATGCCTCTGGCCAGGGGCTGGAGCTGCAAAGCCCTTGGCAGACACATGGGAGAGTCTGGGGTTCATCCCAAGAACAGTGGGGAGCCAGAGAGGGGTCTTAAGCAGGTAAATAACATGACCGGTTCTGGGTCATGGAACAATCCCACCGGAGACAAGTAGAGGATGGACTGGAGGAAGTGAAGCCACAGAGGGGGACACTGATCAGCAAGTGGGTGCAGGACTAGAGTATTGAGGGCCATGAGGGGGAGAAGAGGGCTGGGCGCAGGGGAAGTCAGTAAGTGCCAGGCCTTGGGAGGCTCCCCTGCCATTAGACATCATGATTTTAATATTTGGCCACTTGGGAACGTTCTTGCTATATGCAATTTTAAGTTTAGTTTATTTATTTATTTATTTATTTTAGGGAAAGCCAATAGCTATTCTTGCAAATACTTTCTGCACTTTTTTATTAGAAGATTTTATTTATTTGTTTGACAGGGAGAGACACAGCGAGAGAGGGAACACAAGCAGGGAGAGTGGGAGAGGGAGAAGCCGACTTCCCGCGGAGCAGGGAGCCCGATGCGGGGCTCGATCCCAGGACCCAGAGATCATGACTTGAGCCGAAGGCAGACGCCCAACGACTGAGCCACCGAGGCGCCCCTTTAAGTTTAATTTAAAACAAAAAAGAATGCAAAATCACATAAAAATAGAACCCGAATGTATTTAAGATGTATTTACCTACTGCGCTATTGGCTCTCCATTTGCCCACGCCCTGCATATACTCTTCACCTTTCTCCTCCTCCCGAATCCTGGTCTCAGTACTCCACATGACATCCTTGCAAGCGTCGGGGACAACACAACCCTATCCTGGACCCAGCTTGCTCACTCAAGTCCGCCAAGCTGGGGACACCAGTCACCCAGAGCTTGTGGGAGGGAGGCAGGGAGAAGCCTCACGTCTGCCGCTGGCTCCCAGCGCTCACTCTGCCCAGAATGGGGTGCGCTGTTTTGTTTTTTGGGGAGGTTTCGTTCCTTTCAAGACCTTTCTTAATTTCCCCTTTCTTTCTCCATGCTTCTGTCAGGGGACTGAAGTGTGGAGAAACCCACCTCTAAACATGCACTCAACAGAAACACGCTCGCAAATCCGTACGTTCAGCCCGGGGAGGCTCGGTCTTCTCGAGTAATTGCAGAGCCGGTAGCTTCTCGCGGAGGAAAGGGCTCCTTGAACACCCTTACGCGGCATCCGTGTGGGACTAACTCCGCCTCCCCGGGTTCTCAAAACCCAATTTAATCCAAGCTTATTAACACCTAACATTTTAATTTGCCTTTTCAATGTGCTCTGCGCTGTATAAGCGTAACAAATTTAATAACATCGGAAGTAAGGATTTCATCTGTTAATTACAATGTTTCCACTTCTTTGAGAAGCTCTATCCAGTTGGGGTAACCCCTGCGGAAAAGAGCACGCCCTAGAGCGAGCCCGCTTCTGGGCCTCCCCCCACTCCACCCCAGGGGCTGTACTGCAAAGGCACGGGAAGGAAAAAACCGCGTTTCTTAGGCGTGGAGACTCCGCGGAAACGGGCTGTTTTCGCGGCGCTGGCATGCGTTCCCCCAGACGCGCAGGCTGAGACAAGGGTTTTGGTGTGAGTTGTTTACTTGGGAGGGGGTCTCAGCGAGGGGGGCCCCTGGGAGAGAGGGGACGTCGACAGGGAGGGGACAGCAGCCACTAAAGGGTGTGTTGGCAAGCGTGTCACCCCTGAGGCCGGCTGGGGCTCAGTCAAGGACCGTGGGGGCTACGGCCGCTGGGGGGTCAGACTGGGGAGCACTCACTCGTAAGGCTGAAGGGACGTGGGAGGGGGTCGGGGGCGGCGGTGATGTAAGGGGGCTCCACGCACACAAGCAGAACCCCAAGCCCCAGCTCACGTGGGCGCGGACGTGAGTTCTCGGACGTGCTAGGTTGATGAAGAAAACACAGCTCTGGATCTTTCCAGCCAAAGGAGACTCTGAGCCTCAGGCCTAAAGCAATCAGCAAACCATTTTGAACAACAAGGCACCGGGCTCTGGTAAGGCCTGCAGAGTCAGCCCTGGGGGAAGCTTGCTTTTGTCCTGTAAATGCAGCAGGGTTGCCCAGAGGGGCAGGGGAGGCCCTGGTGGCAGGTGGAGTCCCTCCTGGGGGTCCCGGACACACTTTTATTCTCTTGTTTGGTCGCTTATAGATTTATTTTCATGGGTATTCAAAACAAAATTTACCATCATGGATAATGCTGCTTAGGACATAGCTGAGTTTAAAAAGTAAGCGAACCCAGGGGCGTCTGGGTGGCTCAGTCATTAATCGTCTGCCCTCAGCTCAGGTCATGATCCCAGGGTCCTGGGATGGAGCCCCCATAGGGTTCCCAGCTCAGCGGGGAGTCGGCTTTAACCTCAGCAACCCCCACCCCCCATGTCTGCCCTCTCTCTCTCTTTCTCTTTCTCTCAAATGAATAAATGAAATCTAGAAAACAAATAAAAATAAATACAAAATTGTTAAAAAGTAAGGCAACCCAAATATCCATCGACAGAAGAATGGATAAACAAATATGGCAGATACATACAATGGAATATTAGTCATATAAAAAGTTAAATTCTGCCACATGCTACTCTATGGATGTGCCTTGAAAACATTATGCTGAGTGACGTAAGTCAGACACAGAACAAATATTTTATGATGCCATGTATGTGAGGCACCTAGAATAGAGAAATTTCTAGACACAAAGCAGAATAGATTACCAGGGGCTGCGGGGGGAAGCAAATGGGCACGTCACTGCTTCACGGGGACAGTTTCAGCTTGGGAGATGGATGCTGGTGATGGTTGCACAACCTCATGCCACCAAATTGTGTGCTTAAAAATAGTTTAAATGGTAAGTTTTAGGTTGTGGATATTTTACCACAATAAAAAAAAAAACTGAGCCAATTATAATGTTGATGTAAATAAAAATATCAAGTAAAGTAACAGTACATCCTACATTCACCTGTGACAAATATAGATGGGGAAACTATCAGGTAAGTGTAGGGGGAAGGTGACAGGCCACCAGGTTTCTAGAAGCAAGCAGATGCAGGAAGTTTGCCAAGGGAAGGAAGAGGGAAAGACAGTCCCGGTACAGGGCACAGCATGGGTAAAGGCGTGAAGAGCATCACTGAGCATAACTGGACCCGTTTGGGGCCTCACAGGGGTCTTGTGTGGCTGACCGAGGGAAGGCGTGAGGAGAACAAAGGAACTGAGGGGACAAAGCCAAGTTAGTGTCCCCGCTCCTGGTTATTTTTAGTTTGGGTCCGCCATTCCCAAGGAAATCCCAAGATGAGGATCCCAGGGCCAGTGAATTATTTAGGAGGCAATTATTTAGGAGGCTCAGAGGCACATCAGGGGAATAGAGATGTGAGGCAGGAAATGGGGGTAGCCTTAGAGGGTGTGTCATTGTGCAGGTGACCGAGGTGGTGAGGGGGGCACCTGCTGGGCACCCAGGGAATAGCGAGAATGCCAGGTTTATTCCCCAGAAGCACGAGCTGCTCCCAGGGAGTGCTGACTCCTCACCCCCTCTGGCCTCCTGGCCCTCAGCCCAAGTGGGCTCCAGGGGCCAGAGAAGTCAGGGGCCAGGGGCTGGAGGCCCTGTGCGTGCAGGTCCATGAGGCTGGGTGTTGAGGGGCTGCAGGTAGGTGTCCACAATGTCAACTGCAGTTGACCGCCTCTCGTTTCACGTCTGAGACCATCTCTTAGTGAGGGAGGCCGAGGAGGAAAGAGAGGGAAGTTATCTGCCCGCAGTCCGGCTCAGGCCTTCATTTCCCTCACAACGTCAACTCGTCCCTGCGTTGGGGAAAATCCAGGGTTTCGAGATTTGTATTTCTCTTACCACTTGACCCCTGACTGAAACCACTTGATCCAAAACACTGGCCTTGGTGGGGAGCGGAGGGCAAGATGGCGGCCGAGCGGGAGGACCCTGGGCTTGCCTCCTCCTGTGAATACAACTAGATAACTATCAAATCATCCTAAATAACCTCAAAAACTGGCCATGTTGGATTCGTGGGAGACACTGGGGTGGGTGTGGGCTCTCCAACATGGCACCTTCCCAAGGTTTAATGGAGGCCTCCTTTGGGGCTCCCATGCCCTTGCCCTCCTGTGCCCTCCTGTGACCCCGTCACACCTGTCCTCTGGCCTTCCTTGTGAAGGAAAATCCACAGTCCGGGACAGGAGCCAATCAGCTGGGCTCAGTTGTAGGTGTACCTGCTGGCCCAGGGCCTGGCACCGGGAGGCTCTGAGCAAATACCCATCACCTCGAGGAATGAAGAACCCAACGCAGAGCACGTGCTGTGTGCCCGACGCTGAAGCCAGCGCTTTACAGCACTCTCTCTTTGAATCTCACAATTGCCCTAGGACACAGGACTCTGTATTGATTTTGTAGAAACAGGGTTGCTCTTATTATTCTCAGTTTACAGGTGAAGCAACAGAGGCTCGGGCTGAGTGACTCACTGCAGCTGACGCTGAGGGTGCGCCACCCATAACCCACCCCGAATCACGTCAGTGCCCAAAGGCCTGACTTCCAACAGCCCACAGCTCCGTCCTTTGCCTGGGGTCTTTCTCCGGCCACCCAAGAGGACTCTGCCCATGCACGCGGCTGGCCTGGGTGCTGCGAAGCTAACAGCCCTCCGAGCAGCCCTCCATCAATGGTGGTGAGAGTCGGCGTATCAATACCCCAGCTTCCCCACCCTCGGGTACGCGCTGTACACTCATTCGCAGACTTCCCCAGAGGGATGAGCTCCAGCTCCTCAAAAATTCACTCTTTAGGGCCTTCCCTCCCTCCTCCCCACTCCCCACCCTCCTCCTGGTGCTCCCCGAGATCACCTCTAAATAACCACTTGAACTTGAAGCCTTGTCTCCATGGATGTTTCTGACTGAGCACCTCTGCACACTCAAACTTTGGGGTGTTTGCTCCACACCCACACTCTTCACCTTGATGCTGCCCTGAGCCATGACTGACCCTCAGGCGTCTCCCACCAGAAGCTTTCAGGGCTGCCACCATCTCCGTGCTCCCTTGGAGTTCCCACCTTGGCAGAACCATCCAGCCTCATGAATGGAGAAGCCCAGAGTTCAAATTTTAAGCCCATGTAAGGGGCTCTTTCTGCATCTTTGTTACTTTATCCCAATTTTTCCAGAGCCTTTGGAAAAGCAAAGCCTTGGCCTATGGCTTCACCTTTTTCAACCTTCTCCAGCCACCCTCTAAGCTATCCCTCTGCCTTTCACCAGACCTAACTTGAGATTTTTCTCTTTAGAATTTACAATTGGGTTTTTCTCGCCCGCTGGCAATGAAAGACTGGGTCATTCTGGTGACAGTCCAGAGACTAGCAGGGACAAGCTGTTGCCCCAAGTGCATCCTGCAGAGAAGGTTATTACTAGTCCCCCCCAGTCTATCCTTCACCTAACAGGTCTCCCCGATTTGCTCCTCCAGCCTGTTCCCCTTGTAGCCTCCAGGACGATGTTCTGCAAATACTGAGATGGTCACATCAATCCTCTGCTAAAACCTTCCAGTGGCTTCTCTGACAATTAGAGTAATAGTCATCGTGTGCCCACGGCCAGCCTGGCCCAGCACGACACAGGCTCTGCTGACCTCACCCCTGACCACTGTGCACTGACGCTCTGACCATCTTCCTGCACCTGGAACTTCTCCAGCACTTCCTGTCTCAGGGCCTTTGCACTTGCCTGGGGCCTCCGCCCGTCCTCAGAGAGGCTGGTCATCCTGCTTCCTATTCCCCCACCTCATTGCTTTCTGCCAAGTCATTGTGATGACTGTCACCACAGCTCCTCCTGCTTTTGGAGGACGTTTTATTTGTCATTCGCCCACTTCCTGGCTGTCGGTTCCCTGAGGTCGGGGACTTTGCTCCCCTTGTTCAGCACTGTGTCCCCCAGCACCTGGCACGGGCCTGACACCGAGCTGGTGCTCAGTACGTGCGTGCTGAAGGAATGCCCCCTATGTGATGTGACAACCAAGATGAGGTGGATGAAGTGGAGGAAATCGTTGCTTCCTTGCACTGGTGTCCCTCAGGGAGGGCAGGCTGCCTCCTTCCGCTTGGAAATCCAAACAACCAACCATGTTTAGGAGGTGCCTGTAAGCTGCTCCTGTAAGATCCTTCTGCCTGCTTTAACTCCACCATATTTATCTTCCACCCAGGCCGCTCATGGCCCTGGGGGAGCCCCCACCCTCTAGGATCACGGGGAGTTCAGCTCCAGTCCTGGAGTGGGAGGGCCTGGCAACCAGGCCCTGGGAGCAGCAGACCTCGGGGCTTTCTCCAAGCTTCTCTCGGTCCCCAGGGTCTTTGGTGGCCTCTGCTCAGCAACCTGGGCCCCGGCCCGGGAGGGGACAAGTCCCTGAGGGAAAGGACTGGAAAGTGAGGCTCCGGGGTCAGGGGTCCTCCTGGGAAGGAACCCTAAGGGGCATGTAGTTTGCTTGGAAGTTGCCAGGCTCCAATCACCCACAGCCCCCTCCCCAGGGCCCTGCACCCATGGGAGACAGAACCCAGAGAAGCAGCAGGCCACGTCCTCAGAGGAAGCTCAGGCCACTGGAAAGTTGCTTGGAAAAGTTTGCCACCCTTCTCTCTCGCTCCTCCCAGGTGCCCTCCAGGGGGCACAGGGACTTGGGTCCTAGGAGGCCAAATGCCTAGCTGGCCTCACTCTTTCCGAGGTGGGTCCTAAGAGCCAGGAGCTCACAGAGAATCAGAATCTGGGCCCACGAGACTACAGATCTCACTGGATCAAGGCCCTGCTTTCCTCTCAACTGCATCGAACCTACCCAGGACAATGTATTATCATATATGGTCAGGAAGTGCTTTCTTGGGTCTGAATGTAGTCTCTCTTGCTTTCATGGAAAAGCCTATTTTGAGAATGTGGCATCCGAAGGTCAGATTGTACCTATATCTTGGATGATTAGGAAATCAGACTAGACATTTGAGGGCCCAGCCTAGGGAGGTAAGGAAGTATCAGGACAATGGGGAGGAGCTGTTTTTTCTCAACTTCCTACTTGAGCAAGACAGAACAAGAAAAGTGAGGGCCAAGGGCTTGGGCTCTGCAGGCAGGCAGGCCCGGGTGCAGCCCTGGCTCTGCCCCTGCCCTCGTGGCCCCTGGTCCACACCTCTAACGGAGTGCAATCCAGGTTCCAGCCGCAAGGGTAGGATTAGCTGAGCTGACAAGCGAGCAGGAGCCCAGGAGCGGCTGCTACTGATGGTACAATTAGCACATGGCACGTGGAGTGTGCTGGAGACACTGCTCTTCACCCCTCCTTCCTCTGGACTCGCAGACCCTGAATGTGCATATCCTCCTGGGTAAAAATGAACCTCAGTCCTTGCTCGTTTCTTCATTCAACAAACACCACTGCAGGCAGCCTATGTCCCAAATGCCCAGGCCAGGAGAAACTCTCTGTGGGAGACATGCAAAGAAGGGGGCTCTGAGTGGGGGGTGACCAGGAGCTAGTGCGGTGGGGGCAGGGAGGAGAAGGTGCTGGGGCTGGGGATGTCAGGGGTGAGGCAGGCCGAGGAGGACTCGCAGGCTGAAGGCAGAGACACTTTTTCCTGTGCCAAGGCCCGTCGTTTCGTGCCTTTTTTTTATTTCACATATATTATCTCCTTTTATTTTTTTTAAAGATTTTATTTATGTATTTGAGATAGAGAGAAAGAGCGAGAGAGCGAGCACAAGCTGGGGGGAGGGGCAGAGGGAGAGGGAGAAGCAGGCATCCCACCCAGCAGGGAGCCCGATGCGGGGCTCGATCCCAGGACCCTGGGATCATGACCTGAGCCGAAGGCAGCTGCTTAACCGACTGAGTCACCCAGGCGCCCTTCCCTTTATTTTTTAAACTGGTGCGGCTTACCCAGGGTCAAGTGATCCCCTCTTCAGTGTACAGCTCCGTGAATTTTTAGCCATGTGTACAGTGGCGTGACTACCTCTCCGGTGTAGGTATAGGACCCCAGCCACCAGCAGCCCCGCGTGCCCGTGCCCAGGCCATACCTCGTGCCCCAGGCCCTGGTTCCGACTCTGTCACCACCCACGACAGAAACCCCCCTTTTACATCACATATTTTGTCACACCCTTTTCACTGTCCTCAAATGAAATTCATAAATCCCCACCTAAATTATGAAGGGAAATAAAAGAAAGCATAACATACGCATGTGTATTTATAATACAACAGCAAGAACAGTGGGGCAGGTTATGAAGGTTCCCATAAGAATATCCCAGACGGGGCGCCTGGGTGGCTCAGATAGTTAAGCTCCTGCCTTCAGCTCAGGTCATGATCCCAGGGTCCTGGGATCAAGTCCCACATTGGGCTCCCTGCTGAGCGGGGAGCCTGCTTCTCCCTCTGCCTCTCTCTATCTCTTATGAATGAATAAATAAAATCTTAAAAAAAAAAAAAAGAATATTCCAGACGTGGGGCTACTGGGTGGCTCAGTTGGGTAAGTGTGTGACTGTTGGTTTCAGCTCAGATCTCAGGGTTGTCAGATTGAGCCCCGCGCTGGGCTCCGTCTGGAGTCCGCTTGAGATTTTCTCTCTCCTTCTGCCCCTCCCCAACTTACTCTTTCTCTCTTAAATAAATAAATAAATCTTAAAAAAAAAATCCCAGACATGAGCCTTCCCCAGGGAGCACTTACACCCGAGAACCCCCCCAGATCGGCAGAGCTGCAGGGACGTCGGGAACACTCAGCCCACAGGCCTGGAGTCAGAAGGGCAGGCAGGAGGGCACTTGACCGAGGTCACCGAGTTGGCTCCTGGCAGAGTCTCGCCAGAACCCAGGTCTGAGGGACGGTGTCACACTGCGTTCAAGAACACAGGCTGTGCAGTCAGATGTCCTGGTCTGAATCGTGGGAACTCTTGTGGACTGGCCTCCACAATGGTGATGGCAGGGGAGCCTGTGAGGACTGAATGAGACCGCGCACACAGAGTGCTCACGGTTCGCCCAGAGAAGCGCATCGGTTCACCCGGCAGCTATCTATCACCTACCGTGTTCCAGGCATTGGGCTGGATGTGGAGGTGCCCAAGGATGGATGAAGCTTCAGGAAGCTTACACTCTGGTTAGGGAGACACGAGACATGGGTGACCAACACTTAAACAAAACAGTTGTGGCTGGCGAAATATGACAAGCAAATATTAAAAGAAGTACTAAGTCACTGAGAAGTTGGATTTTTTAGATTGAGGGGCTAAAAGAGGAGACACCTGTACTGAAAGATGAGTGATAAGACATTAGCCAGGTAAAAATGGGAGGAAAGAGCATTCTAGGTGGACGGGCAGCAAGTGCAAAGGCCCTGAGGCAGAAACAGGCTTGAGTTCCAGGAAAGGAAAGAAGGCATAGAGAGCAAGAGTGTTAAGACATGAAGTTGGCCAAGGACACAGGGCGAGATCATGCAGGACTTTGCAGAATTGCATTTTGGTGGCAAGGGAAACTTGTAGGTTTCCACCAGGTGAGATGGGATAGTCTGATGTACTTTGTTGCTATTGTTGTTGTTGTCTAAGTAGGCACCCTGCCAGATGTGGGCCTTGAATTCACGACCGGGAGATCAAGAGTCACATGCTCTACCGACTGAGCCAGCCAGGTGCCCCTAATGTACTTTTACAAGCGCCCTCTGGCCTCTGTGTAGAGAAAAGATGGAGAAGGTAAAGGGAAGGAAGGAAACAGTGAGCGGGCTACCATGGGTGTGCAGGTGAGAGGTGATGGAGGCCTGGGTCCAGGAGGTGGTGGGTGGACACAATTGGACAGATGTGGATCGCTCATAACTCAGTTGACATTAGGGGTGATTTCCATCCAGCGCTCATGTGCTGTGCATTCAACAAACATTACCCTAGTGCATCCCAATATTGCCTTGCTTATTCAATTCAGTCTTTATTCAGGACCTACTGTGTGCAAGGCTCAGCACTAGGCTGAGCTGAAAGGGGGTGATGGAAGGAAGCAGAGATCCCCTCCGCCCCACCCTGCTATCAGAGACCAAAGAAGAAGCAGAGCCGTGTGTCCTGGGTGGCCGCGAGTCCCAGCTCACTAATGAGAACCCCCTTACTGGTTGGACACTTAGTCTATGCCAAGCCTTACCTTTAACTCTCCACTCTCGGAGGTTGAGCCCTACTGCGTCCATTGTACAGATGAGGAAGTAAAGGCCTGTGATTCACCCAGGCACCTGTCACAGGAGACCTGGGCTTACACTGCCCCCATGCGGAGACCCAGCTCCCCTCTGGCCTCCACCTCGTGCAGCTCCCCCAGCCTCTGCCTCTGGAGCGCATCTCCCTTTCCACACCCCTCCCCACCCCTGCTCCATGGGCAAAGCCTGTACCAAGGACTCGTTCCACACACATCTACGAAGCTGCACCCTGCGGTGCAGCTGCAGACTCAGTTTCCCAAAACACACACGCCCAGAGTTCCACCTCTCACCACTCTGGCCTCCGCTGGGCGGCCATCACCTCCCACCAGGATGAGGCCTCGGTCTCCTGTCTCCCAGCTTCTGCCCTTGGCCTGTACCACCTAGAATGGTGCTGTCCAATAGGAAAAGTACATGAGCCACGTGTGGATTCTCACGTCCTAATAGCCACATTTTTTTTTAAAGAAAAAGGATAATATTAATTTTAATAACTTTAAATATATCAAAAATACTATCATTTCAACATGTAATCCATGTTTTAAAATAGTTGATGGTGGGACACCTGGTTGGCACAGTCCGATCCTTGGTGTCGGCTCGGGTGGAGTGGAGCCCTGTGCCGGGTCCGCGCTCAGCACCGAGTCTGCTGGAGGTTCTCTCCCTCTCCCTCTGCGCTTCCTACTCGTGCTCTCTTTCAAACAAATAAGTAAATCTTTAAAATAGTTGATGAGGTAGTTTACCTTCTTTCGTTCAGAGTCCTTTTTTTAATGGATTTTTTTTAAAAGATATTTATTTGAGAGAGACGGAGAGCACAAGCCAGGGGGGAGGGGCAGAGGGAGAGGGAGAAGCAGGCCCCCCCGCCGAGCAGGGAGCCCGATGCGGGGCTCGATCCCAGGACCCTGGGGTCATGACCTGAGCCGAAGGCAGACGCTCAACCCACTGAGCCACCCCAGCGCCCCCAGAGTACATCCTTGGCATCCAGTGTATACATACACACACGGCGAATCTCAGTTTAGACTGGCCACATTTCGAGCCCTCCGTGGCCACATGTGGCTGGCCAGTGGCTTCAGTGATACAGCAGTTCTATTGTCAACACAGTAGCCAGGCTGTCCTTTTATTTTTTAAGTTTATTTTAATTCCAGTTAGTTAACATACAGTGTTGTATTAGTTTCAGGTGTACAACATAGGGACTCGACACTTCCATACGTCACCCGGTGCTCGTCACAGCGAGTGCCCTACTCCACCCCCATCAGCTGTATAACCCATCCCCCCACCCACCCACCTCCCCTCTGGCAACCATCGGTTTGTTCTCTAGAGTTAAGAGTCTGTTTCTTGGTTTGCCTCTCTCTCTTTTTTTTGTTCCCTTTGCTCATTTGTGTTGTTTCTTAAATTCCACATATGAGTGAAATCATACGGTATTTGTCTTTCTCTGACTTTTTTCACTTAGCATTATTCTCTCTAGTTCTATCCATGCCCTTGCAAATGGCAAGATTTCATTCTTTTTCATGGCTGAGTAATATTCCAGTGTGTGTATACACCACCTCTTCGGTATCCATTCGTCTGTCTCTGGACACTTGGACGGCTTCCATATCTTGGTTATTATAAATAATGCTGCTATAAACATAGGGGTGCATGTATCCTTTTGAATTAGTGTTCTTGTATGCTTTGGGTAAATACCCACAGTGTGATTACTGGATTGTAGCGTAGTTCTATTTTTAACTTTCTGAGGAACCTCCGCACTGTTTTGCACAGTGGTTGCACCAGTTTGCATTCCCACCAGCAGTGCAAGAGGGATCCCCTTTCTCCGCATCCTCACCAACATCTGTTGTTTCTTGTGGTGTTGATTTTAGCCATTCTGACAGGTGTGAGGTGATACTTCCTTGTAGCTTTGATTTACATTTTCCTGATGATGAATGATGTTGAGCATCTTTTCATGTGTCTATTGGCCATCTGGATGTCTTCTTCGCAGAAATGTCTGTTCATGTCTTCTGCCTATTTTTTAATTGGATTATTTGTTTTCTGAGTGTTCAGTTTTATAAGTTCTCTATATATTTTGGATATTGCCCCTTTATCTGATATGTCATTTGCAAATATCTTCTCTCATTCCATAGGTTGGCTTTTTTTTTTTTTTTTAAGTTTTCTCCTTAAGTTAACTTTATACCCAACGTGGGGCTCAAACTCACAACCCCGAGATCAAGATCAAGAGTCACATGCTCGGGCACCTGGGTGGCTCAGTAGGTTAAGCCACAGCCTTCGGCTCAGGTCATGATCCTGGAATCCCGGGATCGAGTCCCACATTGGGCTTCTTGCTCAGCAAGGGGTCTGCTTCTCCCTCTGAACCTCTTCCCTCTCGTGCTCTCTATCTCTCATTCTCTCTCTCTCTCTCTCAAATAAATAAATAAAATCTTTAAAAAAAAAAAAAAAAAAGAGTCGCATGCTCCGGGCACCTGGCTGGCTCAGTCTTTAGGCGTCTGCCTTTGGCTCAGGTCATGGTCCCAGGGTCCTGGGATCGAGCCCCACATCGGGCTCCCTGCTCCGCGGGAAGCCTTCTTCTCCCTCTCCCGCTCCCCCTGCTTGCGTTCCCTCTCTTGCTGTCTCTGTCTCTCTGTCAAATAAATAAATAAAATCTTTTAAAAATTTTTAAAAAAATAAAATGCAGGCCAGCGCATATGCCTCCTCTGTTTGGAGCCTTGCAGTTGTTCCTCGCTCCTCTCAGGGTCATTTCAAAGTCCTCACTGGATGAACAGACAGGAGTCCCTCAGGGCCTTTGCACTCGCTCTCTCTCTGTACCTATACCACTGCCACCCGAGATATCCCCATGGCTTGCTTCCCTGCTTCCTCCAATCTTTGCTCAAATGTCACATTCTCACGGAGGCCTGCCCCCCACCTCCCCACCCCTCCACCCCCATCAGTTTGCAGCCCTGCCCCCACCCTGTCCTTCCTACCTCACCCTTCATCCCTAATTAGTTTTCCTCCAAAGCACTTATTACCTTCTAATATACTGTATAATGTTCTTATTTATTGTGTTTGCTCTCATTGTCTCCCTTGTGAAAACGTCAGCTCCAGGAAGAGAGGGATTTTTTTGTCTGTTTTGTTCATGGCTCTATGCCCACAGTTTGGCACATAGTAGCTACTCAACAAATATTATTTGGTTGGATGGATTCACAGATGGACAGATGGACGGACAGACAGACGGATGGAAGGACAGGCGGACGGGTGGATGGATGGATGGATGGACAGATGGATGGACACAGACCGGCAAAAGCCATAGTCGCACACACAAGCCAGCGACAGAGCTGGGAAGCTTCCAGTGTGGCCACCTTTCCTGGCGAATGCAGCTCTAGCAAGGACAACTGCAGGGCACGGGGCTGCGGTCTGGGCCACCCCTCTGGAAGCATATTTCCTCAGCCCAGTTTCTTGTGGTCTGGGAGGTTTTAAAGTAGTCTGTGACTTAAAAAACAGAAAATCTCCCAGTCTCCTCAATTAATGTTCACAGTTCATTGTTTAGAATTGCACATAAAATTTTATAACGGGAAATTACGAGAATTCTCTTTGAAGACTTCCCCCAAGGAACGGATTTGGGAAGGAAAATCCCATTCCTGCTTTCAAGGGATAGGTCCTCTTAGCAGAGTCTGAAAGCTTCCCAAGAGATGAGCTTATGGGAGCAGCAGGGAGAGAGGGAGGCGGGGAGCAGCAGAAAGAGCAGGAGCCGTGGGGTCGCGTCCCAGCTCCGGATAAACCCAACAGCCAGCACTGAATCAGGGCTAAGCACTTCCCACACAGTCATCTTCAACTCAGTCCAGCGGTGGACAAAGGAGTGTGCCCATTTATTAGATCCGAAAACTAAGGTGCAGAAGGATTCTGACCGAGGCCCGTCTCAGGGAAGCCATGTGGCTTTTGCCTCCCACCCACGAAAGGCCCCGACTTTAGGCTTCCATAGGGTCTCCTGAGGGGCGACACAGAGAGTCACAGAGACCTAGCCCACATCTATCATGTAAGGGTGTCCATTCAGCCCCAGACCACCCCTGCCAGATATAGGGATTGATCGCTGCTCCTCAACACCAGGATTATCATCTGAAGAGTACATTGCATGGTATCTTTTGAGTGTATTAAGGTGTTACTTCGCTCAGTGCAAAAGTTGAAAATGCGCCCGAATTTTCGGAATCCTATTTAGGCATTTCTCTACTTGTTTTCAATCATCTAGAGACTCAAAAACAACAGTGCCCACATCTCTCTGGACTCGCAAAGGACCCAGATGTGGACTGACCCCAAGCAGAAAACTGTGTCCACAGAGACCTGCCATGACCTGGGCCAAGTGCCCCCCACTCTGAGCCTCAGTTTCCCTCACACATTCCCGACACTCCAGGACGCTCAGACTCTCACTGCTGCCATGAGGTGAGGGAGGTGAGGAAGCCTCATCTTGAGCCCACCCACCTGATGACACGGCCTTCCAGCAGCCTGTCCTCACAGGGTCTCAGCAGAATTGCCCCTGCCCCGGTGGGCTTGCAGATCCTTCCACATGTGTGCACTTTGGGCCGCCCTTGCGTTCTAAAGTCGGGCTGTACCCAAGCAGGCCTTCCTGTAGCCCACCTCAACCCCACCCCCACTTCAGAGGACAGCTGCTTGCTGTCAGGGATTGCCAGGGATGCAGCCGGGGGCACCCCTTCCCTCCTTACACGCTTACCCCTGGGCTCACTCGCAGCTCCTGCCAAAACAGAAGCGTGCCCTCTTCCTGTTGAAGCTTGCTCTCTCTGTCCCTCTGACTTGCCCATTTTGTCGGAGTCATAAGAAGAGATATTTCGCTTTTGCCCCAACTCCACGATAAGCAAAGCAATAGTGCAAACCCAGTAATCAACAGCTTGGGACGTTCAGCTTTGGGGCCAGACAGGCAATAGGGAGCGGTAGGGTCTGCGGCGAATTGGAGTAGATGCGGGCTCTATCTTGAAGGGTCGGGGGCTACTTCTAGTTTCCAGCTGACTTGCAGTGAAAACATCAGCCTCTGTAACCTGAGGTTCTGATCGTACTGTAAAAGCCAGACCTCTGGAAGCGCATGGGAAATCTCCTCCTTTCTTAATCTGAGCAACCGATCCAGACAGCGAACAGTCATGGCTCAGGCCAAAGAAAGCACGTCTGTAAGCAGGATTGGTTCGGGAGCACAGAAGGAAGGGTGGGTTCGCTCCGGCCTACCAGGGATGAGTCAGGCTGGAAACCAAAGGTCGAGGGAGGGACTCTGGCTGGTGAGATAGGGTGTCGGGAGATGGGGAGCAACGGAGCAAGGCAGAAGCCAGACCACGTCTGCTGTGGCCAGTGCTGGCCAGCAGGTCATCAGTGCGCCTGTGACAACCAGAGCGGGCCCGGAGGAACTGGCCCCAAAGACAGGCCGAGGAATCCAGAGTTTATCCTGCCTGGCTTTTGCCTTCCCTGGGAGGGTTTCTAAATCTTCAGGTTTTAAGGAGAAAAAGCCTAGTGGACTTTTGCTAAATCCTTAGCCGTGCCCCTCCTTCCTCCACCAGAAATCCAGACACCCCTTCCCTCTGGTAATCTCCATAGCTCACTCATAAATTATGAGCGCATTCATTTGCATGTCAGAAGCTCCGCCAAGAAATTAGATAAAATTGATCCGCCACAATTTATTCTCTCTATTTTTCCAAGAAATGGCCTCCCTCCCATGTTTTATTCATGGAGACACCCAGCTCTCTCTTTTATCTCCAACTCTCAGTAACATTTTCAATTTACTCAATTTATAGCTGCAAGACGCCCTTGGGCTGGGCAGGGGGGAGGCCACCCAGGATGGGCCGCAGCTCTCCCGCTCCGGGCTCTCAGCCGGCGTGCTCTGAAGCGAGACGGAAGGGGGTTCCAGCAAGAGCTCGCCGGCTCTGGGCTCCGGAGAAAGGTTTCGGGGGCAGCCCGCAAAGACGGCTCTGAGCGCTAATGAGGAGGGCCTCCGCTTCGGGCTGAGCCGAGCGGGGAGTCTGGGTCTCTGCTGACTCCAGAGGAGCTTCCAGCAGCTGCTGGAGCCTCGGCGAGGGAGGCCCACCTTTGGCCTGACACAGGGGGCATCTGCTGGGGAGAGAGATGCCTGCCCCTGACAGCCTGACCTGTCTCCACGTGCCAGAGACGCCTTCTCAAAGAAAGAAGCTGAGAAAGGGTATTTCGCGTCTTCAGCGTCTCCTTTAGAGAAAAGTAGATTTCTGGAAGGCATATGGGTTGGGTTTACCTTTTTTATTGCAGAGCCGTCTCCCTCTCTGAGAGGCATGAGTTTGAGGGAGTTGGCATCTATAAGGGTGGCCTGGGCAGTGTCAGCTTGCGGTGCACACAGAGCCACCCGACACCCATCCAGTGACAGACACCCCCCCCCTCGCAGGTCCGCTTCGGTAAGCAGAGTTTGCAAACTCAAATGCCCTCCAGGGCCGTGCAGGTAGGGGTGGTGTGAGGCGACAGGGCTTGGTGGGGACTGTGGCAAACAGGAGAGGGGCCTTTCGAGAAGGGGGAGCCCTTTGTCCAGCCAGTTGTTGCCATGAGGAAATGATGCAGGCCCACTGTTGCCAGAGCTTCAAGTGTTTCCAGAGACTCCAGAAGTCCAGATCATATGCGAATTTGTCTATGTTTCAAAGATGGCAGGTTTTTTTCTTGTTAAACGTTGTCGCCAAAACAACTCATAACTATGACAGCCATTTCTGCTGTGGTCTGCCATCCACACTAGACTTGGGATTAAAGGGCATGTCCTATTTTTCTGTATGTGGCACAGCCTAGCCCTGTGCCTGGTATACAGCGGGTAGCCAGAAAACAAGTGTTGATGGAGGTTGAACTCCTCCTGGTGGGAGCTGCTCTTTACTTTCCCCAACAGACATTCTTCCTGTACTCTTTGAAGTTATCAAACCTTTGTTTTTAGCGGGCCATAAAAATTATGGCCTAAAAGACACATTTCTCAGTTTCCCTTGCAACCAGGGACTGTGTTCCAGCCAGTGAGAAGGGAGCATAACTGTTGAGTGGGACTTCTGTGAAGGATGTTGAAAAAGACCTGACAGAGCTGAAAGGAGCTCCTGTTTGCTCTTCTGCGTTTTCACCTTCCTATGATCCTGGTCGTGATGGCTGGAGCTCTGGCAGCCATCTTGGACAATGCAGTGACTGGAGGATGGAAGCCAATGCCAAGGTTGGTGGGGCAGAAAAGGAGAAGGAATCTGGGTCACTGATGGTAGAGCTGGCCTTCCATCATGGACTGTTCACTTTTGGACTTGTTTTACAAGAGAGAAATTAACTTTATCGTCTTTAAGCCACTATCATTTTGAGGTTTTCTTTTATATGCAGCTAAACCAAATCCTACCTTTTGTACCTGTTTCCAAGGTATGACTGACTGCTCAGTACCACATCCACAATTCCCCACCTGGAGAAAGAAGAGAATCCAACTCATTAGATTTACCCTTTGCAGGTAAATCCCATGGGATGGGCTGAAAACAGGGAGACTCAAGACAGTTTGTAGACCCTCTGGGATCCTTCTGGGGTTCTCTGTTCACAGGAGGCCCAGGGAAACCACCATCTTTGGTGGGAACATTATGGTGACCTTACCTGACTAGTGATCTGCCTGGCGTGGTTTAGGTATGTGCCTACGTGGGGGCAGGGGGATGACCAAATGGCGCTGGATGGTCCAGATTTGATGAGAATGGAGAGACAATTGTTGGGGAAGGCTGCTTTCTTATGTGGTATCGCCCTAAGCTTAGAGCAAAGCCATTGCCTGGGCCCCCTTCCCCAGTGGGGTAATTGGTGTCCCCAGAGGAAACTGGCCCAGCTTTCTGAGGCCTGAGCTTTCCCCCCAACATGCAGGGCTGTGGGCAGGGCTTTGGCAGAGCTGCTCCAGAATACAACACAGAGCCTGTTTCCTCGTCCCTGCTGGGCCCTGTGCATGACAACACAGGCTTGGGACAAGAGAGTAGGAGGCTCATATCCCATGCTCAGAAACAGCAAAGGCCCACGGCACAAAGGCACAGCAAGAAGCTCAGACCTAGGGGTGCCTGGGTGGCTCAATCAGTTAAGCATCTGCCTTCGGCTTAGGTCATGATCTCAGGGTCCTGGGATCGAGCCCCGCATCGAGCCCCGCATCGAGCCCCGCATCAGGCTCCATGCTCAGCAGGGAGTCTGCTTCTCCCTCTCCCTCTGCCTGCCACTCCCCTTGTTGTGTGCTCTCTCTCTGTGTCAAATAAATAAATAAAATCTTTAAAGAAGAAGAAGAAGAAGTAGCTCAGACCTTGAGTCCGGGGCCCCACCCAGGTCTCAGCTCCACCACTTTCTAGGTGGGTGATCTTGGGCCTGGTAGTGATTTTGGCTACAAGTAACAGAAGATCCAACTCAAAATGGTTTAAACAATGAAAACTTTTTTTTTTTTTTTTAAGTAGGCTCCATGAACAGTGTGGAGCCCAATGCAGTGCTTGAACTCACGACCCTGAGATCAAGACTTGAGCTGAGATCAAGAGTCGGAGCTTAATCGACTGAGCCACTCAGGCACCCCAAACTCTTTTTTCTTGAATAACCAAAAGCTCCAAGGTAGAAGGCACCA
This sequence comes from Zalophus californianus, assembly GCF_009762305.2. NCBI lineage: Eukaryota > Metazoa > Chordata > Mammalia > Carnivora > Otariidae > Zalophus > Zalophus californianus. The sequence continues at coordinate 33,462,758 of NC_045611.1, read as the reverse complement.
GGCTTGGCTAATTCAGCAACTCCATCACATCATCAGGGGGCATTTTCCTTTTCTCTTGCTGCTCTGCTTGTTATGGTAGACTGGAACAAAGGCCCCATTCTTTAGCCCCTCCTCCATGCCCTCTGCCCTGTGACCTGGCAGTGGCCACATTCCCAGAGGAGTCACCAGCTCTGCCCCCTTTGACAATGGGCTCAGCCAGGTGGCTTGCTTTGATAAGAGTACACAGATGCAGGCAGAGACTTGAAATGGGCATGCACATGGGGGGTTTGTCCTTTGCACCTCTGCCATGGCCCTGAGAACCTGCCGGAGAATGAGAGACGTGGGGCAGGTCTGAGGGAGCCCAGATCAGCCGACTCCAGTCACATGAGCAATAAATGCTTCTTGCTGAATGCCTCTTAAGTTTGGAGGTTGTTTGTTATGTGGCATTATTGGGGCCGTAGATAACTGATACACATCCTCAACATATCAACTTGCACCTTATGCTGACTCTCTTCACGGCTCTAATGACTACCACAATTCCAGAAATTACATGTAGCCAACAATGACCAGAGGCAAAAGATAAAAGGGAGTCACCCTAACATGGGTCTTTTTATCAAAGCAAGGAAAACCTCCCTACCAGCCCCTAACGGGCTTCTCAGCCAGCCTACATCGCCTGCCCATGTTCAATGCCAGGCAAGAGGAGGAGATCAACATGGCTTGGGCCGCCAACAATCACTCCCCTGGCTATGGAGTGACCCACTTCCCTTGGGAGGAAGCACAAGCAAAATGGGGGCAAAGAAGGGTATGTGTTGGTATGAGGGGTGGGGATGGCTGTGGGACAGGCAACCACAGCATCTTCCACATACAGTGTCTTGGAGCCTCAGTTTTCCCATCTGTCAAATGGAAATAATACCTGCTCTACCCACTTCCCTAAATGACATGAGAACGGCACAAAGGCACACATGTGCAAACAGCATAGCAGATATTAGGATTATATGATTATAATAGAGACAGCCTATACGTCCATCAGATAATTAGTCCTATCCCTTGAAAGAGTTTCTAATGGGGACTAGAAACCATACTAGACTCTTTCCCCATCCTTCCCTCTGCCCAGCCCCAGTGCTGAGGGCTCTCTTGTGGTGACAGTCTGGTTGAGTTGCTTATGTTGCAGTTTGTCCAAAAGGACCCCTTCTCCTTTGGGCACAGCACCTCCCCACCAATCATCTGCAGAAGGGGGAGGGGGCAGTGCCCAGGGAGGAACCAGGAACAGCCTGGCCTTGGCTGGTAGGGACAGGTCCGCAGGGGCGGCACCATGCGGGGTACCGGGGGGCAGGGCGGTACCTTCTCCAGAAGAGGAAGTGGTGGGACAGAACGCCTGAGGGAGCCCTCATGAACTAGGCACCCTCCGCAGGCATCCATGCCATCAACAGTTTCCCAAGGAGAGGGAACCCCAGGCACGAAAGTTTCTCTAGGGACCAGCTGCCCAGTGTGGACCCCTGGGAATCCAGAAGTTTCTTCACTAGGGTGACGGCAACGGCTGGATGTCTGTAAAATTCATTTTCGTATGTGCTTCAGCTCACACCACAGGTACAAAATAAGGTTCTGGCTGAGGAAGATGATTCAGGAATAAAGTCACCATCGCTACAGGTCTCAGTCCTGCCCCTTCCCCCCCATTACGCCTCAGTCAGGGACAAAGGCACAGAGCGTGCCTTTTCAGGCTGAGAGCGTCGTTACTGCAGGTCCCTGACATAACACATGAGCTTGTGGGGTGCTTTCCACTCTGTGAGCAAGTGCACACGGGAACCAGGCTATTGGCTACAGCACCGTGTGGGCACTTGGGTGTCTGCTGGTAGGGGACTGGCTAGCAGAACACAGACCATCTGCACAATGGATTTTTTTTGTTAATAAATAATATGTTATTGTTATTGTTATTCACAGGATAGCCTAAGTCTCCCTTTCCTCTCATCCCAACTCTGAAGGTTCTACCAAGATGGACACACAGAACCCCTTCTGTTTCTTCCTCTCCTATCCGCCTCGCCCCTTCCTTCCCTGCACGCACCGCCCCCTTCCCTTAGCCCCGCCCCTCCTGCTAGCCCCGCCCCTGGCCCCCTCCCTTCTCCTTTTGCCCCTCCCATCAGCCCTGGCTGTGGCGCAACCCTCCGTTTTGGTGTGGTTTTGTGGGATGGCGACGAAGCCCACGTGTTTGGGGGTAGGACGGAAAAGGAAGAAGCTCCGCTCTAGAATGGACATGGAAGAGCGCCAAGGGGTAGGCCTAATGAGGCGAAAAAACAAGTCCAGAACAGTGTGTGTGCACATGAGTGTGCGGGCCAGGAGCCGCTCTGGAAGGATACACACAAGACGCTGCTAAGTGGCTGCCTCTTGGGGGAGCAAGGGAGGGGCAGGGGTCCAAGGGCAGGAAGGAAACCTACTCTGTAGCTGAGAGCCTGTTTTTTGAAAAAGCATTATTTGAAAATGTTGTCATGGGGGGATTTTCCCTGTTTAAGATAAATAGACTCATTTCCAAAGTGTTTTAACCACTCCTCTCTCTCTTTTTTAAAAGATTTTATTCATTCATTTGAGAGAGGGAGAGACAGAGAGAGCACAAGTAGGGGGAGCGGCAGAGGGAGAGACAGAGAGACAGAAGCAGACTCCTTACTGAGCTGGCAGCCCCACGTGGGGCTTGATCCCAAGACCCAGAGATTGTGACCTGAGCTGAAGGCAGACGCTTAACCATCCGAGCCACCCAGGCGCCCCAATCACTCTTCTCTTGATCTTGTCAGACCTTCCCTGTGGGTAGGCATGGTTATCCCTACTTGAAAGAAAAGAAGGCTGAGTCCCCAAGACAAAGTGACTGGCCCATGGTCCCCAGGAAGACTCCAGTCGGGCCTGGAGCAGCACCAGCCTCCTCGCTCTCCTTTGGGAAAGGTTTCCAGCGTCAGCGTGGCGGCTACCTCCGGCGTGAGACCCTCTCTGGCCAGCTTCCCCAGCTGCCAGCAGTCTGGCTTGCAGGCGCCCTCCAGGCTGGGCACTGAGGGGGCTGGGATGCTGAGCCAGGGACTGCTGAGCCCCTAAGAGGATCCACATCAGACCATACTGACCCAGCTCAGTGGCCAGGCCTCCACTTGCCCGCCAACCCTGTTCCCATCACAGTGCATTGCTTATAAAATACATTCTTAAAACGCCTGTCACATTTTATCTGATGTTTAAAATTGATTTTCTTTTTGGATGACACACAATATGAACCGGCTGCTCAATGATCTCTTTATCAGCCATAGACTCCAGCATGATGCTCATCATCCATGTCTGGATGCTGGGAGCAGGCCTGGAACTGGCCCAGACATGGGGTTCCGGGAAGGCTTTGAACCTGGTGTGAGCATGGGGCCGGGGAACTGCCCAGAGGGTTTTCCAGTGACAAACAGGGCTCCCATCTGCTTGCAGAGGCTGCTGAAAAGTTCTTATTGCAACACTCGCACAAGATAGGCAGCTTAAAGCTCGAAAAAAAAAAAAAAAAAAACAACCAAATCCGAATGTGTATTGAGCAGCTACTAAGAACCGGGGTCTGCGCTTGGCACTGTCAGCCTGTCACTCCCTCTATTCTGTATAACAGCCAGTAAGGCTTGAATAACTTCTTTTGATTTCTAGAGTGAGTCTCCCTGAAGCTAGCACAAGCCACGATGGGGGAGGAGTTTGGGAGGGACATCCCGGAGTGACAAGGAAGAAAGGAAGACAGACTTTCGTGGGAACTCCCTGGTTCCTTCAACAAATATCGGGTGAAGGTCTGTGACGAGTCAGGCCCCATTCTGGGTGCTGTGGTTACATCAGAGAACAAAGTGTAAAAGAAAAAAAAAATCCCCCCTGGAGCGGCAGGCACTTTACTTTTTTTTTTCTTATTGTTATGTTAATCACCATACATGACATCATTAGTTTTGGATGTAGTGTTCCATGATTCATTGTTTGTGCATAACACCCAGTGCTCCATGCAGTACGTGCCCTCTTTATTTTTTTTCTAATTTTTTTAAAGATTTTATTTATTTATTTGAGAGAGAGAGAGCATGAGAGGGAAGAGGGTCAGAGGGAGAAGCAGACTCCCCGCTGAGCAGGGAGCCCAACGTGGGACTCGATCCCAGGACTCCAGGATCATGACCTGAGCCGAAGGCAGTCGCTTAACCGAGCCACCCAGGCGCCCTTTTTCTAATTTTGTATTGTTATGTTAATCACCATACATTACATCATTAGTTTTTGATGTAGTGTTCCATGATTCATTGTTTGCGCATAACACCCAGTGCTCCACGCAGTATGTGCCCTCTTTAATACCCATCACCAGCTTAACCCATCCCCCCACTCCCCTGCCCTCTAGAAACCTCAGTTTGTTGTTCAGAGTCCATCATCTCTAATAGTTCATCTCCCCCTCCCATTTCCCCCCCTTCATTCTTCCCCTCCTGCTATCTTCTTTTTTTTTTCTTAACATATATTGCATTATTTGTTTCAGAGGTACAGGTCTGTGATTCAACAGTCTTGCACAATTCACAGCACTCACCATAGCACATACCCTCCCCAATGTCTATCACCCAGCCACCCCATCCCTCCCACCCCCCACCACTCCAGCAACCCTCAGTTTGTTTCCTGAGATTAAGAATTCCTCATATAAGTAGGGTCATATGATACATGTCTCTCTGATTGACTTATTTCACTCAGCATAACACCCTCCAGTTCCATCCATGTCGTTGCAAATGGCAAGATCTCATTCCTTTTGATGGCTGCATAATATTCCATTGGCACTTTACTTTTTTAATTTATTTTTTATTTTTTTATATCAAAGTTGAATTTTATTGTTTTACTTGAAGTATAATTAAGAGACAGTGTTATGTTAGTTTCAGGTGTACAGTATAGTGATTCAACAATTCTATACATCACCCGGTGCTTATCGTGGTAAGTGTCCTCTTAATGGCCTTCACCAATTCCCGCCCTCCCCGTACCCACCGCCCCTCTCCCACCAGTTTGTTCTCTGTGTTTAAGAGTCTCTTTTGGGGGCACCTGGGTGTCTCTGTCAGTTAAGCGTGGGTTAAGCGTCTGCCTTTGGCTCAGGTCATGATCCTGGGGTCCTGGGATCGAGCCCAGCATTGGGCTCCCTGCTCAGCGGGGAGCCTGCTTCTCCCTCTCCCTCTGCCTGCAGTTCTGCCTACTTGTGCTCTCTCTCTGTCGAATAAATAAAATCTTTTTTTTAAAGAGTCTATTTTTTTGTCTCCTTTTTTCCTCATTTGTTCTGTTTCTTAAATTCCACGTGTGAGTGAAATCATATGGTATTTGTCTTTCTCCGTCTAACTTATTTCACTTAGCTTAAAACCGTCGAGGTCCATCCAGGTCACAAACGGCAAGATTTCATTTTTTTTTCATAGGTGAGTAGAGTAATATTCTGTTGTGTGTGTGTGTACATGTATGTATCACATCTCCTTTATCCATTTGTCTATCAGTGGACATGTGGGTCGCTTCTATATCTTGGCTATTGTAAATAATGCTGCAATAAACATCAGGGTACATGTTATCTTTCCCAGTTAGTGTTTTCATTTTCTTTGCGTAAACCCCCAGTAGTGCAAGTACTGGGTCGTATGATCATTGAATTTTAATTTTTTGAGGAACCTCCGTATGTTTTCCACGGTGGCTGCACCAGCTCGCATTCCCACCAACAGTGCAGGAGAGTTCCCCTTTCTCCACCTCCTCACCAACACTTGTTAGTCCTTGTGTTTTGATTTCAGCCATTCTGATACCTTCCTGCGGTTTTCCTTTGCATTTCGGGTGGTGGGCAGTTTCAACAGGTTGATCACAGAAGGTTCCAGCGAGGAGGCACCGTCAGATCTGAAAGACAGCAGGGGCCAGGCTCAGGAGGACCTGGAGTACAAGAGGGGAGACAGCCTGGCCGAGGCGGTAGTGGCCCCCTCACCCGGTCACAGCGTCCGCTGTTGCTAGTCTGTGACTGGCTGCCCTGCGTCACGAGCCCGCCCCTGGTCCAATCAGCAGTGGCCCGGGGCGTGTTCCCCAGGGAGCAGAGCTGATTCCCTGGGAGGGGCTGCGGGCCGCCCCCCAGCCGGGAAAGAGCGCCTGCCTTTTACAAGTGGACCCTCGCAGGGCTTACTTCAGAGGCTGCCCCGTCAAATATGGCCCACGGAAACATTTTCTTTCCTTCCTGGTGTGTTGTTTTAATTGAGTCAACGCTTAACATGGGAAATCTCATATAACAACTCAGGTTTTTAAAAATTCTCCTGAAAATAATCATCAGCTCTGACAACTCTGGCCACTCCTTTTTTTCTGCCGGGTACCAGGAGGCTGAAGTAACCAACCCTGCAGGCGGGGCTCAGCTGGGGCTCTGTCTGTGCTAGCCAAGGGACTCTTGTGCCACCGCCTGCCCCCTGTGGCCATTTGATCCGCAAGGTTGATCCAGCAGTTTGTCCAGGGTCACAGAGGAGCTGCTGGGAGCAAGGACAGGGCCTCTGATCGCCCGGGGTGCTGTTTGGCTGTGCATTCTGCCACTGCCCCCCGACAGCTCTGGCAGCCGTTCCAGGGTGCCCTGACTCCGTCCTGCCACCAAAGGAGGCCCTGAACCGACAGCAAAAGGCCAGGCTCCCAGTGGGCTCCCCACCCACTTCTGCTGGTGACATGTCATTCTTGCTGGCTTAGAGTTGTTTTGAGTCATCTGCTCCCTTGCCCTGAGCCACTAAAACTTATTTCTTTAGAAGTTTTTCTGAGCAGAAAGCCTAAGAACTCTTGGGATAAGCTTGGGATCTGGGGAGCAGGGCTATGAGTATCCCTCCTCTTGGTACCCCCCAAGTCCGAGCCCTGTGTACGGTTCAAAGGGGCAGCCTGAGTGGTGCCTGAGTAATGGGCCATTGCTGCATGCCGAGTGCAGAGGCCTCACTGAGGGACCCGGAAGGAACACCTTTCCCTCCAGCAAAGGGCTAGAGGTGGAGTTCAGGGGAATGGGGGGCCGGGCTTGAGGAGGGTGGGATGGTGAGGTCTGAGAAGCAAACCCCACCTCTTTCAGACTGGCTCCGGGCCATGACCAGGGGGGCTCCCTGACCAGGAATTTGCAGGCAGCCAGATCAGTTCGGTTCCTGCAGGAGGCCACAGATCCGTGGCAAATGAGCAAGGTGAATTTCCATGGGAGGGACAAGCAAGCCTCTAGTGTGACCTCAGGCACAGCCCAGATGCCTGCCTGTGCACCCTTGGGTTTAGGGCCAAGCTTCCCACTCAGCAAACCTCTCCTTGAGGGAGCAGACGGAGGCCTCAGGGCTCATCTAGGCCCCTCATGCCTTCCTGCCCCTATTCCTTCAGATAACATTTGTTGAGCACCTACTATGCATTTGACACTGAGCTGGGTCGCAGGACTCAGAGTTGCCCGTGACCAGTGATGACACCAATAGCCATGAGATTTAGAATAGAGCTGGGAGACGGGACTGAGGGCCCTGGTGGCCAGGGAAGGCCTCACAGGAGTCACACTGAAGCTGACACAAAGGGTGAAGAGGCATTGGCTGCACAGAGTAGAGGAGGGTCAGGCAGAGGCAGAGCAATGCATGATGGTCCAAAGACAAGGCAAGGGTTCAGGAGACCCGGAAGCAGTCCGGGTGGCTGGCAGCGAAGGGGAGGGAAGAGGGGGAAGCCAGTGACCACAGGTGAGGAAGGTGGGCGGAGCCTCCCAGAGGCAGGGAAAGGCCTGGACTCTGTCCTGAGACGGCTGGGGGCTAGCCTGGGGATTGGGAAGAGGCCCTGTCACTGCAGGTGGAGGGCAGGCTGGAGGAGGCCCGCAGGGTGTCAGGAGACTGACTCTATGCAGGGACTCCAACATTTGTGCCACGACCTGGGGGAATGTAAGAAATACCAGGGGTCCCTGGAGCCCCAGGTGACACAGTGAGGCCTGTCCCAGCGCATGAGTCTGGGTTGGGGAGGCTTTCCCTAATTCTGTTGTGAAAATCCATCATCACCCTGGGAAATCAAAGGCCCTTCAAAGGCCCAAGCTGGAGCTCATGTTAATCTGGGCAGACACCCTCTCGTGGCTGCATGTCCCGCTTGTGTCACTTTAAAATTCTCTTTGTTTCAGCCCATCTGAGAGCCTGGGCTGCTGGGGTCAGGGAATCCACAAAAGGCTCAACGTACGCAGGGCCCGGGGTCTGGGACGCTGGCTGCTGGGCCCAAGGAGAACCTACTGCTGAAAGGCCACACAGAACACCCAGCACCCCACCCCTCCCACCCGGCCCTCAGCATCCTGCTGCCCACCAGCACTGGTGGTGGTGGCTCTGGAGCAGGGGCCTGACTATTAGGGAGCGGGAAGGAGGCACCGAGTCTCCCAGCACTGCCTGCCTGGAACAGTGATGCAGGAGGACGTCTCAGAGCTTTGCATCTGTGCCCTCCACACAGGGCAGTGTGGTGGCTCTGGAGGTTTCTCAGGTCTGAAAGGTTTCCCTGAGCTGTGGCTAGGCTTAGGAGTGGCTTGGGGCAACTTAAACCCACCCAAAATCTCCAGCAGCTCCTCCAGCCACCTCAGGTAAATACATAACCCAGGTAAAGATAGTGCCCCTGTGCTTCAGCTTCGGGACCAACCCCCCCCACACACCCCCACTCACAGCCAGCCTGCCAACCTCCAAGCCTGTCCCGGCTGCCCAGGCTGGATGACCTGACACAAACATGGGGTTGGCTGGGCCCCTCTGAACCAGACCACACCTGAAGTTTTGGGGGAGTCAGGCCCAGCCCATGGGTTCCCAGCTTGTCCTGAGATGGTCATGGTCTAGGAGGCAGCCTGGCACCTCCGTCCCCTCCCGCCAGCATCCTCATACACCCATTGTGTCCCGGGCTTCAGAAGTCACAGTCTGCCCCCTTCTGGTGGCTGGGAATTTTCAGGAAGCCGCCAGCTGGCAGGCACTCCATCCAGCACAGGTGATGGGGTGAAGGTGCTGGGCTGAACCCGCCTTGGCATTGCCTCCTGGGTGCCCCTCCCAAGCTCTGGCTGAGGGGGCAGGGGCTTGAGCCCATGACAAGGGTCTCAAAAGTATGACCTTCCCTCCAGATGCTGTTATGCATGGGCCACAGGAACAGGACGGAGAGGAGCGACATTCTCCATCTTGAAACTTGTGTCCCATTACCAAGCTAGGCTGCCTTCAGTGACCTATAAATTAATTTTTAAGAAGAAAAATGCTAATTACCCTGGCACAGTTCGATTGCACAGTCGTGTGTGTTAGGAGCATTCGTTGGTTAAATCTATTCCTATTAAGCAGACTGCAACGGTAGAGATTTGTTTCGATGCTTTCTCATTCTGTAACATATGGAAGCCACAAAACATATGGTTGCACACTGTGCGGGACCAAATACCAACTGGAGGGCTTGCGTCTCAGTGAGGTCTGGAGCCTGGGGCAGGATCCGCGTTGCCTCTGCACCCTCAGAGGGACCAGAGCTCTGGGGTCAACACATCTGGGCTGAAGAGGAATCTTCTTGCTGTGTGGCATTCGGCCAGTGACTTAACTGCACTGTGCCTCAGTTTCTTCATCTGTAAATGGGGCTAATAAAGCAGACTTGTCGATCCAGTGGCAGAGCGGATTAGATGAAACCGCACACATAAAGTGTGCGGCCCAAGGTGATTGTCCAGTGAGCAGGGCCTGCGTTAGCTCCACATGCTACCCCACCAGTGCTTTCCCTGGCACACCGAGGGCCAGGCTTGTGATCTTCTTGCCATGGGTGAGGCCGCTGGAGCTCAGAGAGGCCCAAGCAAATCACTGGATCGTTGCAGGGCCACAGTGCCTTCCTTTATTGCTGGACTCCAAGTCCGATGCTCCCTCCTTGTCCCAAACCTTCCCTTGTCCAGATTTCCAGGTGATCCTGTCTCCCGATGGGAGGCTTTCCTTTTTCCATTCAGGTCACCGAGGAGCTGGCAAATGGCACGCAGGGTACCAGAGCCTGTGGGGGAGGGTGACTGGGCTCCAGCTCCCCCCGGAACCCCGTTCTCCTGAAGGAGACAGACGGACGCCCAAGCAGCCGGGGGCGCGGGAGGCACTGCTCTGCGATACCACAAGGCCGGGCTACAGGCGGGTAATGGGGCTCTGACGGCTTTAAGGCCAGCCCCAGGGATGAGTGTGGGGACTTAGGAGAGAGTAATGGGAAAGGCTCAGGTTTTAGGAAAGAGAGAGAAAGGCTTCTTTCCTGAGGGTCTGGAGTTTGTCTTTCCAGAACCAGGTCTGAGCAGACAGCCCTCTGCAGTTCTTAAGAGGATGCCAGTTTGGCCTCTTTCACTTTTAGGTGACACCACTCACTCAAACTGGATTAAGTATAAAGGGATTTATGGGCTCGTGGAACTGAAGATGCCAGGGCATGGCTGCCTTCCAGGTACCACCCAAGGCCTCAGACAGTCATGGCAGACCCCACGTTCTCTGCCACCTCTTGCCTGGGCTCTCAGTGGTGGCTCATTTTCAAGCATCCCACGCCCTCCCTCAGGTGCTACTTCCCGATCCCAGCTCCAGGACAACAGCCTACACTTGGCACCCCCGCCGGAAAGGCCTCGCGCGGCTGGTTCGCAGAGTTCTAACGGAAGTCCTGGGGAGGACTCTCATTGGGCCAGCTGGAGTCCCAGGTCCGCCCTTAGCCAATCATAGAGGCCAGGCCAGTGGGATATGCTCATTGGCCAGGCCCAGGTCACATGACCCCCACCTGCGGCGCCCGAGGCTTGGGAAGCCATTCCCTTGGGCTGGGAGTTGGGGAGGGGTGGTTCTCCAAAGGGTTATCAAGGCGAATTCCCCAGGTGAAAGCAACAGATGTTTACTACAAAGGTGACGGTTTTTGTTATCTCGGGGCTTATTTTTTTCTCTGTCTCGCTTTCATGCCCGAAAGCTGCTATTTTATGACACACACAGAAAAGTTACCAGCACCAGTTTGGTGACCCGGTGGACTGAAGCCACCCAAGTCGCCTGTATACACCGGCTGCTTGGAAAAGACCCCAGATGCAGAGGAGCTGCCACTGCTCAATCTCCAGTCCTAGAACACCAGGCTTTTGCCTCGCACAGATCTGAGGCAGCCATGACACCCACAGCTCCGCAGACAGCCCAGGTCTTAGCTCCCCGTACCCACCATTGGCAACCTGAGACCACAAGCACCAACATAGATGCGTCTTCTACTCTAAGAAGCAGTTCAGGGTACACTGGCTTCTAGGAAAAAGAATGATCTAAGATGCATGTTTTCTCACAAGACACATTAAGCGTATGAAATTAGGGTATGTTTTACTTTATCATGCACCTTTCACAGGGGGTATATGGGAAATGTACCTTCTGCTCAATTTTGCTATCAACCTAACACGTCTCTTAAAAATAAAGTCTATTAAGGGGCGCCTGGGTGGCTCAGTCGTTAAGCGTCTGCCTTCGGCTCAGGTCATGATCCCAGGGTCCTGGGATTGAGCCCTGCATCAGGCTCCCTGCTCGGCGGGAAGCCTGCTTCTCCGTCTCCCACTCCCCCTGCTTGTGCTCCCTCTCTCGCTGTGTCTCTCTCTGTCAAATAAATAAAAAATCTTTAAAAAAAAGTATATTAAAAAAACAATAGCAAGCATTTGTGTTATCTAGTCCTGCACTCGACTGGGCTCAGCCAGGCAGCTGTCACTCGGGTCAGATGGCAGTGGGCTGGAGCCATCTCTAGGGCTTCCTCATGCTTGACATCTTAGGTTAGCTGGACTTCGGCAGGGGCTATCCGGCCACACCTCTACTTGGGGTCTCTTCATAGGCCCTGGGCTTCCTCGAACTTTGGTGGGCCAGTTTTGAGAGTGAGCATCCCCAGACAGGGAGGGAGGGAGGAAGAGGGACCAGAGGGGAGCTGGCAGAAGCTTCATGACTTACCACCCAAAGGCAAGCAGAGTGGCAAGGTCCTATTACAAGAGCACACATGGGATGGGAGACTGTCATGGCTCTCTTTAGAAAATAAAATCTGCCACGCTGGGGCACCTGGGTGGTTCAGTTGGTTGAGCGTCCGACTCTTGATTTCAACTCAGGTCCTGATCTCAGGGTCGTGGGATCGAGCCCTGAGATGGGCTCTGTGCTCAGCATGGAGTCTACTTGTCCCTCTCCCTCTGGCCTCCTCCTGCTCACATGCTCTCACTCTCCGCCTCTCTCAAATAAATAAATAGAATCTTCAAAAACAAACAAACAAAAAATCAGCCACACTGACCTACCTTCTGGTATGACTAAGGCCAAGAACAGCTGGGAACTGGTCACAGGTGTGCTTCCCGCCCTCGTCCTGAGAACTGTGCATGTACTGTCCACCTGCCTCTCCCCAGGCACGTCCCATGGTCCTCCCTAAGGAGTACCTCCTCTTTTCCAGATGAGGAGGGTGGAGCTTGCCAGGTCTCCAATCTCAGGGCTGCGAGCTGCTTTCATTAGGAAAACTGGCCCCTGAGCATGAGGCCCATCCGCTCTAACTCCTGGGCTACTCTCTGCCTTGTCTGCTCTGAGCTGGAGCCAGCCGCCTCCTTTGGTCGCTGTGCTCTCTTCAGCTTTGCTCGGGCTCCCCCACATCCCACCCCACACTGTCTGGCCACCCCCTAGGCGCTCATTTTCCATCTAGGGCCTGGTAGCCACAGCCACTCCCTCAGAGCCAGGGAGCCAGCACCCGGGCGCATTGCCCAGCACCCCCTCTCCTGCCAAGCGTGATCCCAGCCCTGCTGTGCTCACGCGCAGAGACCCCACTGTCCCGCCCTCCACAGGAGCTGCTGGGTCCTCACCATGTGTTGGCTTCCTCTCAAAAGCTCTTCTGCCAATGACTACGTATCAGCCAGGCCCGCAATACATGGTGAGGCAGCGGTAAGCCGTCTGTGTGCACACATGTCCTCAGGCAGGACTGTGAGCATCCGGGCGACAAGGACTTGCTTTGTTACCTGCCGTAGCTCCCGGCACATACCGGCACTCACCTGCTCAATGAAGGAGCGACTGGATGAATGAACAAATGAATGGACAAGGTCTTAAGAGTTGAGCCTCGGTCTGCCTGCTAAGGGAACTAAGAGTTACCCCCAACTCCAACCACACCTCCCACAGGTCGCTTCCAACTGGGCCAAAACCTGCTTGCAGCTTTCTTCAAGGTTTAACACGGTGGACTTGGCAGAGCTGCCTCCCTCCTCTTCCCTCCTTGCCACCCCCACCCGTCTCCACTTCCCCCCCCATTGTCATCCCCACCTGGCCGCAGCACACTCACATGCTGGTCAAGCGGAAGTCATCTTGCAGTTCAGATTTTTAAAAGTTAATGTTTGCTTCTTAGGTATACAAATAATGGACACTTGATTTTTTATTTTTTTATTTTTTAAAGATTTTATTTATTTGACAGAGAGAGACACCGCGCGAGAGAGAACACAAGCAGAGAGGGTGGGAGAGGGAGAAGCAAGCTCCCCGCTAAACAGGGAGCCCGATGCGGGGCTCGATCCCAGGATTCTGGGATCACGACCTGAGCCGAAGGCAGACGCTTAACGACTGAGCCACCCAGGCGCCCCAGTAATGGACACTTTAAAATGAATGGAAAGAAGGAAAGAAGGAAGGAAAGAAGGAAGGGAGGGAGGGAGGGAGGGAGGGGAGGGAGAAAGGAAGAAAGGAAGAAAGGGAAAAAATTACAGAATGAAATTCACCCATATCGCCATGAAATAATTACTATGAACATTTCTATTTTCTTTCAGCATCTTTCAAAGCATAAATATTTTGCACAGTTGAAAGCATACTGCATATGTATGTTGTAACCTATTTTTCCAAAGCATTCTAGCATAAATACTATCATTAAATTGTCTCCATAAATTTAATTCTAACATGTTTTAATGGCTGCCTAATATTCCACCTTATGAATAAGCCACAATTCAAGCCATTCTTCCAGACCTGGTCTTTGTTTGGTGTCTCACTTTTTCATGTGAGGCTGTAAGCAAGTCATGGGCTTTGCACTCTACCTGCCCAACATCCATCCTTCTTTTGGCAAAAAAAAAAAAAAAACAACCCACCAAAATCCCCTGAGGCCTCTCCCCCTCCTAGTGCGGGGCAGATGCGGATGGCCTTATTCCCCACCCAGCTCCCAGGAGAGGACATGTGACTGAGGGCTGACCAATCAGCTTCGTCCATCCCCCTGGCCACAGTGCTTGGGTCCAGGATAAGCAGGTGGCCCAGAGTCTGAGACTCAAATCTGGACCGCTGTTCATTCTTGCCAAGAGAGGTCTGCTCATTCACTGCTGTTCGTGGTAGGTTAAGGTGAAAGTCGGGTGCTGCTGGTGTGCATCTTGCCACCAAAAGAGCAAAGAGCAGCACGTGAGACCCTGGATCCAGCTGTGCCTAATGCTGGCACTCCTTTTTTTTCTTTTCTTCCCTTTTTTTTTTTTTTTAAATCACATGAGCTAGTAAATTCCCATTCGGTCAGTTTGAGTTGGGTTCCTGACCTTAAGTCCTATTGGAGATTTGTCAGACACATTTTTGTCCACGGTGCCAATCCTTCATTTCCTTAAGAGATGGATCCAAAAGTGGAAATTGTGGATCAAAGCGTTGTGTTTTTTGTTTGTTTGTTTTGTTTTTTAAAGATTTTATTTATTTATTTGAGAGAGAGAATGAGAGAGAGAGAGAGAGAGCACATGAGAGGGGGGAGGGGCAGAGGGAGAAGCAGACTCCCCGCTGAGCAGGGAGCCCAATGCGGGACTCGATCCCGGGACTCCAGGATCATGACCTGAGCCAAAGGCAGTCGCTTAACCAACTGAGCCACCCAGGCGCCCCAAAGCGTTGTGTTTTTAAAGCTCCTAATATGGGGGTGCCTGGGTGGCTCAGTCGGTTAAGGGTCCTGGGATGGAGCCCTGCCTCGAGCTCCCTGCTCAGTGGGGAGCCTGCTTCTCCCTCTCCTTCTGCTGTTCCCCCTGCTTGTGCTCTCTGTCAAATAAATAAATAAAATCTTTAAAAATAAATAAATAAAGCTCCTAATATGTACTGACAGATTGTTTTCCAGTCTGACAATTGATCCTCCCTTCCCGAGTAGGGAGAGATGCTGCACTGTGCTCCCAGCGTGCCCTCTGCATGTTTGGAAACAACCATGCTGGAATGCTTGCCGAAAGAGGCCTGGGCCAAACCCTCAGCCGCCAACTGCCCAGCATGCGGTGAATGCACTGTGGAGCGGACACGTGGGGCCGGGTGTGAAGGGACCCGGCAGCCCTGGACCCTGAAGCAATGCCTGGGTCACAGTACCGTGAGAGACACGAAGGCCGGCAAGCAGGGTCTGCACCAGAAGGTGACAGCTCCCAGAAACCATTCGGCAAGTCACTCTGGGCTAACAGTCACAAATTGTCGTCCCCCGCCCCCATTAATGGTTATTTCTCTTCCTCTACTAACCCCTTACTCAGTGTTTGGAGTGGCCCAGAATCCCTTTCTCTCCAGAATCAAGAGCCTAAGACGAATTCTCAATGAGCAAGGACATTTATTTCTAGGGAAATTCTAGATGCAGTAGTCATTCAGCTAAATGCATCATGAAGGAAAGGATCCTGGGAAACGTTGACTGTGATTCAGAAACATCAGAACTACCCACATGAATCAGAGGAGGACTGAGCCTGCTCACTTCGCAGCCTGTTTTGAAAAGAAAAGCCTGGGCCGTGGGGGTACCTGCTGCTCCCTCAGTCCTGTGGCAGGCAGCAGGAGGGTTCTTACTGCTTTTGCCCCATTCAGCAGGTGCCTGTCCATTGTAACTGCACTCCTCCCTCAAAGGATGGGCTGCAAGTCCAGCACAGTCCCCGAGCTGGCTATTCTCTGCTTGCCTCCTCCACACACCAGCCTGCTCTGTGCCCTGGGAGTGAACACATGGCACCCCTCCTACGATGTTCAACTGCCCAGTTGCCACTCCTGGGTGTGCAGGGTGGAGCAGACACGTGAGGCTGAGGGGGGGATGGCCAGGGGCCACTTCTGGGTTCTGGCAGTGGCTGCCCCTCTCTCCTGAAGGCCACAGCTCCCAGCCATTTCTCTCCCACTGCTCCAGCTTTGGCTGAGCTCCATTAACTTCACCGCCTCTCCTGGAGCCTCCAGACCGTGTGGCGGTAATGGCTTTGTGTGTTGCTGGTCCCCGAGCCCTCACTATGCTTTACCGGGTCCCCACATCTCGGTAACCAGTCCCCTCATTAGCCGCCCTTCAGTTAAAACCTTTTCAATATGCCATGTATGTGTCTCCTGACATCAAAATACCTCAAACAGCCCAGAATTCTTAACATGCAGAGCTCTGCAAGTCTTCGAGAGGATATCTTTTCTCACTGTTGAAATGGGAAAACTGCAGACCAGAGAAGGGACTGGCCCCTGGTCAGGCAGGATAATTTATAGTTAAAGCCAAAGTGGGAAGTGAACCCACCCCCTCACAAAACCCCCCAGCTCATGGTACAGGAGGGACACAGTGGGTTTGCAGTTCTATGTAGCTGTGTGACCTTGCCCAAGTGACCTAGCCTCTCTGAGATGATAACATGTGCTCACTTCAGAAAGTACGTGTGGGGATTAAATGAAACGATACACCTAAACACTATGCACAATTTATACATATAACTTGTAGCTGTCATTGGCTCTCAGGAGTTGGATAGTGAGGTCCGACAGATCCAGGGTGAGAATGACCAGCCTGAGACACTGCCCCTGGCATTAAAATGGGCCACTTAACAAATAAGCAAACAATGAAGATATATAAACTAGCCAGCTTGCTGCTGTGGAGGAATAGAACCAACTCTGAGAAGGTCTCCTTTCCTGGGTCTGTGAGTGACCATGAACTCCGTGAGGTTAGGGACTGCTATCCTGGAGGAGCCCAGGTGTTCTTGCTGAAGGACTCTTGCATATGTTGGAGATGACAGCGAGAAGGGTGGGGTGTTGGGCCTGGAAGGGAGTGCGAATTCATCAGCCCTCTGCATTCCTGGGCCTTCTAGGAGTGGGGGATACAGTGGGGAATGAGACAAGGCATTGACGTTGTAAGGCTCACCTAAGATCCTATAACCTAATTCTGCATCTTAACAACGAGGAAACTGGGGTCCAGAACGGGGACTGCCTCCCTCCAGCGACCCACAGCTAGTCAGTCAAGCCATTGATATTGAAGTGCCATGTCCCGCCATGTTCTGCTTCGGGTTTGGTCTGCATTCGGTGATGGACAGGAGGCAGAGGGATTAAGATAATTTTTTTTCTTTTTTTTTAAGATTTCTTTGTTTTAGAGAGAGAGGGAGAGCATGAGCAGGAGGGGCAGAGGGAGAGAGAATCTCAAGCAGACTCCCTGCTGAGTGCAGAGCCTGACACGGGGCTCGATCCCAGGACCCTGAGATCACGACCTGAGCCGAAATCAACAGTCAGATGCTCAACTGACTGAGCCACCCAGGTGCCCCTGTTTCAATTAACTTTTGTAGGATTTTGTTAGAGAGGGTTGGCAGCTGGTCAGAAAATAACTGTCCCCTAAACATTAGGAGAAGCATCCTGTCCAATCATCGCTGAAAGGGTATGAATGCCAAATATCCTTCAGATACCAAGTGGAGACATACATGAAAATCTTTTAGGCTGTTATATGAAAAATGCAAAGCACATAACAGTGCTTTAGGACATTGTATTCCTAGAAAAACAGTAAAAGGACACAGCTATATGTTTGCACAGCCGTAGAATATCTCTAGAAGAACACACACACACAACTGTTAACATCGGCTGCCTCTGGGAGAAGACCAGGGTCTAGGGGAGGAGGGAGATGTACTTTTCATTCTAAACTGTTTCTCACCAGGTGCAAATTTTTCCATGAATTACATTTTCAGTGGAAACATAGGGAAAGTTAGGACAGAAACAAGCAAAAGCAATAAACAGAACAACTCCTTCTTTGAATTTGACTAGAAGAGAGAGGCCAAGGTGGTGACAGTGACAAGGCTGTTTGGGAATCCTTGGCTGTTGACATGCATTTTGGCCTCTAAAGGGGCAGCTCTTCACAACAGCTGTGCCGGTCTCAGCCCTTCAAGTTTAACAACAAAGTCTATGGTCTCCATTGTTTTCCGAATTCTGTTTATGCCCAGGCGACAAGATGAAGCTGCGCAGCAAAGCACAACATTCTTTTAGACATGGTCCCAGTAAACAGAGCCTTCACTGCCAGGTGGGCGTGCTGGCTCCTCTTTCTGAAGCTATAATTTGGAAATATGTATATGCATATCTAAAAGCCTTTAAAAGTGAGCCCCCATCAACCCCAGCTCTATGAACTTATCACAAGGAGATCACCAGCGGGCTGCCTGGCTGGCTCAGTCGGTGGAGCATGAGACTCTTGGTCTTGGATTGTGGGTTCAAGCCCCACCACTGGATGTAGAGATTACTTAAAATCTTAGAAAGAAAAAAAAAAGGCAATAACTAGCAAGAACACAAGACCAGTTAAACACAAAGGCACATTCTTTTTTTTTTTTTTTTTAAAGATTTTACTTATTTATTTGAGAGAGAGAGAATGAGAGATAGAGAGCACGAGAGGGAAGAGGGTCAGAGGGAGAAGCAGACTCCCTGCCGAGCAGGGAGCCCGATGCGGGACTCGATCCCGGGACTCCAGGATCATGACCTGAGCCGAAGGCAGTCGCTTAACCAACTGAGCCACCCAGGCGCCCAAGGCACATTCTTATAATGGAATACTGTATAGCCACCAAAAAGAATAACAGGATTTATATTCACTGATAGGCAGAGCAACTTGTTACGTAAAAAACTTGATATAAATGAAAGAGCAAATATCTATATGGCACTTGCTATGTGCCAGGGCTATTCTAAGCACTTTACAAACAGTACTTCAATTTTTACTACAACTTTGACACGGGTACTTTGTCCCCATTTTGTAGATAAGGGAACGGAGGCAAAGAGCTAAAGTGACTTGCCAAGGTCACATAACTGGTAAGCGGTGGAACAAGGACCTAGGCCATGTGGCCCCAAAGTATGTGTTTTTTATCTTAAAGATTTTATTTATTTATTTATTTGAGGGAGAGAGCGTGCGTGCTCACGAGTGGGGGAGGGGCAGAGGGAGAGGGAGAGAATCTCAAGCGGGACTCCACGCGGTGCCCAGCACGGGGCTCAATCCCACGACCCTGGGATCATGACCTTGAGCCAAAACCAAGAGTCAAGAGTCGCTTAACCGACTTAACCGAGGCACTCCCCAAAGTTTGTGTTCTTAGAGACTGCTTCCCACCCCTCACAACATGCCATTCACAGCAAAGGAGAAAGGAATTTGAAAGAGAGTCACCCCACTAGTAAGTGACTATGCAATTGTAGATTAATATTTCATATTCTACATGAATGACATTTGTCAAGTCAATCTACTCTTTTTTGTTTTTTTAAGGTTTTATTTTTAAATAATCTCCACACCCAACATGGGGCTCAAACTCAGGACCCAAGATCAAGAGTCACACGCTCCACTGACTGAGGCAGCCAGGCAGTCCAAGTCAATCTATTCCTATTTTGGAGTTAAAAAGTGTATATTCCCCTTTGATTCAAGAACTCCATTTCTCAGAATTCATTCTTGGAACAGGATAAAAGAAATGCCAGCTAAGACGCATGAATAAAGATGCATATCACAAGATAACTAAAACAACAAGAAAATTAGAACCAAACAAGGGATTGGTGAAGTAAAATGAGCGATGCGATCTACATATGGCCAAAGAATAAATACTGGCCTAGTGAGACGTTTACGCTGCACTGAGGAGTGCAGGAACCAGTGAGGCACGCTTGTGAGATATGGCCATGAATGTGCAGAGGAGATGTGTGGGAGGAAACGTAGGGAAAAAGCGCCGGCAGCAACCTCAGGGTGTTGAAACGGTGCCTTCTTTATTTGTGATATTTCTGAATCTTCCAACTTTCCTGCCTTGAGTGTATATTACCCTTGTAATAGTAAAAAATGTTATTTTTATAAAATGGTTGTCACTATTACCCTGCTGAAGTAACAGATCCGAGACAAGAGAATCCCCAGGGGTTACAGTGCCTTCACTGGGACTCTCAGGAGAGACGAGACAGGGTTCTACTAGGGGAAAAAAAAATAACAATAAATTACATTAATTTCTACCTAAACAGCCAGCTTCTGCCAGAATATCAGGAAAGAGTCAAGAGGCAGAAGATGCTGCGGTGCTATTCTGAGTACCTTCAACGTCTCCCCCAGCGGCAAGCCAGCCAGCAGCCCCTCTCTGGTCTGACAGTGCTGGGGAGTGCAAAAGGTCGAACAAATAAGGATGCGCAATTCAAACATTTACTTTTCAAACACCTTCAGAAAGTTTATCATACACAAACAAGCATGATAGAGAGAGAAGAAGGGTTCAAGTTCAAGCCAATTCATTTGCCTAAGGGCCCCAGGGAACAGGAGCATCATATAGTGAGTCGACCACGAAGGGCCGCGGGGGTGGTTCCTCGTGGTGGCCAAAGAGCTTGGCTGGCAGGACAAACTTGGCGGATTTGGTGGTTGGCTACGAAAAATACCGTAGACTAAGTATAACCAGAGTCATCACCAAAAGGAGTAAGATGCCAAGTGAGCATGAGAGTAGTCTGTACTGGGAAAATAATTCTTTTTTTTTTTTTTTTAAGATTTTATTTATTTATTTGAGAGAGACTGAGAGATAGAGAGCACGAGAGGGAAGAAGGTCAGAGGGAGAAGCAGACTCCCTGCTGAGCAGGGAGCCCGATGTGGGACTCGATCCCGGGACTCCAGGATCATGACCTGAGCCGAAGGCAGGCGCTTAACCAACTGAGCCACCCAGGTGCCCTGGGAAAATAATTCAAGGAAAACTTCAGTGTGTCCAGAATTGTCTGTAAGTGGCTCATGCAATGGTATTTCAGCAAACACTCTGATGTATAGTCAAGTGAGGCAGATTTTAAGGAAAACTGCAAAATAACACGCGAGCAATGCTTCTTTGGAATCTTATTTGACAGATCTGATTTCTTTTTTTCTTTTGGAAACCATTTGCCCATAGGGGAAGAAAATTACCCTCAATACATCTTGAGCAGAGAAATCACGGAATGTTAGTTGAGCATCTATTATATACGTGACAGGAGGCTAGACAACAGCAAACCTCCCAGCTCCTTAGGGCACATGATCCAAGGCTAACCTGGGAACAGAGCTGAAAGGCATCTGGTGTGACCACAAGCTCCTGGGCATAGACAAAATCATGTGACAGTGCGTATTATGCACCTGTTGGGTTCCAGGCACAGAAAGGCAGAGAGCTCAGTCTTGTCTCCTGGGGGCTCATAGTCTGCTGCAGAGACAGGCAGGCGGACCCTTGATGGCATCAATGAGATAAATGTTGTCACCAAAGGCATTCCTGGAACAACAGAAACTAGGGAGGAGATGTCACCTCAGGGATGTCTGAGAAGGCTTCCAAGAGGATGGAACATCGGGTTGAGTCCGGAAGGTAGAAAGGAACTGAGTGGGTACACTAAAGACTCCGAGTGGGGGAGTCTGGGTGGAAGCCATAGAGCAGGATTCACGGGGACAGAGACAGGAGGTGACAGTGAGCCCACGCATGGAGGTCCCCGTAAGCTGGGCGTAGGAGTCTGGCCTCAGCTCATGACCCAGTGCTTTTCAAAGATCACACAGACACACATACACACAGACACACACACTCTTTCTCTCTCTCTGAGAAAAATGCTGCATGAACAGTTAAACCCCTATCACCCTGGATGTTCTCCTGGCACCAAAGCAAACCAAATAGAGATTCAGGCACTTAAATCGCACAACAGGATCAGTTATAAAGTAGTGATCCCGATAATCTAGTGTAAGCTTATATTAAAAATGTCTTGAAGATTATCATGAAAATTGAAACACAAAATCAAAATATCCTCATAGAACTCACAGTCATCTTGGTACAATTTTAAAGACCCTCCAGGGGTCTGTGTCCCTAATTTGAAAAACACTCCTATGGGCAATGAAAGGTTCTTTTTTTTTTTTTTTTTAAGATTTTATTTATTTATTTGAGAGAGAGAAGGGGAGAGAGAGCATGAGCAGGGGAGAGGGGCAAGGAGAGGAAGAAGCAAACTCCACATTGAGCAGGGAGCCTGATGTGGGGCTGGTTTCCCAGGACCCTGGGATCATGACCTGAGCTGAAAGCAGATGCTTAACTGACTGAGCCACCCAGGCACACCAGTAGAAAGTTCTAAGCATATATTTGGGGTGGAGGAAAGCACAGTGGGGGCTGGATTAGATTTCCACCGCTTTCCTAACACTGACACAGTGATACAGAACCATGCCCCTGACAGCAGGCGGGAGGGCTGGAGTGAGGGCGCCAATGTGGGGGCGCCTGCCGCCCCAGAGGCAACGAGAATGGAGAAGGGAGACTATGTTTCCTGGACACCTTTTTTTTTTTGAGATTTTATTTACTCATTTGACAGAGAGAGAGACCAGAAGCAGGGGAAGCAGCAGAGTGGGAGGGAGAAGCAGGCTCCCCACGGAGCAGGGTGCCTGATGCAGGACTCAATCCCAGGACCCCAGGATCACGACCTGATCCTAAGGCAGACGCTTAACTGACTGAGCCACGCAGGCGCCCCCCCGCCCCCCGCCCCGGACACCTTCTATGTTCAAGGCCAAGAGTTCCACACATGGAGACTACAGAGAGTGGGTGCCTGACTCCTGGAACATGGGGAGCCTAGATGGAGATCTAAGACATGAGCCTCGCCAAAGAAAAGATCTAATAAATCATTAAAACAAAAACAAAAACAAAACCAAACCAAGTGCCTGGGTGGCTCAGTTGGTTGGGTGCCTGCTTTCAGCTCAGGTCATGATCTCAGGATTGTGGGATCGAGCCCCGTGTTGGGCTCCCTGCTTGGTGAAGAGCCTGCTTCTCCGTCTCCCTCTCCCTCTGCTGCTCCCCCTGCTTGTGCTCTCTCTGTCAAATAAAGGAATAAAATCTTTAGAACAAAACAAAACAAAAAACCAAAACCACTTAAATGTCCATCAACAGACAAATGCGTAAAGAAAATGTGGTATAGACGTATATGTTTTTTCCTTAAAAAAGGAAATCCCAGGGTACCGGGTAGCTCAGTCAGGTGAGCATCTGACTCTTTTTTTTTTTTTTTTTAAGATTTTATTTGTCAGAGAGAGAAAGAGAGCACAAGCAGGGGGAGTGGCAGGCAGAGGGAGAAGCAGGCTCCCCACTGAGCAAGGAGCCCAATGTGGGGCTCAATCCCAGAACCCTGGGATCATGACCTGAGCCGAAGGCAGACGCTTAACCTACTGAGCAACCCAGGCGTCCCATCTTCAGACCCATTAAGACCTGCACATAAATATGCACAGCTTTTTTTTATGTCAATCACACCTTAATATAAATACATATATACACACATACATACAAAAACAAAACCAAAAAATAAAAAGTCCATCAGAAAAAGTGGGATTTGGGGTATCTGGGTGGCTCAGTCGGTAAAGTGTCCAACTCTTGATCTCAGCTCAGGTCTTGATCTCAGGGTCGTGAGTTCAAGCCCTGCACTGGGCTCCATGCTGGCGTGGAGCCTACTAAAAACAAACAAACAAAAACCAGAAAAAGTAGGATTCTACGAAGGGCAGACTGTCCTTCGGACAACGAGCCCACTCCCCATAGGAAAGACTTCAAGGCGAGTGAGAACTTAAGACATTAAAGCTTGGAAAACTGGGGCACGAAAACGCCATCCATGGAAACAGGAAAACGTGCTGGAAATCAAAGGAGTGAGTCCTGCTTGCAGAGGCCAGTCTACCTGTTCTCCTGAGTGCTCACAGAGCAGCGCAATGCATTCCACCAGGCACCCAGACTCAAGGAAATCCCAGTGCACCTCGCTTTGTCACCACCCTCCCTGGGTACCAGCTTCTAATCCTAGAGAAGCTGCCCCTCCTCCTCTGAATGCAAAAATCCGGATGAAGTTTGGTGCCATGAGACCCGATGATGGTTCTAGCATGCAGACTTTTTCTCCATTCAGAAAAGCAACCTCTTCAACTGGTTTTAAAGGTTGATTACTTTCCTCTGGCCGGATCCTGCATTATATTTCCCTTATGAAACCACCTTCACCTTTTAGTCTATAGACGTCTGTTCTCTCTCTTGCTGGAGACAGGAGGCTTTTTCCACTTGCAGTTTCTCATCTGCAACTGAACTTCACTGCCCAGTGATCCTTCCTTGAGGGCATCCTAACTATGCTCTGCAGTTTCCCTTTGGCAGCACTGGTCAGATTTGCGCCCCAAGCACAAGTTCAGAGGCGGTTCATATAGACTGATGGAAAGGGCTTTCCCCACACCAGCCCCCAAAGCTAGATTCCTTAAGACCTATGAACGAGGTAGAGTTAAGAGTTTAAAGAATTCCAGAGGGTACATGAGGATGGTGGTGAAGGAAAATAAGTTTCCAGCATTGTGATTCTTCTTGTTGTACAGCTTTGTAGAGAGGACTCCTTCCTGCTGCTGGACAACCGAGTTGAAAACCATTAGCAGCCCAGATAGTTGGCTTGTAAGGAAAAAACATGATGTTTTAGGGTTGAAAGAGAGAAACAGAATACTAATAGGAGAGATCCCTTCTGAAAAGCCAGTGGTTTTGAATAAAATGGACGCAATCAAGGTGGGGACGAGCAGAATTGCTCACATATCCACTGGGGTTTAGGGACTGTCTCACATAAAAAGGTAAAGATTCATTATTGCCCGATTACTAACTCTTTGTATAGGAAAAAAGGTGTAACAATTCTAACTCACCTCCCCTATGACTGCAGCACTCATAATTCACAAACACCCCCTGTGACAGGCAGAAATCTAAGATGACCCCCAAGATTCCTGCTGCCTGGTGTACATGCCTTGCATAATCCCCTCTGAGTGTAGGTGGGACCAATTAATATTATGGGAGATCACTTTGAGTTCACCAAATGGGAGATTATCCTAGGTGGGTGGGCCTGACCTAATCATCAGGCAAGCACTTTAAAAGGAAGCCCCCCAGGGGCGCCTGGGTGGCTTGGTCGGTTAAGTGTCTGCCTTCGGCTCAGGTCATGATCCCAGATCCTAGGATCGAGCCCCAAGTCGGGCTCCCTGCTCAGTGGGGAGTCTACTTTTCCCTCTCCCTCTGCCCCTCCCGCGTTTGTGCTCTCTTTCTCTCGCTCTCCTCTCTCTCTCTCAAATTTCAGCTCAGGTCATGATCTCAGGGTTGTGGAACTGAGCCCCACGTTGGGCTCCTCCCTCAGTGGAGGGTCTGCTCAATATTCTCTCTCTCCCTCTCCCTCTGCCCCCACCCCACCACCCACTCTCTCAAATAAATGAATCTTTAAAACAAACAAACAAGGGGCGCCAGCGTGGCTCAGTTGTTAAGCGTCTGCCTTCAGCTCAGGTCATGATCTCAGGGTCCTGGGATAGAGCCCCACATTGGGCTCCCTGCTCTGCAGGGAGACTGCTTCTCCCTCTGCCACTCCCCCTGGTTGTGTTCTCTCTCTTGCTGTCTCTCTCTCTGTCAAATAAATAAATAAAATCTTTAAAAAACAAACAAACAAACAAACAAAAATAAGAAATAGCCCGTGAACTTGGAAGAGGACCCTGAGCCTCAGATGAGACCCACTTCTGCTCATCCATTGTTTTCAGTCTGGTGACAGGACCCAGCTAACCTGTACCCAGACTCCTGCCCCATGGACACTGCAAGACACTAAATGCGAATTGTTTCAAGCTCTTAAGTTGGTGGTAATTTTTTACATGGCAAGAGGAAACTAATATACCCGCCCGCATAGCCTGAAAAATCTGGGCAAAGCCTTCAGTCAGGTTCTTGTCCTGGCTCACACAAGAGTTCAGACAGACCTGCTTTGTTCCCAAGGGATTTGAAACAAAAATCACAGACCAAGGTGGAAAATAAAAATATTATTTAGCAGACTGTAGAAAAAATAGTATTATAAGTTGAACATTTTTTTGTCCAAAATCCAATGTGGGATAAACCAGCGTTTATCATTATACCCCAAATTTCCTTTTTTATTTTTTATTTATTTTTATTATTTTTTATACCCCATATTTCCTAATGTAATGCCAGAAAGTATACCTCATTGTACCTTTCCAAATATGATCCTATCCTACTAAGTGATAGCCTGAAGATAAGCATTAAGTGTTTAGCCAAAGTGATATACTTTATTTGTAAAATTCACATGAGTTTTCTTTACACTCCTAATAGCAGAAACCCACTTTTGTCATTTCCTATTGAGTAATAATTGGGAATATTTGAAACTGGCTATAAACTTAAGCAGCATAAGATTAGAAATGACCTAAACTGTCCATCGATAAGATCTGATGAAATTAAGGCAAGTCTATACTCCAGAATGATAAGTAATCGTTAAAAAGAGGCAATAATACAATCATTTTCAAGATATGGAAAACCTAGGGGTGCCTGGGTGGCTCAGTCGTTAAGTATCTGCCTTCAGCTCAGGTCATGATCCCGGGGTCCTGGGATCGAGCCCCGCATTGGGCTCCCTGCTCCAGGGAAGCCTGCTTCTCCCTCTCCCACTCCCCCTGCCTGTGTTCCTTCTCTTGCTGTGTCTCTCTCTGTCAAATAAATAAAATCTTAAAAAAAAAAAAAAGATATAATGGAAAAACTAAAGAGGTAAGATAATATTTACAGGACGTTACCATTTGAGTGCGTCTGTACACACTTGTTTCCATGTGGATAAATATCTATATAAATATCTGTGAGAACCCGATACTAAGTTAAGAAACAGAAGTGGGAGCTCTATTTTTTTACTGTTTACTTTTTGTATCTTTTGAATGTTGTATTGTGTGTGTGTATCATCTATTTTTTAAAATACTAATTTTTAAAAAAGAATATGCCAACTTCAGAAAAATCTGTGCTTTTAAGAAATATACAGTCTTCAAAACCTTCACACAAGTTACTGTTCTAATCTTGTTCTACTAAATTATTTACGTCACTATAAGAAAATAAAGTCTCTCCCCTGTAGATGCTAGTGATTCATCTAACAGCTCTGACGGTCTCCAGAAAGTTTATGTATATTTATGTGCAAGGGAGGGCTCAGGCGCCCCTAAGGAAGTCTCGTGAAGATGGGACGAGGGCTTGGTGACTAACCCAGCAGCACAGACCCATAGGCCAGGACACAAGGGCTCCACAGGGATGAGTTTCTCAACCTCTTGTCCCTCTACCACCTGGTATGTGGGCACTGACTAGGGCTTCCAAGTGGCCCCATGTCACCCACTTGGTAGGGCACGACACTAAATGTCAACAGAGCAAGCAAAGAAACCCCCAGCCAGGATGTAAGCCTTCAAACTAGGCAGGACAAGACTTACAAGTTCATGTCATCTAAGGAGATGCCTTGAGACAAAGGGGAGAAAAGGTTTCTTTTTAAAGCTGTGGAAGGAAAAACCATGCACAGGGGACAGACCACGTGGAGATGCACAAGGAATGACAGCCACATGCCAACAGAGGCAGATTGGGAGCGATACTTCTACAAACCAAGAAACTCCAAAGATTCCTGGCAAATGCTAGGAGCTAGAAGAATCAAGAAAGGATTGTCTCTAACAGGTTTCGGAAGTAAGCCTGGCCTGGCCTGATTTCAGACCTCTAGTCTCCAGGGCTGTGGGACAATTTCTGTTATTTTAAGCCACACGGTGTGTGGCACTTTGTTACTACTAAACGGCAGCCCTCAGGAACAAATACACGGACAAAAAAGCCTTTGTGAGTCTTCACTAGCCCATTCCCTAAACAGATAAAGAGTGAAAAAGGTGCTCAATATTATTAGTCATCAATGAACTGCAAACTAAAACAATAATGACAAACATTTCATCGTCCTCCGGAAGACTGACAGCACTCAGAGTGAGGGAGGGCATGGAAGAACCAGAGTTTTCAGCCACAGCCGGAGGCTGCATAAATGGTAGCGCCACTTTGACAATTCTTACTAAATTAAATATACGTCTACCCTATGGCCCAGCAATTCCACTCCTAAGTATTTACCCAAGGGAAATGAAAATATATGTCTACAAAAGGACCCCCTATAAGCAATCTTATAATAGTCAAATACTGGAAACAACCCAAAATTCCATCATCAGGGGCATGGACAGCCTGTGGCATATCCATACAATGACCTCCTGCTCAGCAGCAAAAGGGAACAAGCTATGGGCTCATGTTAACGGTAAGGGTGAACTTCTAGAGCATTCTATTAAGCAAAAGAAGCTAGTCTCAATAAAATAAAGACTGCCGGATTCTGCTTTTTTAAAATAAATATGTGTTAAAGATTTTATTTAAATCACTATTAAAGAGGAAACCAGTAAGGTGTTGCAACCAGTTAAAACAACAATCCAAACAAAGCCACATTTTTCTTTTTAAAAGATTTATTTAATTTTACAGAGAGAGAGAGAGAGAGAGAGAACACGCACATGTGCACACGCATGAGCAGGAGGTGGGCAGAGAGAGAGACTTTGAGCTGAGCACAGAGCCCAATGTGGGGCTTGATCCCAGGACCCCGAGATCAAGACCTAAGCCAAAATCAAGAGCCAGAGGCTTAACTGACTGGCGCCCCTTAAAATTCTATTTGTTTATTTGTTTGTTTGTTTAAAAGATTTTATTTATTTGACAGAGAGAGACACAGCGAGAGAGGGAACACAAGCAGGGGGAGTGGGAGAGGGAGAAGCAGGCCTCCCGCCGAGCAGGGAGCCTGATGCGGGGCTCGATCCCAGGACCCCGGGACCATGACCTGAGCCGAAGGCAGACGCTCAACGACTGAGCCACCCAGGCGCCCCAAGATTTTATTTTTTAAGTAATCTCTCCACCTAACGTGGGGCTCAAACTCACAACCCTGAGATCAAGAGTCACGCACTCCACCCACTGAGCCAGCCAGGTGCCCCTACAGTCACGTTTTTAAATCAGAAGTATTGAAATGAATGTACAAATCAAAGCAAAACTGGATCCTTCTACACTGGAGAAGGGAAGTCAATAAAACCTCCACTGGAAATAGTTTACTTGAGTATCTATAAAAAGTATTTCTAGTTTATTTTTTGTTGCTGAGGTATAATTGACATACAATTGACATTTGTTTCAGGTGTACAGCACAACAATTCAGTATTTGTATAGTGATCATTGCGAAATGATCACAATAAGTCTACATGATTCCATAAACTAAAAGAAAAGACAAAACTAAGATGACAGAAGTCAGAAAGGACTGGGGAAAGACGAGGGAATGCCCGGAATGTTCTAAAGTGATGGGAATGTTTATACCTTGTTTTGGGTGCTGATTACCTGCGTCTATACAATTTTTAAAACTCAGTAAACTTAATAAATAAATAAATAAAATAAAATAAAATAAAACTCAGTAAACTTAACATTTGAGATGTTATACTTCAATTAAAAGGGAGGGTCCAATATAATAATTGAATCAGGCAAGAATCATCAATGGACTCTAAAACAATAAGGTAAAAGTTGTTGGGGAACAGGACATTTGCTTCATGCCAAAGCATCATGCCTCAAGGGAAAAACCTACCTGCTTCATGGTAGTCACCACCTCACCCAAGGGACCAGGCATAGCAGCATTCCCAGCAGGACAACTGTTATGTGCCTTACGATACAAGGCAATAGAAATTAGCACCACCTATGAAATATCCTTGCCAAAATGTAGGACTTGAATCTAATTAAGCCTCTAGACCAAATTTCCAGGATACAAAAAAAATTTTAAAAAAGAAATGGCATATAAGGAACAGAAGAACAGTCAAGTGACACCATGAAGAAAAATCAAGACAAATCCAGAATGTAGGATATTCTCCAAGACAAGTGGCTTGGACTCACAGTATCACTGGGGGGTGAGATGGGGGGGTATAAGAAGACTATTCTAGATTAAAAGAAACTAAGTACACATAAAAACCAAATGTGGGCGTCTGGCTGGCTCAGTAGGTAGAGCATGGGAATCTTGATCTTGGGATCATGAGTTCAAGATTCTCACTGGGTGAAGAGCCTACTTAATTAAAAAAAAGGGGGGGCGCATATAGTATTTAAAACAAAATACGAAAACAAATGTAAAGTACAAACTTTAATTAAATCCTGGTTTAAAGAAAAAAAAAGGCCACAAAAGGGGCATTGGCTGGCTCAGTCAGTGGAGTGTGAGACTTGATCTTGGGGTTTGGGACCCACATTGGGTGTAGGGATTACTTAAAAATAAAAAAAAAATTTTAAGGCCATAAAAGCTCTTTGGGGACAAATGGGCAAATTCAAATCAGGGAACCAGGTATTAGATATTACAGAATTATTAATATTTAAGGTGTGATAACAGTATCATAATTATATATAGAATGTTCCCATTCTTAGGAGATGCAGGCTACAGGCTTAAGTATTTAAACGTAGGATGTCATGAACTCTGCAACTTACTTTCATAATAGACAAAGAAATTTTATTTACACAGACATATGTACAACTTAAGAAATGGCAGAGTGCTCAGCATCAGGGAAATACAAATCAAAACCACAACGAGATACCACTTCACACCAGTCAGAATGACTAAAATTAACAAGTCAGGAACTGACAGATGTTGGCAGGGATGCGGAGAAAGGGGAACCCTTTTACACAGTTGGTGGAAATGCAAGCTGGTGTAGTCACTCTGGATAACAGTATGGAAGTTCACCAAAAGTTGAAAATAGAGCTACCCTACGACCCAGCAATTGCACTACTTAGGGATTTACCCAAAAGATACAAATGTAGTGATCCGAAGGGGCATGTGTACCCCAATGTTTACAGCCGCAATGTCCACGATAGCCAAACTATGGAAAGAGCCCAGATGTCCATCGGCAGATCAATGGATAAAGAAGATGTGGTATATATACACAATGGAATATTACGCAGCCATAAAAAATATATATATATGAAATCTTGCAGTTTGCAATGACGTGGATGGAACTAGAGGGCATTATGCTAAGCGAATTAAGTCAATCAGAGAAAGACAATGATCATATGATCTCACTCATATGTGGAATTTAAGAAACAAAACAGAGGATCATAGGGGAAGAGAGGAAAAAATAAAACAAGACGAAATCAGAGAGGGAGACAAACCATAAGAGACTCTTAATCATAGGAAACAAACTGAAGGTTGCTGGAGGGGAGGGGGGTGGGGGGATGGGGGAACTGGGTGATGGACATTTTTTTTTTAAAGATTTTATTTATTTGAGAGAGAGAGAGACAGCAAGAGAGGAAACAAGCAGGAAGAGTGGGAGAGGGAGAAGCAGGTCTCCCACCGAACAGGGAGCCCGATGAGGGGCTCAATCCCAGGACCGAGATCATGACCTGAGCTGAAGGCAGTCGCCTAACCAACTGAGCCACCCAGGCGCCCTTGGGTGATGGACAGTAAGGAGGGCACGTGATGTAATGAGCACTGCTTATTATATAAGACTAATGAATCACTGACCTCTACCGCTGAAACTAATAACACATTATATGTTAATTAATTGAATTTGAGTTTTTAAAAAAATACAAAAAAATTAAAAAAGAAATGGCAGAGTGTTAACAATTGTTGATACAGAATATATGGGTGTTCACTATACATGTCATTCAAATTTTCTGTATACTTTAAAAGCTTCATAATAAAAACACTGGAACATAATGAAGTCAAAGGAGTCTAAATGGAATGTGGTACCTTCCTGAAACAGAAAAATGACGTAAGCTGGTAAAATACGAATCAAGTGTACAATATAGTGAAATTACTGTACTAATGCAAATTTCCCAGTAAAGGTACCATGGTTTTATAAGATGTCAACATCAGGGGAAGCTGGATAAAGGGAACTCCCTGTACTATCTCTGGGAATTTTCTATAAATCTAAAATCATTCCACAATAACAAGTTCTTAAAAAGGCGGCAACCACTCAAAAGCTACAAGTTTTTATTTTATTTTAGTATGTGTATAATCGAACAACTTCAAGATCCAATTTCTACAACAATGACCTTCCACACATCTCTAATTTGGCAGAGACTCCAACCAGGAAGCACGTTTCCACGGGACCACGTATCAGGCAGAAGGGAAGCACGTCCATACCCGCTGCCCGGACACCAGTGCCGCAGGTCAGATGGGCCTCGGTCCTCGGAGGAGGGTGAAGCCGCCCTCTGGGCAACAGTCTTGTTCTCCTGGCTCCAGGAGCTTTCCTCAGTTCAGCAGAGATGCGGGCTGCACCGTCTGCTTGTGCAGAACTGACTGAAGAACTGCAAAGAGGAGGAACCAGCAGCATCAATGTACATGCCCTGCCGGGTCTGCAGAGAACCCAGCGGGCCTATGGCCCTCCAGCCGCGCCCACCTCTGCAGGCAGAAGCACACGGACCTAGCTCCAGCCACAGCAGCATCTGTGCCATGCTTGGGGCATCTTAAAAGCTGTTCGTGCATATTATCTCATTTAATCCTGGTGCCTGGCACTAGGCCTCATCTTACAAAGGACTGGGGGACACCTGCCCCCATCCCTACCTTCGCTGAGTTATAAACACTTCACCCAAAGGTCCCTCTCTAACCACAGGAGATCCTGGTGCTTCTCCCCTCCAGACATCCTAACACCCAACTTCCTCCAACACCAGCTCTTGGCTTCACCGCAGCCCTGCAACCACTCCTTCCCTCAAAATGTCTGCAGTCCTTCCACTGTGAATGGAAGGACGTGGCTGAAATCCAAGCAAAACTCGACAACTTTTTGGATCGTGTGGTGGGTAAGAGCACAGAGCATGGAGTCCCATGGCTGGTGTGCAGTCTCTGCCCCACCAGACACCATTGTGTGACCCTGGCCAGGCTTCTCACCCTCTGAGGCTTAGGTAACTCATGTGGAAAAGGGAGATCATCTCACTACGTAGCTCGCAGGGTTGTTTGAAGACTAAATGAAATTACCTCAATGCCTGCCACATGCTGAGAACTCAATGCATGGTACCCACTACTGTTATACCTTGTATAGGCATGCTTCACGTTTTCACTCGTGTTTTTTAAAAAGGTTTTCTCTATTAGTCCTGGAATTTGGGGCTGAGAGGGCCCTCAGAAGCCAGAGAGGGCCATCTTCGGGGTAAGGAAAATTCTCGAAATTTCCCCAAAATGAGGTCTGTCAGATGAGAATCTTCAGATGAGACAGATTGTCTAGGTTCCCAGGAGGGTAGCAATCACAAACCTACGTCTGTTCCATGTCTTGCCACCATTTTATAAACACACATCCTTTATACCACAACCACAGCATGTATATCTTGCAAAACTATGTTTGACTAAAACATAGAAGATGAAACTTCACTTTAAACTCTACCTCCAGGGCACCTGGGTGGCTCAGTTGGTTAAGCGACTGCCTTTGGCTCAGGTCATGATTCTGGAGTCCCAGGATCGAGTCCCGCATCGGGCTCCCTGCTTGGCAGGGAGTCTGCTTCTCCCTCTGACCCTCTTCCCTCTTGTGCTCTCTGTCTCTCATTCTCTCTCTCAAATAAATAAATAAAATCTTAAAAATAAAATAAAATAAACTCTACCTCTAACGTGGAGCTCAAACTCATGACCCCGAGATCAACCGACAGAACCAGCCAGGTGCCCCAAGGATTGAGACTTTAAAATGGCAGTAAATGTCATGAAAAAAGTCTCCTGCATGAAGAGCAGAGAGGGACAAAGGCTTACTTTCCTAAGAGCTGGGGCTTAGGCACCAAATCTCAAAAAAGAACAGTGACCAAAAGGAAGTCTGGGCAGTGCCTTTACTTGGGCTCAGTAAGCCTGAATGCCTAGAAATGAAGTCAGCACAATGCCTGCTTGGCTGCCTTACCCAAGCCAGAGTGCATCTCAGCTCCTACCACCACCCTTTTGCCTTGCAGGGGCTGGGGGCAGCTTGGGGGCGTCTGGCCTCATCTCTCCCAGCCATACAGGAGGAAAGGCAGCACCAGAGAAGATCTGTTCAGGCCTGCACTGGGGAGGAAGACAGAGGCAAAGCCTCTCTTCCTGTGCAGCCTTGGAGCTAGGGCTGTGTATCAATCAGTCAGCACCTTAAGTCTGGTCAGGTCCCTGTCCTCCTGCCAGGCAACAGGGGAGGCTGTGCATCTCCCTGAGCCAAGCAGAAACAAAGTGCACACCTCTGACTGACGTCAGCGATACACAGGCACATAAGTACATGACATTCAACCTCGTGAGAAGATTCTCCCTTTGCCAACTTCTTGCAATCCTCCTGAAGAGTCAGTCAAGGAGATCCGAGTTTCTAGCAGTGCTGGTATTCCACTGACACCTCCCTGACCCTCAGTAATCTCCTTTCTTAACCAGAGGGAGAGCAAGCCTTCAGCTCAGAGACTGAGACGGGCAATAGTTTCTGGCAGGAATACTCTTTTGTGTTCTCTTTATTAGGGTTATCTTCTATTTTACAGCAACTGACAATAACGTCCATTTATGTTAGAGATATATTTCCCTTTGTAAGTACATTTGCAGCTTTAAAGGCCGGGTGGGGGGGAAGACTAGGAAATAACAGATTTCTACATGGTAAAAACATCACACACTTTCCTGCCTACTGCTATAGCCTCTTGCCACATCCAGTAGCCTAGAACTACACTGACCATTTAGGTAGCCACTAGCCACAGGTGACTACTATATAATTACTATGTGGTGATACTCAGTTAAATTAATTATAATTAAACAACTGAAAATTAAACAACTGAAAATTCAGTTCCTCAGTCTTACCAGCCATGTTTCAATAGCCACACGTGGCCCACAGCTATCATAGTAGACCATACAGCTGTAGAACATCTCCTCTGTAGCAGAAAGTTCCACTGGACAGCATGGGCCTAGAATGCCACTCCCAGCTCACCTGGCTACTCACCTGGAGGTGGTGCTAGAAGGCCTGGTTTCTCCCCAAGTAGTGGACGCTTGGCACACTTGGGATGGGGGCATCCCAAAGGAATAGATCTCTTGGAAGGGGCTGCTGGAAGCAGCAGGGGGGCAAACAGACCTTTGGGGTTGCCCAATCCTGCAGAGAATGGAAACCAAAACATAAACAGGAAGATACGTGATGAACCTGGTTCCAGCTGCTCTCCCCAAAGGGACTTTTCCTTAATCTTTAGAAAGGGGCTGAGCAGGGAGCACCTGCCACACACAAATCTCAGCTCCTCCGAGCTCTACCAAGTCCTCTCTGGGCCCAGACTAGGCCTCAGTGTTTATCCAGGGGCCGGCAAACTAGAGTCTGGGGGCCAAATCCAGCCTGCTGTCTGTTTTGGTACGACCTGTGAGCTGAGATGGTTTTCTCATTTTTAAATGGTTATATAAGTATGTACATAATATCCTTAACTTTGCTTCTTGACCTGTAAACACTAAAAATTAACCTATTTACTATCTGACCCTTTAAGAAGTTTGCAAACCCTTTGTCTAATCCATGCGTGCATGCGTGTCTTGACATCGTGGTTCTCACCTTCACCTTTTCACAAGTGGGTTTTGTTCCAAATGTTGTGTTACACTTGGAATATATTTTCTCAAACATCAGAAGCAGTGAGGTTCCCAGACAGGTCAAAGAGGCAGATCCATAACACACCTGAAGCACTCTGTTCCTGAGAATCTAACATCCATCCCCCGGAACACTGGCCTGGACACAGTCATGGCCAGCACCCTGTCACTCTCCCTTGGGCAGTCAATCCGCCCTGCTATCCTCATCCTGTTGAACAGGGCACTTTTTTCACAGGTCATGCCCTGAAGTAAGCACCTAGCCCTTTCTGAGGGTCTGAAAGAATTTTGTTTTTAAACTTTCGGCAAGGATAAGAAGCAATTAAGAGCAAAAAGATCTCCTGCTGAGCCCTTCTCTTCTTAACTCACTGGCTTCTCACAGGAACCAGGTGGTAAGAATGCCCAGGGGTGGACCAAGGGACTGGGCTGAGGCACAGGGGAGCATGGTGAGTGCAGCAGAAGGGAAGGAAGGAACACGGGGTAGCAGGAAAGCCCAGGCTGTGACGGGAACAGAGAAAACTTGAAACTATACTCCCAATGATCCCAAAGGTCACCAGGTCAGAAAGGGAGGGGGCACAGAAATGCTCGTCCCTAGGGCTGTGGATCTTCAACACAGACTGACTTTGCCAACAAAAGACACACAAGTACGGCAACCAAAGCAAGAGGACCCATCCCCTCTCTTTTGATCCACAAGAATAGTCAAGGTGGAAATACTGCGCTAAAAAGAGTTTTGGCTAAAATGATCCCTGCTCACATAAAAGACCAAAGCAATATTTGACTCTTAGGGACAAATGCATCCGAGGTCCAAATCTTATTTAAGGCCCAGGAGAAAAGCCGTCTTTCCACAAAGTCTTCACTGCCATCTTTGTCTTTAACATGGCAGACTGAAAACACGCTCAGCCAGTTTCTTCTCTGCTCCCACTGTTAATACACAAGGAGAACAGGAGAAGAGACAGGAGTGTAGGAACAAATATTTGGAAGATGAGGAACAGGGGGAGTAAGGACTAAGTAGAGGAAGCTGCATTCTAGGTGCCTACAGACGAGTTAAAACTCTTCACCCTTGGGGCACCTGGGTGGCTCAGTCAGTTAAGCAGCCGACTCGTGATTTCAGCTCAGGTCATGATCTCAGGGTCGTGGGGTCGAGCCCTGTGTCAGGCTCCACACTCAGCAGGGAGTCTGCTTGTCCCTCTCCCTCTACTCCTCGCCCTGCTCACGCGTGCACATTCTCTCTCTCTCTCAGATAGTCTTAAAACAAAATAAACAAAAAAACTTCTTTATCCTCAAGAGGCAGAAAAGGCTCAGACACCAGACACCCCAGGAACCAGAGGCATAATGGACACTGGGCTTGACTGGAACTCTGTACCCCAAGTGGTTAGCGCCACACCCAAGGCTCCTCCCAGAGGGAAGAGATGGATGTCTGATGAACAGGCTTGAGCAGCAGGATCCAGTTCAGCTGGAAGTGAGTCAACTCTGGGGATTTTCAGTTATGTAAGTCAGTCAGGTCTCCTTGTTTTAAGCTGAGTTAGGTCCCTGTCACTTACAATGGAAGGAGTCCACAGTAATATAACCTCATTTTAGGCAGATGTCAGATACTGTTTATAACAACTACTCAGAAAAGTCTGGAAAACACTATGGGATTCAGAGTGCATATTAAGGGAACTCCATTTAAGCCATCCTCAATGCGGCCTCCAACCTTGACAGGAGAGCTCCTCTACACTTCCCCCGTGTTTTAAACTTAGGCAACTCACTCAAGAGAAATGGCACCCACTGAAACCCCAGGAATCTCCCCTGGTCTTCCGAAATCTTAGCATTCACTGAGAATATGCCAACGAACACTGCAATTGCTCTAAACTGTCCTGCTCTCTCGGAGCCACTGCGAGCTCTTATTCCTGGAGGGAAGCACTGACCTGGTGGTGGAAGGAGAGCCCCTCCTGGTCTGTCCCCTAACAATGGGGACTTGGCAGGAAGGGGGAGATGAGGGCCCGAGAAGGACAGCTTTCCAGGGGTTGGAAGAAGTGGAGGAGGCTTGCCCACGACAGGGGTATTCCTGCTCTGAAATGAGGAATGATCACTGCTAGCCAAAGACTTGAGCATCTCAAAGCCTGGAAAAATGAAGAAAATGAATTGTCACCAGAAGTCTGCTGCAGAGGCTGGTGAGCTGCACAAGGAACAACTCGGGGAATTCAGGGAAGACCGTTATTTTTCTGACTTGGAGGTTTCTATGATCAAACAGAAACAGGATGTTAACTAGACTTGTTGCAGTCATCATTAGATGATATATACAAATATCAAATCATTATGCTGTATACCTGAAAGTAACAGAATATGTCAATTATACTTAATTAATAAATTACATAAGCACTCAGGGAAAAAAAAACCTATTGTCTTTTAAGTTTATGAGCCCCCCAACCCTGAGAAAGTAAGTACAATTAAAAAAAAAAAATACATTCGGGGCACCCGGGTGGCTCAGTCGGTTAAGCGTCTGCCTTCGGCTCAGGTCATTATCTCAGGGTCCATGGATGGAGCCCTGCTCAGTGGGGAGGCTGCTTCTCCCTCTCTCTCTCTGCTCTCTTGCTTTCTCTCTCTCTCTCTCAAATAAATTAATAAAATCTTCAATAAAATAAAATACATTCTACATTTTATAAGATGAATGATTTCTTTAAAGCTTTAACATGGCCCTAGAAGTTCAGCTATGTTTCCCCACAGGGACAAGTGATTATTATTTCTTCTCACCTACTCAACTCAAAACAAGTAAACTGAAAAGTCACCATTTTAACGAGTTTAGCTCATAACTGGAATGCTCTTTACAACCTTCAAGATTAGGAACTACTTCTTTATGTTTACCATATACTTAAAAGATAATCTACAAATGTATCAATTAACAAGCTGAAACTCTGAATCACAAAAGTAAATTGACTGGGAACAGAAACTATTTCCCACAAGTCAATCTATCTATACAGAAGTCATCCTATTTATATATTAAAAATCTGATTCAAAAGGAAATTCAGCTTCAAAAAAAGCATTTTAGTCTATAAAGGGTACACATTAAAATAGTGTAATTCCCGGGGCGCCTGGGTGGCTCAGCCATTAAGCATCTGCCTTCGGCTCAGGTCACGATCCCAGGGTCCTGGGATCGAGCCACGCATCGGGCTCCCTGCTCAGCAGGAAGCCTGCTTCACCCTCTCCCTGCTTGTGTTCCTTCTCTCACTGTGTCTCCCTCTGTCAAAAAATAAATAAAATCTTTAAAAAAAAAGTGTAATTCCTATGTGGAACATGTTCCTATCAGACACCTTTATATTACCGAAGTACAGTCTCTCAATTAAATAAAAAATTCTTAGTTTTCTTTCACATATGGATTTGCAGAATAGGAATTCCTGGGGTTTAAAATGGGGAGGGAAAACAGTGCCAAATACCTTCCAGTTGCCCCTTCCTGGTCTTCAGGTAGTCAATGAGCAGATTCAACTCATTCCCATACAAATGCATTCCCTCACTCAACAGGAAGAGAAGGTGCTGAATGCCCGAAGGGACAGAGTAGCCGGTCAGGCACTCCCGAGCCAGGAAGTCATCCACCAGATCTCCAGCCTGCAGAGAAATTCCAGCACATTCCTGCTGCTCCCGTTTTGAGAAAAATCTCCTGTATTCTTTAGCCACCAGCTCCAGGGCGTCTTCCAGGGGCATATGACGATGTACTAGGGACAAGAAAGAGCCTGCTTTATATCAAATGGGTGCCCTGATTCCTTTTAAAATCAGAAAATAACATAGTTAATCCAACTACATGTCGTTTAAACTGTGTCAGCTTTCAGTACAGATGTGACTGTCTACTGATCCAACTGGACTGGGACCCTCCACAGCAGGTATCAAACATTACATTGTCTCAAAATTATAACATGTGCAGCTTGGTTTACCGTTTCCATACAGACCCACTTTTCACAATTGGACAGCTTCACGCTACACTGATAGAGACAGAGAGAGAGAAAGAGAGAGATGGAAAGAAAGAGAGCAGAAACAGGTGTCATGTGTATCAATGGGAATTCTTAATGCTAAACAAATCTAGCCTAAAAAAAGGCAGGATGCAACTTCAACCATCGCTGGCTACTAGAAAAGTTTAAAAGGGAAAAAAACCCTAAAAGCAAAGGTGTTTGATTTGGTTCTAGCAATCCAGGTGGATAACTTGAGACAAGCATGATTCACAGAAGAAAACAAGCGGAAGCAGAGAACAGAGCCTTCAGAGAGGCAAGCAGGTGAGAAACAGGGCTGCTGGTTTTCATTACACACCTTTTAGTGTTCATCTCTTCACTCTGTATGTGTAATACTTTGATAAAAGGCAGACAAACAGACAGACATGTGGTGCAGGGCTTCTAGGCTCTGTCGCTGTAGGCCGAGGAGTAACCCACAATCCTTTACGGGGCTCTGCAGCCTTTAGCTCAGGCCTATGGGATCTTAAATCATGTTAAAAGCCTTTCCAGGTCAGGTCAGGAGTGCTCCAGGCCCTAAATACTACATATAAAATAAATTCTAGACACTAGGAATGGCTTCTATGTAACTTAATGGCTGTAGTCAATGCATACGTGTCTTCTAATCTCTCCTAGGTTTACCTACTGAGAATAAGACTTCATAAAAGTTTAATTTTAGATGAGAGGCCCCTACCCTGTCTTGCCATGTATCACATCTGAAGAAATTTAGGATCCAAGGGGCACTACAGAGCTACAGTGGAGATTATGGTATTTGGTTAAATCTTAAACTGTTTATTAAGGTTACATTCAGGAAGAAATATGAATGTGTATTTGCCTACAGGTGCTGAAGTTTCATTGTTTGACTGTCTTAAATGTTTGTCTCGGCACAGAAGCAGCTCCACGGGCTTCTGAATAATGGTTACATGCAAGGTATAAAACAAACTGTCAGCAATAATGCAATGTGAAAGAGGCCTACTTACTTTAGTGGTTATTTACTAAATGATCTTGCATGAATGTAAACAGATGTGATTAGTTCTCTGCACAAATTGTTAAATTAAACTGTTCCCCACCTCCATCCCCAGGAAGTTGGGATTTGTAATTTTTCAAAGTATGCCCTTTCTTTTACATTTTCAGAACTTATGCATGACATAAATGTGGGTTAGTCTTATTATTTGTTTAAAATAAATTAGACATTTTCTATGTTTAGAAAAACCATCGGTTCACACTCTCGGGAACAGTACTGAACGAGAGCTGACTGGGTGGGTACAGGCAGCTACACAGAGGCAAAGCAAATGGAATGGTCAGAGGAAAGGATGTCCTGGCATCCCCCAGATTATGGGAAGCCAAGTGTTCCTCACTATTGTTTTTTTTCAGACCCAACAGTATAGCTGGATTATAGGCCATCAGTCTGACACCGACTTCTCTGAAGGTCCCAGAAGCCACAGGCAGGATATAAATTCAGCTACTAGTGCTCCACTAGGTATCTGCCCAGAGGAAAGGTCTCCTGACTTAGCAGTGAAAATCCTACATTGCTATGGAGACTCAAGCTGAGATGCACCTGTTGGAGAAGCCCGCCTGGCTGCTGCCTACCCAGCAGAGGAAGGAAGCAGGGCTGGCCTGCATCTTGCACAGTGCCCGGTGCAATGAGGAACTCAGGAAGTCTGGACTGCACAGAACAGCACCAAGAGCTTCCACAAAGAC
The DNA here is from genome assembly GCF_009762305.2 of Zalophus californianus. Classification (NCBI taxonomy): domain Eukaryota; kingdom Metazoa; phylum Chordata; class Mammalia; order Carnivora; family Otariidae; genus Zalophus; species Zalophus californianus. The sequence goes on along the minus strand of NC_045611.1, from coordinate 33,421,810 downwards.
AAGAGGACTACAGAACCCAGGCTCGTCTGGGTCTGACTCTAGGGGAGCTGCTGAGGGGCCCTCCACAAGGCAGATCCTCCTCTCTGGAAGCAGCAGCTCTGACCAGGAGGGAAACAGGAGGGTGGTCTAGGATGTGTGCATCTGCCTAAGTCTATGTATTTTAGGGAAGAAAAGGGCTCATTTTCGTGCACTCTCATGAGCCTAAGAATAATGAAATGTTTGAGATATCACAGGAAAGGCAAAGTTAGCAAGAAGCTTAGTCTAAAAGAATGCACGAACATAACATCTTTTAGACTTACCATTGAGGGCAGAAAAGATGGTGGTGAGATTTGGTCAAAAGTTCCTCTACATAAGAGAACTGCCCTGTTACATAATATTTTGGACAATATATTCTGGATTCTTAAGTAAGAAGCAATAAAGATGATTTAAGTTTCAGTTACCCTAATACACAGGAGAATACTTTGGGATACCTATTCAAGTCACTTCTTACTCAACTAGATCCAGTTTAGTTACTGACAAATATGAACCTTCAAAGTATACCAGCATACAAAGAAAAACTATTCATTTTTAAAGCAGGATCCATTTTAAGTGATAGTTCTAGAGAGCTAAACTTACTTTTGATAGACTCATGAAGCATAATTACGGTGCAAGAGGAAAGTTTTACATTAGACTGTTCAACAAGAATGCAAAATGGGGACCCATCGTCCTTAACTTCCTGGAGTGCTCTTGTAAGACTTGACTCGGAGGAGAGGTGAATCATTTCCACCACAAGGCCGTGATCCTGCAACCGATGACCTATGCTTGTTGCATATTCCCTTAAAAAAAAAAAAAAATACCACGCACACAAGAAAAAGGTGGGTTATTTTCAATCAAACATAAGAAAAAAACCCCTACATCACCAAGCAGTTGTTCCATAGATACTTTGATGACAAATTTAAGTGAGGTATAAGACACTATAATTTTACTGTACTTGGATAAGTGAAGTGGAAGATGCTGTATTTTTTCAAAAATCATGCATGCCTTGCAACTTGTTTTCATTCTTAGACACATTGAAAACATTCAATAGTACGTTATCCCTTTGATGGAATCAGTTAAGAGAACTGGAGGCAACTCTAGCCAAACGAAACTTACTTTTCCGAAAATGTGGTGTTCTCATACGGCTGACCACGTACAGAATTTTATAAAGAAAGCACAGTATGTCAAAGCCATGTTTTTGTGTGGCGTGATACACTGGATAAGCACCACAAACATGGCCAGCACTTTTCAAGGTGCAATCATTGATGAAATCATTTCAATTTAAAGACCATGAAAGAAAATGTAAGCTTGTTTGAAAGAACAGGTAAGACTATTATCTTCAGAAAAATAAGGGAATGCTCATCTGCAATTAGTTCTTGGGACAGACCAGTATTTGTTGAGGTCACTACAACTGCGACAATTCCTTGCTAGCAAGTAAATGGATGAGGGGTGCCTGGCTGGCTCAGACAGTGGAGTATGTGACTCTTGATTGCGAGTTCAAGCCCCGTGTTGGGGGTAGAGCTTACTTACATAAATAAATAAGTAAATGTATAGCCAAACAAACAAACAAACAAGAATAAATGGATGATACTGGAGTTCGCTATCCCAATCAGTATCAATCATCCCATAAACAACCTTGGATCAAACCCCAGAGTCCTCTCATCTCCCATTTTCTCAGCCTGGGTCTTCAAGTCCTAAAGAATCCATCCCAGACCTCTCCTTTGGTAAAGGAGATACACCAATACACTTGCTTAGAAACCTGCACAGAAACTTAGAAACCTCAAATGACATGATTCCCTGAAACCTCCTTGATTTACTTCCTTGGACCCTACAACAGTAGTCTGCTCTTCCGCTTATGTATCCTCTGCTTAGAGCAGGAACAACTCAGCATGTCCCATCTTCCACTTGTCATTTCTACACGGGTTTTATCTTATAGGCTGCATATGGTACAAAAGAGGAACTGTCACTTAATTATCTGTATATTCCTCACTGTGCTTAGCACACATAACAGGTACACATTAAATGCATGTTCTGTGAATTAAAAATTAAAATGATGGCAGGAAAAATGCTTTCCATGCAACTTAGGAGAGTAAATCATGATTTCAGGAAACGAATTCAAGAGGAAAACAAGAAAAACAAGACATGGTTCATATTTACATAGTGCCAGCCCATGAGTCAAAGCTATCACAATAATAATTCATGTTGGAGGACATGATTTGAAAATTAATTACTGTTTTGGAGTATCAAGGAATGAAGCAGCCAACCAATATATCACTACAAATCTTTCCGACATCAAAGTGACAACAGAGCAGGCAGCAAGGCCTAGTTTGCGGACTCTGGCAGATGCAGCCTGAACTCAGCCAAGAAGTCCCTAAGCTGCACCCACAAAGGGTCCTAATCCATGGCTAAATCCCAGAACTGCAGAACACTGGGCAGAAGAGCAGTTTCTGAATACCACCCCAGATGGAGGGGGAGCAGAAAAGCAATCTTGAGGACTCCTCTCACCAATCAACACCAGCCAGCCAGACTCTGGAGCTGGGAGACTGGCAAGGGCATTAAGGTGCAGGAGTCAAATGGCCGCTGGAGCCCATCACAATTCTAAAAGAGCTACAAGGTGCTACAGATCTATGTGATGCTTGCTACAAGTTCAAAGAAAGCTGATTTAGTCAAAGATTAATGTAGTTTCCCTGGATGATGCAAACGATTGCAGCAAAGTTGCTAAATGTTGAAGGAAAACCAACCCACTATGCATGCTGAGTCTTTACTGCCTCTGGTTCAAAACTGGTTTAAATTACCACATGATCAAATTAATCCAGGGCATGTCTGCTTCTCTTTCGATTATTAAAGGGAAATCCCACAATTTTCTAATGTAAAAGGAATTGGCCTCTCCCACCCTCCCCATGCTGTGACTGACCTCATTTCTTCAGTATGCTGTCTCCCAAGATCCAACCCAAATACCCTCCAAATGAGATGAAGCTATAATTTTGCTTTTACAAACTCTTACAGTAAAGATGCTATCTACAAATACATTAGATTTCTGTAAAGCAGATATCACCGAGTAAGAATTCTGAGTCATTTTGAGATTGTCGATTTTCACAAAGAGTGAGAACACCAATGCTGCCTTCTTGCTGAGTTATGTTTTGTGCATGCCTGGTCTCCTGTTCAGGAAGGATTAGTTCTCATGTCTGAGTCTGCAGTATCACTCACTCAGCACCTAGCCTGGACTAAGTATGCATGCCTCCAACCATTTGTCTACATGCTCTTAGCCAAGCACTACGAAACCCGACAGAATCCAGAGACACAATTATCATCACACATTAAGTCCCCTGTCTGCCTTCAAGTGCCAGCCAATGTGCGCAAGATCAGGGCACTATGCAGACCCAAAGGACAAACTGGAGACAGCCAAGAGGGCAGGAGACCAGGCCACAACTGCGCTGAAGTGGCCTGCATGAGTTATAGGTGTTAAGTGGTCTATACAAGTTACAAGTGTTAGTTGGCCTGCACAAGTTAGAGATGGAGAAGAGGGAACGGGCATCCCACACTGAAGGAAAAATAGCAAGGATAAAGGCTGAAAGGAATTCAACAAGCAGTTAAGAAATAAGAGGAACCTGTCTCTGAAATTATCAGTGAGGCCAACTTGTGGCGTCCTACACTAGACTGTCAGCGCCCCAAGGCAAAGGTTTGTCTGTTATGTTCACTCAAGTATCCCTTGAGCCTAGAACAGTGCCTGGCACACAGAACCCTGCCTGATAAGAGCCTTGGTTTTTTTTCCTGATTATGAAATCAATGGATACTCGTTGTAAAAAACTCGAGGAATACAGAAAACTGAGTAAGAGAGTAATCATCAGAAACCTCCCCAGCCACAGGATAGTAAACCCAACAGTGCATTCTTGTAATTCCTAGAGCAGTGTTCTAACAGCATTTCCAGAGTCTTTCCATTCTCAGCAACTTATGGATGTAAGGCTGAATACTTAATTATTCCGCTTGTACACATTCTCATTTGACAGGCTAGAAAGAAAGAAATATACCTCTGTTCATTGTTGATAGAAACAATAACGCAATCTGAAGGCCTCTCTCGATCACGTTCTTTCTGAATCACTTGATAAAAGTGCTGGAAAAGCCCTTCTTTCCAAGTGTCCCTGCTGCTGGCATCACCTGAAAGATATTGACATGTTCATGCTCTTGCAAGGGCAAAAGCAATCACTGAAGGTTTTCAGGGTTTTTTACAAAAGTGTAAATGAATGGCAACACCTCTATAAAGAATAGATGAAAACAGAAGGGGAATCTCAGCAAGACTCTTACCTAACTGAGTGGACTGGGGTCGCTCATGGCTCTCTTCGTGCCTTTTTGAATAATCAGCCACATTCCGCCGTAATTCTTTAATGCTATTGGATGCATGAAAATATAATAGTTTGTGCAAACGCAGTTTCCCTCTAAATGTGTCCCCAAAAGCCAAGAAATAAATACCAGGTCACCTGGCGCAATACGTATGCACCAAAAGAAAGGCCGTGTCTACACAGAGATAGACGCTCAATAATCTGTTCTCATTTCAGAATATTGTGAGTTTCTGGGATTTTTCTGTCCTCTCCCATTCACTTCCTCTTGCCTGTTAGGATGAAAAGTACTAGGTGGAGCCATTGATCTTTGTCAAGTCAGACTAATACAGACAGAAACTCATACTTGAAGGTGTTTATTTTAAAGAAGAGGAGATAATTTTATCAGACGTGTGTATCTTTTAAAGAAGAGGCACTTATCTCTGAAGGTCTTCACTGGATGTGGGTAAAAAAACAGTCAGTGAGGTCTGCTCACTTTACTCCTAAACACTCTACAGCTCCTGTGAGCCAGCTATTTTCCCTTGCTAAAGGCATGCAAATAGTGCACAGATGCTGGGTAATCTATTAGCCATCTAAAGTAGTCCCCTTTGCTGTGATTTAACAGAAGAAAGGGGGAATTCAATGCACTCTGTACGCTGAATCAGGTGTTTTTACTGCGGCTCTCCAGCATCCAGACACCAATGTGTCTGTCCACAAGGAGTGTCCTGCCAGGGAGAGAAGCACCTCGGCAGGCAGTGATTAGTTCCTTTCTCACCAGAGGCATCAGGCTGCATGGCAGAACAGCCACAGAACATGCTCAAACCATGACTATTCAGCAAGCTGCCAGCAAACATCGATCCCTTTGCTCTGCCCCTATACGATTTTCATTTGGGTTCTTGTCCACATCTAATTCCCTGACACAGCAAAGACGCAGCTCCAGACTTTTAGAGGCAAAACTTGTGCCTGAATCCTGAGCTACAAGAGAATGTTTCCTTCCCCCACACAGACTTTATCTCTGTCTACTGTCTCTGACAAACACTAGCCATTGACTCCAGAGGCCATTCCTCAAGCTGCCTGCTTTCTCTACCCCTTTCTAGGCTGTCTTCTTGCTGGTTTTCTCTCACACTTTGTACACTTTCTTTTAACAAAGTGGTCTGTAAAATGCCCACCACCACTCTAAGTAATTAGACAGGGTTTGGGGGGCACCTCAGAAGCTGGTACATGGTCATCCAGGAAAGGCAGTATGATGTTGAAATTGCAACTGCCTGGGTATGAATCTCAATGCTGTCACTTACTAATTGGGTAAGCTTGAACAAGTTACTTAACATTGCTATGCCTCAGTTTCCCCACCTGTGAAATGGGGCTATTGGAACCTACCTGGAAGTGTTGCTATGAGGATTAAATGAGTTAATGCAGGTAAAGCCCTTAGAACACTATCTGATGCAGGACAGGCCTTCAATAGACGTAAGCCATTATTATCTATCTCTGCCTTTAGGCTTCCTTCACACCAGAGCTAAGAAAAATCTCTCCTTCAGAAGATCACCTACCGGTGTAAGTATTCTGAGTCTCATTGTCAGGAAACGTTACCTGAGAAAGACTAACCCCCATTAACAGTCACTCCTGAATTCTATACTTCCAAGTGCTTCCGCAGCTGAGGAAGGCATTTTTCAATTTTGAATTATTAATCTAATCTGACACAAATCTCATCTTTAATGTAGGTGAGAGAGAGGCCCTGTCAAGGTCTATACATATAAAAATCAATTCAGATACAGTTCAAGGAAAACTGCTTTTACCAAAACTACAGAGGTAGATCCAAAGCAAGAATCCTGAAGTGCCATGTTGATTTACCTATTTAGTTACTCAGAAGAACTCCACTGCTTAATGTGACAGACTAAACTAAGTAAGACCACCTTCAAAACTGGTTTAAAGACTTCAGAATCCAACACAGTGGTCAAAACCAATGGGATCAATTACCCTCCATGACATACCGTTATGTGAAAGAAGCAAGTTCTAGAACAATATACCAGTGTGATTCATTTCAGTTAAAAATAAAGGGGGAAAATGGGGAGAACTCTGAAAGGGATTTTTACTTTTTAATATCAAACACTTTTATATCTGTTTATCCATTCCTGAGAGAGAGAGAATGGGCGAGGGAAGGGGCAGAGAGAGAATCTCAAACAGACTGCATTCTAAGTGTGAGCCGGACACAGAGCTTGATCTCATGGCCCTGATATCATGACCTGAGCCGAAATCAACAGTCAGACACTTAACAGTCAACTGAGCCACCCAGGTGCCCCAAACCATTTTTAAGTGACTTTATTTATACTGGGATACTGATTCACCTCATAACCAAAATAAATTTGCATTTTCAGAGCATATACCCATGGTCATATGGTAGCACAAAAAAGGTGGAGAGGTGTTGGAAGAAGGGAGTCAAGGGCCTGCTGCAGTGGGTCACCCAGGCAGAGCCCACAGACGGGCTCGGGTGGTCGAGTCCCTTCAGTCTGTAGGTCTGTTTTAGTTACTAGAGTCCAAATGACTATGGAAAGGGAGAAGTTAAAGCAGAATGGCTTAATATGATCAAGTTGACCTGAGGGACTTCCCAAAAAGCAAATATTAATAGCATCAATTTTAACAAACACATAAGTCTGCACAGTAAGAACACATCTAAATTACTACTAAAGCTTTTAGCAAATTGAGCCACAACAATAAAACTTTACCTTAGCATGTCTTCACCCTCCTTTAAGTAGCCCTCTTGGGGAGAATAAGAAGTCGGCAGAAAAGGTTTATATGGCTTGCTGCTAAAAAACCAACAAAGACAAAATTACACTTAGGAAGAAATTATTTCCCATAGCCCACACGTTAGTTTCCACAGTTTTGGTACACTCAAAGGTGATTAAATCTTCAGTTAAACTGGATTTTTAAAACTCGAACAATGATTTTCTCAAGACTTTTTTTTTTTCCCAGAATCTCTATTCTATCCTGTAATGCCTATTTCTATTTTTGTCTAGTTTGTTTGCTCAACTGCTTTTCCAGAGTTGACAACTGAAAGCACAGCTCTGTCACAAGAAAAGACCATTATAATAAATTCACCAATGGAAAGGGGCTTCAACATAATGAATCAGATTTACCCAAATGTACTGAATTAAACAAAAAAAAAAAAAGTAAGAATGTAATGCTGGTGGTGTCTGGTAATTTTTTAAAAATCTTTTTTTTTAAAGCTTCTCTTTGGTAGATGCTCCACCAACACCCCCATTAATTTTCATGAATTATCTGCCACCTTTAATGTATCTATCTGACACTAACTCCACAATGGCACTTATGAAAGAACGTTCCTGAATCATTCGTGTGCCTCAATTCTAAGCACTCAAGGTCCTCCGTTAAGACCACTGTTATGTTTACATGCCAAATGCATTTGATACACATCGACACTGTCCTCCTCATTCAAAAGTTGTGTGGTTAATGAATAACATAGATGTAAACCTAAGACAAAAATAAGGGGCAAAACCTAAGAAGAAAATGCCTGCTACAAATTGTTAGCTGAAAGAAACAAGGGGCTGAGCAAGATTAACTATTATGAATTTGGACCGAGAGGGTTAAAGACTTATTAGAAAGCTTTCCTTTTCCAAAAAGGATCAGGAGCACAGATGCTCCACTCGACCCTCTTCTCAATGATCCTAGCCAAGTTTGAAGGCCACGAGAAGGAATAAGCAGATGGTTCAATGTGAGTAAGTCAAAAGGAAGTTGCATTTGCCTTATTCGGCTTCCTAGCAACTAGACTGAATGATGCCAAGAAAGCCAGCCGGCTCTAAGGAGAAACGCTGCAGGACACTTGGAACCCAGTGGTCGGGCAGGGGAGAGAAGGCCCCCAGACACCCTCACCTGGCAAAACAAATCCAGTACCGCCTGACACCCAACAGACACCCTCATCAGGACCTTCCCTTTCCCTTGCGGTTCCCACTCCAGCCAGCCCCGGCCACACTGATGCCAACCCCTTGACTACCAGGACAACCTTTCAAACTCCAGTAACATCAGATGAGCAGTCTGGCCCAGCCATCAAAGAATAACCTCCCACTTCTCCAAGGGAGGCAAGGCCCAAAGCACTCAAGGCACCCCAGCCAGCTGGACAAAGGATTCCATAGGCCAAAAGGCCCGCGCTCAGACACTGCGGCCCAAGCACTGAGACAGGCAGGCAGACGTGTATACTGGCTGGGATCCCAGAGGCCTGAGAAACAACCCTCCCAGAGCCACAGTGTCTTCCTCCTTTTCTCCTCCTTCAAAACATTCCCTAAGTACTGTAGAGGCTGGGGGTTCCCAAATGGGCTGCTTAAAGGAATCACACTCAGGCAGGAATTGTCTTTGTGTAAGTACATAAATAGGCACACGAAATACATCTGCAATACAATGCAAAAGGCCTGGATATTATTAAACGTTGCAAGGTTACTCTAAGCCCTGGCACTACCACTGTATTCTGCCATATATTCTGGGTCTCCCTCTAACTGGTGGCACCCATTAAAACTTCGGTTCCCCTCCTACTCTGTGGGTAGCATGTCAGCCACTGTCAAATAGAAAATGGGACGTCTAATTACAAATCTATCTTGGGAATTGAATACAGTTTCCAACATGTTCAATGAAAATGTTTTCAATGCATTATACTTAAGCCTTGTGACAACCAATTAAGCTGGGTATTATCAACCTCCCCACCCACACTTTTTAAAAACAAATGAGGAAACTGAGAGTCAGGTCACACGACTTGCTACACAGCTAAGCTATAAAGCCCAAATTCAAATCCAGGTGTGTCTGACTCTAAAACCCAAGCTCTCCCCAATACCTCATAGCCCAGAAACTCTGGGCTTAACCCAGGAGGTCTGCAAGCGAAAGAAAAATAGGAAAAGCAATGAAAGAAGGACAAATATAAGGGATAGATATTAAGTCATGCTGTATTTTTATGGAAAGTAGATTCATGTGGGCATAAAAAATTCTCATTTGAGAACATAGAGAATATGGCAGAGGGCTCCACAGTGAAATGGCTGCCTGCCCACGCCTCTCCCAGCCATGCTCCAGCCCACAAAGAGCCTCCTCCACACATCTGGGTGGACCACCTAAGGAAGAGCAATCCACGATTCAAGCCTCAAGACCGATGTGGAGGAACCAGAATTCTCATATGCCACTAGTACAAAAGGAAAATGGTACAATCACTTCAGAGAATCATCTGGCAGTTTCTTATGTGAAACACATAATCCAGCCAGCCCAATCCTAGACATTTACCTGATAAAAATGAAAGCACAGGTCTACTCAAAAACTGCACGAACGTTCACAGCAGCTTTATTTGAAATAGCCAAAAACTAGAAATGTCTAACCAGAGGAAGATGGGAAAACAAAGTATGGTGCAGCCTGCCCAGGCCACCACCATAAAGCATCACAGGCTGGGTGGCTAAAACAACAGAAATTTACTGTGTCAGAGTCCTGGAGGCAGGAACTCCAGGATCAGAATGTTAGCATGTCCAGTCCCAGTGAGAGCTCTCTTCCTGGTCTGCGAAGGCCACCTAATTGCTGGGTCCTCACACGGCCATTTGATAACATGTGCACAAGGAGAGAGAGAAGACTTTTCCTCTTCTTATAAGGCCATCAATCCTACGGATTAGGGCCCCACCCTTCTGACCTTTTTTAATCTTACTCTGCTCCTAAAAGCCCTGTCTGCAAATACAGTCATGTTGGGGGGTAGGGCTCCAACATATGATTACAAGGAACACAATTCAGTCCATGGCACCATAAAATGGAATACTACCCAGCAACAAAGAAATGGAAGTACTGATCCACCCAACAATACAGATGAATCTCAAACTAATTATTCTGAAAGAAACCAGAAACTTCTCCATAAAAATATGCACTGTATGATTCCATTTAAATAATTCACAGAAATTATATATACAATATATAGAAATGTATAGAAAATGCAAGCTAGGGGCGCCTGGGTGGCTCAGTCGGTTAAGCGTCTGCCTTCAGCTCGGGTCATGATCCCAGGGTCCTGGGATTGAGCCCCACATCGGGCTCCCTGCTGAGTGGACAGCCTGCTTCTCCTTCTTCCTCTGCTTGTGCTCTCTCACTCTCTCTCAAATAAATAAATAAAATCTTTAAAGAAAAACACAAAAAAAGAAAAGGCAAGCTAATATATTGTGATAAAAGTGATAGACCAGTTGCTGCCAAGAGAAGGGGGAATGACAATGACGAATAGGGAAACTTTGGGGGATGATAGCTGTGTTCATTACCTTGATTGTAGTGCCAGTCATCACATGTCAAAACTGAAGTTGTACATTTTAAATATGTGCAGTGTATTTACTATATATCAATATTACACATCAATAATCATACATCAATAAAGCTGAAAAAAATCCAAGCTTTTTTCCCGTTTCATTTTTTCCCTCCGTAATATCAATGTGTTTTTTTCTTTCCTTTTTTTTTTAGAGTTTACTTATTTATTTACTTTTAAGTAATCTCTACACCCAATGTGGGGCTCAAACTCACAACCCCAAGATCAAGAGTCACATGGTCTTTCGACTGAGCCAGCCACACGCCCCAACATCAAAGTGTTTTCAATGTGTTCCAAGTTTTAGCACTGGTAAGAAATCATGCAGATTCTGATGTCTTTACCTGGAGAGAACCTTACACATCTATTCAAAGATAGTCCGTCGAAACACTTCCCCACTATTTCAAATTAAATGTACATGTCACTCCCAAAGCCTCCAGGAATGCTAGTACGATTATTTTTAACTTGTTACTATTGTATCTCAATTACTTCAACTTATTAGACAGCTGATCTATTAAGTTCTCAGGGTAGGACCCACTGGGGATAAATTTTAAAATTAAAAAGATTTTTAAGAATCTACTCTTAGAAGTTCCATCATAATTTCAAATTTCACTAAAAACAATTTGAATTTTAACACTCCTCTGGAGAAATTTCAATCAAGACTCCAGAAATAGGAAAAGAATAGTACCATGGCACTGTCAAAGGACACAAACCAAAAAAAGTCATAGGTTTCCTCTATGATATTCTAAAAAAAAAACAGGGTGAATACACAGCTAAACACAGTGTCACCATGCAGTTCAGCAATCACACCCAACTGATTTGAAAACGTATGTCCACATAAAAACCTCCCCATGAATGTTTATAGCAGCTTTATTCATAATGGCCAAAAACTGGAAGCAACCAAGATGCCCTTGAATAGGTGACATAGATAAACAAACTGGCACATCCAGACACTGAATTTTATTAAGTGATAAAAAGAAAAGAGCTATCAAGCCACAAAAAGACTTGACTAAATCTTAAATGCATATTGCTAAGTGAAAGAAGCCAGTCTAAACAGCCTACATACTATATGGTTCCAATTATAAGACATTCTAGAAAAAGCAAAACTATAGAGATGGGTGAAAAGATCAGTGGTTGCCAGAGGTTTGACCCGATGGAATTGAATAGGTGAAGCACAGGGGTTTTTTCCAGGCAGTGAAATTATTCTGCATGAAACAGTGATGGTGGATACATGACACTATGCATTTGTCAAAACCCACTGAACTTCACAGCATAAAGAGTGAACCTTAATGTATGCAGATTTTAACAAATCATTTAGAAGTCGAGAGAATCCCAGGATGGAATACAGAACGTGACAAAACAATTACAAATTGTCTATGAATGTATGAAACAACCTCACAGAAGGAAGGGAGGGAAAAGGTAGGAGCTCACCTTTGTACAGCTTTGCAGAGAACCAGGTGGGAAAGGATTTGGCCCACGGCTGTAGCTTTCCAACCCTTGCTCTAAAGCCTAATGAGGCCCTCAAGTGGTAACTTTCAGAAGCCTGTAAAAGGAGGGCCATGTGATGTGGGATCCATGCCACAGGGAAGAAGGCCAGACCCACGGCTTTGCCCGCATCTGGTCCAGAGTCGATGCCAAAGTCCTGATCCGGACTTAAACGATACCTAACGCCCAGCCCCCACCCTTCCACAGCTCCCCCACCCCCACCACCAGTCTGACCTAATTCTCTACTTCCACGGGCACTCCTGGGGGGCTCCCCCCATGGCAACTGGCATGTCTTCTAGTTGCTACCTTTAGAAGGGCCTTGCCCCTGTGCGTCGCACTGTCTTAAAACACTTCCCCCCCACACACACAAATACCCACATGGCAAGCTCCCCCGCTTCCATCCAGGGTTCTGCCCAAATGTCACCTTCTCTGTTGGGCCCTCCCTCACCTTCCACACCACCTGTGCTCCCTGCCCTCTGACCCAGCTTCACTTTTCTCCATGTCACTCATCAACACACACACACACACACACACACACACACGCTTTAAAAATAAGCTTTATTTTTTACAACACTTCTAGATTTTCAGAAAAATTGTAAAGACAGTACTATATAAGAAAGTTCCCATATAACCTACACTTAGTTTCCCCAATTATTAACATCTTACATTTGGACTACATTTGTTATAACTAGTGAACCAATATTGACACACTATTATTAAAAGAAGTCCATACTTTATTCTGATTTCCTCAGTTTTTACATACTGTATTTCTTTCTGGTCCAGGATACCACATTTCATTTTTTGGTCATGTCTCCCTAGGCTCCTCTTGGCTGAAGCAGTTTCTCAGACCTTCCTTGTTTTTGATGACCTCGACAGTGTGGAGGAGCACTGGTCACATACTACATATTTTTATTTATTTGTGTATTATCTCATCCCAAGCAGGAAGGTAAATTTCTAGAAGACAGGGATTTTTGTCTGTTTACGGTTTCCCCAGCAACTGGAACAGGGCTTGCCACAATGTAAGTGTTCAATGAGTAACTGCAGAATGAATGAATTTGCTAAAATGAATGATTTTTTTAAAACACTAAATTCCCTAGACCTTCAGGTTTCATAGAGCCCAGCCCTTCTCATTTAGCACATGAAGACAATTAGGTCTTAAAGGGTTAAGTAACTTTCTTTTTCTTTTTTTTTTTAAGGATTTTATTTATTTGACAGAGAGAGACACAGCGAGAGAGGGAACACAAGCAGGGGGAGTGGGAGAGGGAGAAGCAGGCTTCCCGCCAAGCAGAGAGCCTGATGTGGGGCTCAATCCCAGTACCCTGGGATCATGACCTGAGCTGAAGGCAGATGCTTAACAACTGAGCCACCCCGGCGTCCCCTTTCCTTTGGTTTTTAAGATTTATTTATTTATTTGAGGGAGAGAGAGAGAGAGAGAGAGAGAGAGAGAGAGAGAGAGAGAGAGAGTATGCAAACAGGAGGGAGGGGTAGAGGGAGAGGGAGAGAATCCTCAAGCTGACTCCTTGCCAAGCACAGGGCTCAATCCCACAACCCTGCGATCATGACGAGCTGAAATCAAGAGTTGGATGCTCAACCGACTAGGCCATCCAGGCACCCCAGGTTAGGTAACTTTCAAGTTACAGGAACCAGAACTAGAACCTCCTTGACCTTTTGTGACTGCCACAACCAGAAAACCAATATTTGACTGTACACAAGGACCCCTCAACCACTGTCGGTCTGACACTTCAAGTTGCCCACAGGGAACTTGGGAGCTGATACTCATTCTCAGCAACCTCAACAGCTTTTTTTTGCATAATGGTGTTTATCTGGGTCAATGACTTGAATATTTTATTGCATTTTTGCCTTATTATTTTATAAACATAAGGGAAAAAACAAAGGGAAAAAAATGCTGACACCATTAATTAGGAGAAGTCATCTAGCAGGTGACAAACAGAAGTGAGATCTTTTAGGTCAAATCAGATTCTACCGTAGGCCTTGGCTGATCACCTGAAACCAGCACCAAGTGCTAGAAAACCCTATGAATGACCGTGTAAACAGAGAGATGTGAATACCCTGCTACGATAGATACTATTTTTTCCTCATTCCTTATCTTTTCAGGAAAAGATATCAAGGATTCCTTCCACTCATTATACCTGTATGGTAACATTTCAACATGTGCTTTAGTGATAACCAAATAGGAATCCAATAATTGTTGGGTAAAATCTGCTAAGCATGAACTTGAAATGTATACTTTCAGAACTCACCCAGAGCCTAAACATAGCATGGTCTAAATAAATACTTGCAGAACACATGAAGATGAAGTGATTCAAAACTTTATCAGAAATGAACAATATGGGGGGGGAGCTTGGATGGCTCTGTCAGTTTAAGCATCCGACACTTGATTTCAGCTCAGGTCATGATCTCAGGGTCATGAGACTGTGCCCCACGTCAGGCTCTGCAGTGGGCGTGCAGTCTGCTTAAGATTCTCTCTCTCTCTCTCTCCCTCTGCCCCTGCCCCCTACTCTCTCTAAAAACAGAAAAAAAAATGCTGCATAAACATGGAAAAATTATTTCTAGTGCTTCTACTCTTCTATATATTCCACACAAATACTAGATATTAAAGCAAATGCTGTTTAGATACAGAGAAGTGTTCTTTGCCAAACTTGTATTCTGGGAAAGTTTATAAACTTCAAGCATATCAAACAGATAGACTTAGGAAAATTCTACTTATGTGTTTTTTACTCTATCTTCTTCCAAAAGCCTTAAGGGTGCTACCTAAGAAAGTTGATTCATATATGTTAACATCTCATTAAGCAGTATGATTGGGATATAAGATAGTTCATACACACACACACACACACACACACGTAGTATCAAAGCTTTTCATGTTAAGCTTTTTCTATTTCATTATTTTTATCTTTCTTCAAAGATTTTATTTATTTATTTATGAGCGAGACCACGTGTGCACGAGCACAAGCAGGGGGGAGGGGCAGAGGGAGAAGCAGACTTCCTGCTGAGCAGGGAGCCCCACTCTTGACTCCATCCTAGGACCCCCAGATCATGACCTGAAACAAAGGCAGACGCCCAACCAACTGAGCCACACAGGTGCCCCATCTTTATCTAATCTTTCTAAAATGTACTAGACCCATCTCATCCTTCCTTAACAACTGCAAGTCTTTCATCATTTGTCTGTTTGTTGGCTAGTCCAGGTCAGTTATGACCATCACTCCCATATTTTCTCAAATATAAGACTTGTACTTTTTCTCTTTCATATATGAAATTAGGGATCCTTCTTACAATAATATATACATTTGATGTTGTGTGTTTTCCTTTTAAAACCTACTATTGGGGCGCCTGGGTGGTCATTAAGTGTCTGCCTTCAGCTCAGGTCATGATCCCAGGGTCCTGGGATTGAGACCCCCATCGGGCTCCCTGCTCAGCGGGAAGCCTGCTTCTCCCTCTCCCAATCCCCCTGCTTGTGTTCCCTCTCTCGCTGTCTCTCTCTCTGTGTCAAATAAATAAATAAAATCCTTTTTAAAAAATTAAAATTAAAATTAAAAAAACAAAAGCTACTATTAAAGGTGGCTCAGTAGATTAAGCAGCTGCCTTTGGCCCCGGTCATAATCCCCAGGTCCTGGAATCAAGGCCCAGGTCAGGCTCCCTGGTGAGCGGGGTGTCTGCTTCTTCCTCTCCCTCTGCCCCTCGCCCTGCTTATGTGTTCTCTCTTGCTTGCTCTCTCTCTAATAAATAAAATCTTTAAAAATAAATAAACGAATGACATCACAAGATGCAATTGGCATGGACTGTGGGAAACTCTAGAAGACGAAGGACCTGCTTCTTCAATAACGACAAAATATTTTAAAAAATAAAACATGAAGGAACCTATAGATTTAAGACTTAAGAGACATCAACTGCTACAGAACATTCCACCCAACAATAACAGAATATATATTTTTCAAGTGCACAATGAACATTCCCAAGGATAGACCATGTTAGGTCACAAAACAAGTCTTAATAAATTCAAAAACATTGAGATCATAAAGAGTATCTTTTTCTGATCACAATAGAATGAAATTAGACATCAACAGTTGAAGAAAAACTGAAAAATCCTAAAAATGGAGAAATTCACACCCTTTTAAACACCAATGGGTCAAAGAAACCACAGTGAAAAATCAGAAAATACTCTGAGACAATGAAAATGAAAACAACATAGCAAAACTGAGATGCAGTGAAAGTAATGCTAAGAGAAAAATGTATAGCTGTAAACATTTACATTAAAAAAGATCTCAAATCAACAACCTAACTTCACCACTTAAGGAACTAGACAAAGAAGAACAAATAACCCAAAGCTAGGAGGAGGAAGGAAATAATAAAGATTAGAGCAGAGATAAATAAAATAAAGACTAGAAAAACAATACAGAAAAATCGATAAAATGAAGAGTTGGTTCTTTGAAAAGATCAACAAAGATGATAAACCTTTAGCTGGATTAAAAAAGAAAAAAAAAGAACACACAAATAACTAAAATCAGATGTAAAAGAGAGAACATTACCACCAGTTTCACATAAATAAAAAGGATTATAAGAGAGTACTATGAGAGCCCCTGGGTGGTGCAGTCAGTTGAGCGTCTGACTCTTGGTTTCAGCTCAGGTCATGATCTCAGGGACATGATCTCGGGGTTGTGGGATTGAGCCCCATGTGGGGCTCAGCACAGTCGGCTTGGGATTCTCTCTCCCTCTGCCCCTCCCACTCATGGACGCTCTCTCTCGCTCTCAAAAATAAATTTTAAAAAAAGAGACAGAGGGGTGCCTGGTAGCTCAGTCGTTAAGTGTCTGCCTTCGGCTCAGGTCATGATCCCAGGGTCCTGGGATTGAGCCCCGCATCAGGCTCCCTGCTCTGCGGGAAGCCTGCTTCTCCCTCTCCCACTCCCCCTGCTTGTGTTCCTGCTCTTGCTATCTCTCTCTGTCAAATAAATAAATAAAATCTTAAAAAAAAGAGAGAGAGTACTATGAGCAATTATACACAATAAATTGTATAACCTAGAAGAAATGCACAAATTCCTAGAAATACACAATCTACCAAGACCGAGTCATGAACAAATAAAAAATCTGAATAGATCTGTAACTAGTAAGAAGACGGAAAACTCCATAAAAAGACTATACTTTCGGGCGCCTGGGTGGCTCAGTCGTTAAGCGTCTGCCTTCGGCTCAGGTCATGATCCCAGGGTCCTGGGATCGAGTCCCACATCGGGCTCCCTGCTCAGCGGGAGGCCTGCTTCTCCCTCTCCCACTCCCCCTGCTTGTGTTCCTGCTCTCACTGTCTCTCTCTGTCAAATAAATAAATAAAAAATCTTTAAAAAAAAAAAAAGACTATACTTTCAGGGACCATTTCTATCGTTTGTTACTCTGGGTGTTGCTTCTGCGGCTGCTTTTGCCATAGTTGACTGTTCTCTTCCTTTGGGAGAGCAAGCGGAAAACAGAAACAAAAACAAACAAACAATCTCCATAAAGAACACTCAAAACCAGATGGCTTCACTGGTGAATTCCATCAACCATTTAAAGAAGTAACAGATCTTTCTCAAACTCTTCCAAAAAAACCAAAGAGAAGGGAACACTTTCCAACTCATTCTATGAAGCCAGCATTACCCTCATACCAAAGCCAAAGACACTACAAGAAAACTGTAAATCAATGTCCTTTATAAACACTGCTGCAAAAATCGTCCAAAAAATACTAACAATTGGGATTCAACAGTACATTAAAATGATTATACACCATAACCAAGCACAATTTATTCCTTTAATGCAAGGATGGTTCAACATATGAAAATAAATCAATGTGATACTCCATACTAACAGGATGAAGGAAAAATTCACATGATCTCAACTGATGCAGGAAGCACTTGACAAAATTCAACATCCTTTCATGATAAAAAAAAAAAGTATTCTACAACCACTTTACAAACTAAAAACACAAGTAAACTACCTCAACATAATAAAATCTATATACGAAAAGCCCAAAGCTAACATCATGCTCAGGGGTGAGGCTGCAGGCTTTTCCTCTAAGACCTGGAACAAGACAAACACGTCCACTGTCACCACTTCTTTCCAACATAAGACCGTAAGTCCTAGCCACAGCAAATAAGCAAGAGAAAGAAATAAAAGGCATCCAAATTGGAAAAGAAGTAAAATTATCTCTGTTGATGGCATGTTATATATTTAGGGAAAACCCTATAAAGCATTGCACCAAAAACAACTTTAAAAAACCTGTTAGAATAATAAACAAATTAAGCTAAATTGTAGGACACAAAATCAACTTGCAAAAACCAGTTGCAATTCTATACACTACCAATGAACAATAGGAAAGAAAATTAGGAAAACAATTCCATTTACAATAGCAACAAAAACAATACTTACAAATAAACTTAAACAAAGAGGTCAAAACTATATACACTGAAAACTATGAACTGTTGTTGAAAGAAGTTAAAGAAGACACCAGTAAGTAGAAAGATATCCCATCTTCATGAGTTGGAACAGTTAGTATTATTAAGATGTCAATACTACCTGAAAAAATCTACAGATTCAATGCAATTCCTATCAAAATCCCAATGACTTTTTTTGCAGAAGTTCATCCTAAATTTCATATGGAATTCCAAGGGACCCAAAATAACCAAAATAATCTTGAAAAAAAAAAGAACAAAGTTGGAAGTTTCACACTTTCTGATTTCAAAACCTATTACAAAGTACAGTATTAAAAACAGTGTGGTACTGTCATAAAAACAGATACACAGACCAAAAGAACAGAACAGAAAGCCCAGAAATATACCTTCACATATAAGGGTTAAATAATTTTTTTGAAAGTGCCAAGACCATTCAATGGGAAAAGGACAGTCTTTTCAACAAACTGTGCCAGGAAAACTAGCATCCACATGCAAAAGAATGTTGGATCCTTTTATCTTACACCATATACAAAAATTAACTCAAAGTGCATCAAAGATTTAAATATAAGACCTGAAGCTATTAAAGTCTTAGAAGAAATGATGGGGGAAAGTTTTGACACTGGATTTGGCAATGATCTCTTGGATGTGACACTAAAAGCAAAGACGACAAAAGAAAAAAACAGATAAATTGGACTATATCAAAATTAAAAACTTTTGCACATAAAAGATCACTATTACAGGGTGAAAAGGCAAGTCACAAAATGGGAGAAAATATCTACAAATCATATATCTGATATATCTGATATGCCAAATATATAAAAAATTCCTACAATTTAACAACAAAAAAACAAACAACCCAATCCAAAAATGGGCAAAGGACTTGAATAGACATTTTTCCAACAAGATGTGCAAATAGGCAATCAGCACCTAAAAAGATGTTCAATTTCACTAATCATCAGAGAAATGCAAATCAAAACCACAGTAAGGTACACCCAGCTGGCTCAGTTAGTAGAGCATGCAACCCTTGATCTTGGGATTGTAAATTCAAGTCCCACACTGGGTGTAGAACTTATTTAAAAAAAAACAACAAAAAACCACACAATAAGATGTCACTTCACACCCATTAGGATGGATACTACCAACAAAACAGAAACAAGTACTGGTGGGGTTGTACAGCAGTTGGAATCTCTGTGCACTATTGACGGGATGATAAAATGGTGCAACAGTTATGGAAAATAGTCAGCAGCTCCTCAAAAATTTAAAATTAGAACTTCCATATGATCCAGCAATCCCACTTCTGGGTATATATCCCAGAACTGCAATATCTAAGAGATATTTGCATATGCATGTGCATAGCCACATTATTCATAATTGCCAAGAAGTGGTAGCAATCCAAATGTCCATCAATGGAAGAACTGAGAAACAAAATGTGGTTTATACATACTGTATTTGTTAGTTCTCCAGAGAAACACAACCAATAGGATGTATACATACAGATTTATTATGAGTAATTGGTTCATTTGACCACAGAGGCTGGCACGTGTAAAATCTGCAGGGTAAACTGGCAAGCTGGAGCCCTGAGAGCCAATGTTCCAGTATGAGTTTGAAGGTAGTCTGCTGAGAACTAGCAAGAACTGATGTGGCAGATGAAGTCCAAAGGCAGTCTACTGAAGAAATCTCAATTGCTGAAGGAGATGGATCTTTTTTGTTCTCTTCAGGCCTTTAACTGATTGGAGGAGGCCCATTCATATATTGGAAGGCAATCTCTTTTATTCAAAGCCCACCAATTTAAATATTACTCTCCTCCACAAACACCCTCACAGAAATACTCAGAACAATGTTTGAACAAATACCTGGGTACCACATGATCTAGCCAAGTTAATATATAAAATTAACCATCATACATACAATGGAATATTATGCTGTCTTAAAAGGAAATCCTGTCACATGTTACAACATGTTATGAACCTTGAGAACATTATGCTAACTGAAATAAATCAGTCACAAAAGTACAATTATATGATTTCACTTATATGAGGTAACTAAATGTAGGGTAAGTGCCTGACATTAAGCTTCTGATTGCCAAGACATCCATTTCAAAGATATCATCTTGAATAAACATATTGCCAGGTATATGACACAGCCACTAGGTAAAACAACCAGATTAGAAACTAGGTTACCCGTGAAATTCCCCTTACAGAAAAATGCTGCGTAACTTAGATAACTGACCACTTGAGTGAACCTGCTTCCACTCTCCCATGCCCTCATTTCTGCTCTTCCACTTCAAATTAGCCAATAATGAGTGACCCCTCAAAAGCCCAGACATTCCACCCGCAGACCCTAATAAAGTCAGAGCCCCAGCTCCTCCCTCTCTCCCCTCTCTACTTGGGATCTTACATGTACCATGTACCCTCCAGGACTTGCAAGTACTAAATCCTGTTCCTCAAAATTCCCTGATTGTTTTTGTGGAGGTGCACCCTGTGATCATTAAGAACCAAAAGGATCAGTCTAGTGACAGCCCGGGCCCCCCTGGGGGAAATATCAGTGGAGCTCGCTGTAAGAGAGGCCCGGAGAGTGCCTCAGGCATTCCTAGCTGAGAGCATCACCATCAAGAGGTGGGGTGGAACGCAACACTAAAGGAGTCAAATTTATACAAATAGGAAGTAGAATGATGGTTATCAAAAGCTGGGAAGGGGGCAAGGGGACTTATTGTTTAATAGGTACAGAGTTTCAGGGCACCTGCGTGGCTTAGCCAGTTAAATGTCTGCCTTTGGCTCAGGTCAGATTCCTAGGATCAAGCCTTGTGTCAGGCTCTCTGCTCAGTGGGGAGGCTGCTTCTCCCTCTCCCTGTCCCCCTGCCCCTCCCCCTGCTCGCACCCTCCAGCTCTCTTTCAAATAAATAAAATCTTTTAAATTTTTTTTTAAGATTTTATTATTTATTTGAGAGAGAGAGGGATAGAGCACAAGCAGGGGGAGCAGTAGAGAGAGAGGGAGAAGCAGGCTCCCCGCCGAGCAGGGAGCCCGATGTGGGGCTCGATCCCAGGACCCCGGGACCACGACCCGAGCCAAAGGCAGACGCTCAACCGACTGAGCCATCCAGGCGCCCCTCAAATAAATAAAATCTTTTTAAAAAAATGGTTAAAATGGTAATTTTTATGTTATATATATTTTACCCAATAAGAGAGATGTCAACTAAATGTAATATGTAGGCTTTATTTAGATCTCAATTCAAATTAAATAACTATAAGGTAATCAAGAAAATATAGTGTCTAGATATCTAATGATATTAAATTATTGATTTGGGGGAGTTATATTAGTAAACAGAGACTATGTAATAAAAACAGAGTTCTTAACTTCTAGAAATACATATTGAAATATAAATATACAGATCTGTTCTCTGAGATTTGCTTCAAAATAATTTCAAGCTGGGGTGAGGAGCAAGACTAGAGACTAGCCTAGAGTCAGTAATACTGGAATAAAGTGATGGGTACAGAGCGGTATATTACACTGTTTCTCTACTTCTGCTTATGTTTGAAAAAAAAGGGTTGTTTTTGTTGTTATTGTTTTTAATGAATGGCATCCTAGAATTAAAGAAATAGAGTAACAGTGCCATCCCATCACAGAGCAATGCTCTCAGGTACTGCTGAGACCACTGGTCCTAATGGCCTGTGGCAGGCAGAATGGCCTACAGACACATCCACATCGAAATTGCTAGAGCTTCTGAATAGGTTAGCTTATGTGCCAAAGGGTCTTTAGAGACATGATTAAGGACATAGATGGGGGTACCACACTGAATATCTGGATGGGTCCAATGTAATCACAAGAGTCCTTAAAAGCAGAAAACCTTTCTGGGCTGCAGTTGGAGGAGAGATCTGAAACTTGGTAGGGACCGGCTCTGAAGAGAGAGGAAGGGATCTCAAGCCAGGAATGCCAGTGGCCTCTGGAAGCTACAAATGGCTCTCAGCTGACAGCCAGCAAGGAGATGGAGACCTCGGTCCTACAACTGCAAGGAACTACATTCTACCAACATTCTGAACAAGCAAGGGCATGTGTGCTCTCTTACAACCTCTCAGGAGAGGAACACAGCCTGCTGACACCTTGATTTTAGGCTGGTGAGACCCAAGTTGCACTTCTGACCTATAGAACTGTAAGGTAACAAAGATTTCTTTTAAATTGCTAAATGTATGATAATCTAACATGGCAGAAATGGAAAACTAATACATGGTCCAAAACATCTATGACTTTTAAAGTTTCTGTCTGCCTTTTACATTTTTTCCCCTACTTTCCTTTGGTATAAGCCTATAGTCTATGCTGCTTATTCACCACTTCAAATGTGCTATGGGCGTGTAAAGCAAATATACATTCGTTCATTCATTCAACACCAACTAGCAGCTAACAGAGGAGCGCCTGCTCTGTATCAGGCAGGCAGTAAGCTGGACACTAGGGCTGTAATGGGGACCATCCTAAGAGACCGGTGTGTGTACCCAGACCTGCAGTTGTACGCACACTGGCTTTATCTACAGGCACCCTGACTCCAGCCAAACACAACCAGCCATGGGTGCTGGGGTGTAGCTAGGCTTAGCAGGCTGCAAAGCTTCTCAGGTAACTGGTACCAGCAATTTGCTGGTGCAAGATTCTTAAAGTAGTTCCCACACCAACAGCAGGAGTCATCTGAGCTGTGTAGTTAAACGTGCATCTCCCTGGACCCAAGACTTCACAAACCAACAGGGATGGATCCTGGGAATCTGCACCGTAACAGGGTCTTCAACTGATTCTTAGGCATCCCTAAGTTTGAGAAGCAAGCCATAGTGGGGTCCCGGGGGCCCAACCCCAGCTCTCTGGGAGTAATACGGCTCTGAGTAAGAGCCACAAAGCCTATAAGTAATGTCTAAAAACGATAGTGCAGGAAAAAAAAAGTGCAAAGATCTGATGGTAACCGTTTTGGTGATTACAGAGGTAAAATGCTGAGTATACAATAAAGCTTGCAGACTACCCTCAAACATGTAAAAATCAAGAAGTTGGTTTGTTCACCAAGTTTCTCTAACAATATAACAAAAAGCATGAACAGTGTTAACAGTGGCAAATGCCAGAGTGGGCTTATAGAAGATTTGTATTTTTTGTGTTATGCATTTCAGTGTTATTTGAATATTTAAAAACAAGTATTTATCGTGCTTCCTATGCATCTATATTCCAAAATAAAAAGTTTAAAGAAAGCATTACTTTTGCTCTTAGAAGACTGAAAAGAATGTCATTTTGTAAATTATATAAACTAAAATTAAAGTAGGGGTGCCTCGTTGGCTCAGTCGTTAAGCATCTGCCTTTGGCTCAGGTCATGATCCCAGGGTCCTGGGATCAAGCCCCGCGTTGGGCTCCCTGCTCTGCAGGAGTCCTGCTTCTTCTCCCACTCCCCCTGCTTTTGTTCCCTCTCTCGCTGTGTCTCCCTCTGTCAAATAAATAAATAAAATCTTTAAATTAATTAAGTAAAGTAAAATCAACAATTGCTAAAATTAAATCTTGATATCTGCATTTACATCTTCATCTAATTTTGCTATTTTACCCTGGGAACACCTAAGAACCAATACACATATTTAAAGAATATTTCACTTTGGGGCGCCTGGGTGGCTCAGTTGGTTAAGCGACTGCCTTCGGCTCAGGTCATGATCCTGGAGTCCCAGGATCGAGTCCCACATCGGGCTCCCTGCTCGGCAGGGGGTCTGCTTCTCCCTCTGACCCTCTCCCCTCTCATACTCTCTCTCTATCTCATTCTCTCTCTCAAATAAATAAATAAAATCTTAAAAAAAATTAAAAAAAATTTAAAAAAAAGAATATTTCACTTTACCTTTTAGCTACTGAAGATCTTCCATATTGTCTTCTGCGAAGCCTAGGAGATGAAGACATCTTAAGTCCTAGGAAAATAAATTGCATTTTTTAGGATTAAATTAGAAAACCATTTTACAATATCAACAGCACTGTGAAACATTTACGAGCAGCAATGTTTGCTTCCAACCTCCACCCATACCAATTTTTCAAGCAAACACAAGCAAAAAGACCAGCTAATCACAACTCTGAGATACCATCCCAACTCTATTTCTCTGCTAAAGAAAAACTCTAAGTCAACACAACATCTAGGGAAGATGCAGGGAGCACTGGCAAAAAGGCTCACGGACTGGAGAAAAGGAAAAGAGGTATGAGTATGAACTAAAATGCACAGTGGCAAGGTGTAATGAAACAAACTTTATTTCACTGATTTCAGTTCCACTTTGGTTGTCCTGTCTTCCTTTAGAACCATGTAACGCTTGATAAGGAGACATGACAAAGGCAAACCACCACAAAACACACTGTCCAAGGCCAGATTTGGGGCCAGCAAGGATAGTTTTCTTTTCCTTAATGAATCCATTTGTGCACTGCCTACATCTGAAAAGATGCTGAGATGTCTATGACTAAAAGGGAGAACAAATAAAGCATTAAAATAAGGAGGAAAAAGAAGCACCAAAATAAGGAACTTCTCCATTATTTTTTTTAAAGATTTATTTATTTGAGAGAGAGCACACGCGCATGCACAAGCACAGTGGGTGGGAGGGACGGAGAAAGAATCTCAAGTGGACTCCACGTGGAGCATGGATCTTGACGTGGGGCTTGATCCCACAACCCTGAGATTAAGAGTCAGCTGCTCAAATGACTGTGCCACCCAGGCGCACCTCCATTATTTTAAATGATATAATTCACGCACCATAAAATTCACCCTTTCAAAGTTAAATTTTATGGTGTTTTTTAGTACATTCACAAAGTTGTGTAACCATCACCACTTATGTAATTCCAGGACATTCTCATCACTCCCCCTCCAACAAAAGAAATTCCAGCAGCAGTCACACTCTATGCTCTCATCCTCCCAGCCTCTGGCAACCAATCATGTACTTCCAGTCTCTTTGGAATATGTATTTCAGACATCTGATATAAATGGAATGTCCTCTTTTATGTCTGGCTTCTTTCATTTAGCATGCTTTGGGATGTTGTGAGATGCATGCATCGGTATTTGCTCCTTTTCATGGCTAAATACTATTCCACTGTATGGATATACCACTTGTTCATCCATTCACCAGTTGATGGTCATTTGGGTTGTTTCCACTTTTGGGCCATTATAAACAAGGCCGCTATGAACATTTGTGTAACAGATTTTTGTGTGAACACATATTCAATTCTCTTGGGTACACATTTAGGAGTGGAATTGCTGGGTGATATGGTAATTATGCTTAACTTTTTGAGGAACTGCCAAACTGTTTGCCACATACGCTGTACTATTTTACATTTTCACCAGCAATACATGAGGGATTCAATTTCTCCCCAAGCTTGCCAACACTAGAGATGAATCTTAAATAGCAGTCTTCAAACTGGGTACATGGACCTGGGGATAGGAAGACATTCTGCGGGGATCGTGAGCATGAGCATGATGGATACTCTGAAAATAATTTCAGGCCCCCTGCTTCCATAAGTACTCTTTCCCACCTGCACTTGATCTAACAGGCTGAGGAAAGGCCCGTAACCTCCTTCTCCTCTCCTCTTGCTCAATCACCCTATCCCACTGCACAAAAGAAAGACCAACCGACATGGCAGAAATGGAAAACTAATACATGGTCCAAAACATCTATGACTTTTAAAGTTTCTGTCTGCCTTTTGCATTTTTTCCCCTACTTTCCTTTGGTATAAGCCTATAGTCTATGCTGCTTATTCACCACTTCAAATGTGCTATGGGCGTGTAAAGCAAATATACATTCGTTCATTCATTCAACACCAACTAGCAGCTAACAGAGGAGCGCCTGCTCTGTATCAGGCAGGCAGTAAGCTGGACACTAGGGCTGTAATGGGGACCATCCTAAGAGACCGGTGTGTGTACCCAGACCTGCAGTTGTACGCACACTGGCTTTATCTACAGGCACCCTGACTCCAGCCAAACACAACCAGCCATGGGTGCTGGGTGTAGCTAGGCTTAGCAGGCTGCAAAGCTTCTCAGGTAACTGGTACCAGCAATTTGCTGGTGCAAGATTCTTAAAGTAGTTCCCACACCAACAGCAGGAGTCATCTGAGCTGCGTAGTTAAACGTGCATCTCCCTGGACCCAAGACTTCAAAAACCAACAGGGATGGATCCTGGGAATCTACACTGTAACAGGGTCTTCAACTGATTCTTAGGCATCCCTAAGTTTGAGAAGCAAGCCATAGTGGGGTCCCGGGGGCCCAACCCCAGCTCTCTGGGAGTAACACGGCTCTGAGTAAGAGCCACAAAGCCTATAAATAATGTCTAAAAACGATAGTGCAGGAAAAAAAAAAGTGCAAAGACTGATGGTAACCATTTTGGTGATTGCAGAGGTAAAATGCTGAATATACAATTAAGCTTGCAGACTACCCTCAAACATGTAAAAATCAAGAAGCTAGTTTGTTCAGAATCTCACTTGATCCAGTGGATTACCCCAGTGTAAAAACTTAAGAATGAGATTAAAGTAAGTGGAGAAAGCAGAACAATGCAAACAATTTCAACAAGAGATACTGAAGGGAACAGAGCCTTATTCCATCCAATTACAGTATGGCTCTAAGCATTGTCCATCCTAGAAGAGTGGAATGTTCGACATAGAGATGGGTATGTTTGATTACACCATAACCAATAATCAACTAAAAATGGATCACAGACCTAAATGAAAGATGAAAAAGTATAAACCTCTTAGAAGAAAACACAGTAAGGGCGCCTGGGTGGCTCAGTTGGTTAAGTGACTGCCTTCGGCTTAGGTCATGATCCTGGAGTCCCAGGATCGAGTCCCACGTCGGGCTCCCTGCTCAGCGGGGGGTTTGCTTCTCCCTCTGACCCTCTTCCCTCTCGTGCTCTCTGTCTCTCATTCTCTCTCTCTCAAATAAATAAATAAAATCTTAAAAAAAAAGAAGAAAACACAGTAAATATTTACAACCTTGGGTTAGAGAAAAATTTCTTGGATATGACACCAAAAGCACAAGCATTAAAAAACTGACAAATTGGGGGACACCTGGGTGGCTCAGTTAAGTGCCTGACTCTAGATTTCAGCTCTGGTCATGATTTTAGGGTCATGATATCAAGCCCCATGTCAGGCTCCATGCTAAGCATGGAGCCTGTTCAAGATTCTCTCTCTCAGGGGTGCATGGGTGGCTCAGTCAGTTAAGCATCTGCCTTCGGCTCAGGTCATGATCCCAGAATTCCAGGATCGAGTCCCACGTCGGGCTCTCTGCTCAGTGGGGAGTCTGCTTCTCCCCCTGCCCTTCACCCCACTTGTGCTCTCTCTCTCTCTCAAATAAACAAATAAAATCTTCAAAAAAAAGATTTTCTCTCCCTTGACCTCTGCCCCTCCCCTCCAGCTTGTGCTATCTAAAAAAAAACCTTGGGGCGCCTGGGTGGCTCAGTTGGTTAAGCGACTGCCTTCGGCTCAGGTCATGATCCTGGAGTCCCGGGATCGAGTCCCGCATCAGGCTCCCTGCTCGGCGGGGAGTCTGCTTCTCCCTCTGACCCTACCCCCTCTCATGTGCTCTCTCTCTCTCTCTCTCTCACTCTCTCTCTCAAATAAATAAATAAAATCTTTAAAAAAAAATACTTTAGTTGTCAATTTACAAATGTGTAAGGAGGAAATAAAGTTTTCCACCACGGGCTTGGGAATAGGGTCACCCCACAGTTCAGCCTGTCATGGGAACTAGCAAAATAAAACCTCATCCTAGAAACTAGCAGTTACCCACCCAAATGCAATAGTATTCTCAACACTTAACTAAGGGCAGAGTTAGAAAGCCAACACTGATTTGCAGGTAGCCTCTTGTCTGCTCTCACTCCTCCATTATGGCAGAGCCATGGCAGGAGGCATTTACCTTGCAAAATAGGTAGCCTCTTGCCCCCCCCGCCCCTGGGACTGGGACAAAGCTGAAATACAAAGATGACCAAAAGCAAAATAAAACCATATATCTCAGTTTGGAGCTTTCAAGATTCAGTTTCTTCAGAAGTCGTATTTTTTTTAGTTTATTTACTTAAGCAATCTCTACACACAAAGTGGGGCTCAAACTCAGGACCCCCAAGGTCAAGAGTCTCGGGCTCCTCCCACTGAGCCAGCCAGGCACCCTTCCTTTAAGAGTAATATTGAACTTAACTCATTTTTTTCCCAGTCACTGAACTCCCAAAGAAGGCCCACCCATGCCATACCTGCTCAAATGCCTCTTTCAGACAGAGGGCACAACCCTCTTGATCACCCCTGTACTCCCAGCCTAGCCAACCCTGGCCTCAGACTCCCTGCACTCAGGCATTGAGCTTGGTGCAGGGAATACAGGGCGAGCAGATAAGAGGACTGTGTTGCCCTCCTGGGAATAACTTATTAATCAAACATCACGCAGTCAAAACAGTTATTAAATAATCACTGAAGCAAAATTACAACTGTGTGGTAATAGGGAAGCGGAGGCACTTTGGAAATGGTGCAATAGGAGAATATATCTGTTCCAAACCTTTATCCATATTAATTCATTTAACCATCAAAAGATCCTATAAGGTAAGTTCTATCATTACCCCATTTTGGGGATGAGGAAGTGGGCACAGAGAGGTAAGGGAACTTGCCCAGGGACACACAGCTCATCAGTGGTCCCAGATTCACACACGGGTCTGACTCCAGAAGCCTGGTGTAATCACCAAATCCGCTGCCTCGGTAAATATTGGAGGAAAGAATGAACTGGAGACAGCGACAGCACATTAGCAAGAGTTCTCCCAAGGAGGTAAAGGGAGGCCGGGGCAGAGCTGATGCACGGGGCACCGACCTGCTGGTGACGAGGGCACGCCAAGGCGGGAAGGCAAGAGGATGGGCAGGGAGGCTGTAAAGGAGGCAGGAGAGGCTGCTGGGGCTTCCCGGTTCATCCCCAGGTAACGCGTCCAGCCCCCTTGCCCACTTCTCAACTGGGGAAACTGAGGCCCCCTCCCCCCAAGGAGCCAGAACACAGGTTCTGAGGCACCGGCCTGCCTCAGCCTCCCCGAGCTCTCCAGCCGGGAGGTGGTTAGAGGCAAAGGGACTGCAGTGAGGCAGGACCGGGCGCCCCCTGCCCTTGGCGGGACACTTACGTGGCCTGACCACCGCGTTCTTCTCAGGTTCCCTCACGCAGCGTCCCGCGCTTTTGCTCTCCCGCCTTGCCCTGCGCGCCCGCGGCCCCGCCCCCAGCAGGCCCCGCCCCCAGCAGGCCCCACCCACCACACCGCGCGGGGGTGCCCACAGCGCCCCTGGGGGCTGGGAGGCGCAGGCCCACGCGCAGGCCCACGCTCAGACTTCTAGACTGTTCCGGCCTTGTTCCTTTTCCTCACACGTCCCTCCTTGCCCGACCTTCCCTCCCTCCCTCGCCTTTCCTTTGCCTTTCATGTTTTAAATCACACAGTTGTTCTTTCACTCACTTATACATTTAACAATTATGTGTGCTCCAAAAAACAAAACAAAACAAAACAATTAAGTGTGTGCCAGAAACTGCTCACTGGGGATAAAGCAGAGAAGACAAAATTCCTGTGCCCATCAGCTTACATTGTAGAAGAGGAGGACAACAAACGAGTGGCTTTCCAACTTTGTTATCCCCGCCCACAGATGCAACACATTTTACATCCCTTTCCAGTACACCTACACACACACCCCCCGTAAAACTAAATCTCAAGTTTCACAGAGCAGTACTTACCTTGTAGATTGGCAGCTCCTCAAAAGACAACTAGAAAACCAAGCACAACTAACTTTGTTGGACTTGCTGCCATAATGGAGAATGCTACCTTGACAATCTCAGTAGTATCTCAGAATGGGGGGACAAGGAAAGGAAATGTATAGGGTTGGGGTTTGGGCTTGGGTAGTTCAAGCAGGTCTTTCAAGGCAAGAAGTGATTGGGAATCCATGAGACTCTAATAGGCAAGAAAGCTGTTACAAAGCAGGTGGAAAGATTGAATTTTAGAAGGGTATTTTTATTTCCTTTAGTTTATCAGCTATCAATGACTGAGTCAAGGCTATAGAACTTCCTCTTTAGTAATATATCCTTTTTCTAAAAAAATTATTTATTTATCTGAGAGAGAGCACAAGCACGGGGAGCGGCAGGCAGAGTGAGAGGGAGAAGCAGGCTCCCCGCTGAGCAAGGAGCCCGATATGGGGCTGGATGCCAGGACCCTGGGATGATGACCTGAGCCGAAGGCAGATGCTTAACCAACTGAGCCACCCAGGCGCCTTGCCTTTTTTTTTTTTTTTAAAGTAAGTTCCACGCAGAGCTCAAGGTGTGGCTCAAACTCACAACCCTGAGATCAAGACCTGAGCTGAGACTGAGTTGGTCGCCCAACCAAATGAGCCACCCAGGCACCCCATGATAATATAGCTTTAATGAAAAACATCCTCCTAATTTAATTATTTTTATTTTTATTTATTTATTTCAGAGAGAGAGAAAAAGCACGAATGGGAAGGGGGGGCCAGAGGGAGAGGGAGAAGCAGACTCTCCGCTGAGCAGGGAGCCCGATATGGGACTCGATCCCAAGACACTGGGATCATGACCTGAGCCAAAGGCAGACACATAACTGACTGAGCCACCCAGTCACCCCATTCTCCTAGTTTTAAAGAAATGTTAAATGTAATTTCCTTGATATTTATGTACTAAATAAATTATAAATTTTCAATTATTTTTAAAAACGGATTGTTTGGGATTGGGCAAATGTCTTGACATAAATTTTAGGATTAGTGAACACAGCAAAGCAAGGGTTTTAAAGCAAGTCTCGATAAGTAAGACTGCTGTTTGATAGGCAACTTGTTTTCCCGGATGAGCAGCCCCGATGGAATTCCCAGTGTGAGAGCCCATCCTGCAAACTGTCCAGAAAAATAGGTTTGAACAAATTCCTAAACCAAACAATTATTTATTGGTTTATAGCCTTATCTTACTGAGCACAGCATCATTTTTGCTGTATTCTACAGGTCAAAGCAATAGCAAAGAGCACACAGACTCAAGGAAAGGGGAACAGACCCCATCTCTTGATGTAAGGAATATCAAAGAATGTGACCAACTTAAATCTTCCACATTTGAGGGCACCTGGTTGGCTCAGGGAATAGAACATGTGACTCTTAATTCTGGGATTGTGAGTTCAAGCCCCATGCTTGGTGTAGAGATTACTCAAAAAATAAAATCTTTAAAAAAAAAATCCTCCACATTTGGATTATTTAGAAAATAAGGAGTTCCGGGCGCCTGGGTGGCTCAGTTGGTTGGGCGACTGCCTTCGGCTCAGGTCATGATCCAGGAGTCCCCTGGCTCGAGTCCCGCATCAGGCTCCCTGCTCGGCGGAGAGTCTGCTTCTCCCTCTGACCCTCCCCCCTCTCATGTGCTCTCTCTCTCTCTCTCATTCCCTCTGTCTCAAATAAATAAATTTAAAAAAATCTTAAAAAAAAAAAGAAAATAAGGAGTTCCTTCTTCTGAGCTAAAGAAAGAATAGGGATGAGGAGAGGCAGGCCACATGGATTGGCTGATCATTGTCAATTAAACTTTCCTTCTGGGGGCACCTGGGTGGCTCAGTCAGTTAAGTGTCTGCCTTCGGCTCAGGTCATGATCCCAGGGTCCTGGGATCAAGTCCCACATCGGGAGCCCGTTTCTCCCTCTCCCTCTGGCCCTCCCCTTGCTCATGCCCTCTCTCTCTCACTTTCTCAAATAAATAAAATCTTTTAAAAAAAATTTAAAAATGAAATAAGTAAACTTTCCTTCTGGCAGGGAAACCTAAATATAACTTCTCTTGCACTCTTAGTGCCAACCTTGGGTCTTAAAGTTGGGTCCCATTTCCCCAAATACATTTTTCTTTTCTGCAAACCACAACATAACATGAATTAGGCTGGTGTTCCTTAGCTCTATGACTGTATCGACTTTCAAAAAAGTCATATTCCCCCATGTTTTTGTCTCTGAAAAGGTGTTTTCCTGTTTTGGCTAGGAAATGGGGAATATTGGAAAGTGACCAGCATACAGAGCAAAATGGAAATATGCATAGTGATCAGTTTTCTCTAAAGACTGGATATTGAATGAGCCATTTGTAACCAGCTATAATGTCATACCCAGGAAAAAAAGATAAACATAAAAAAAAGGTTAACATAAAAGCAGTTCTTTCCATCTTCATGTTATAGTAAATGGGCAGAGAATGAAGAGCAGCATGACTAGAATAAGCCTAAGAAGATTTGAAAAGCAAAACCGGAAAGACAAGCTGGGAGTTTGATTCAGAATTTGGAAAGTACTCTTCATTTCATCTACTTGGTCTGATGGCCCTGGAGTAGCTGTTTTTCTTCTCATACTGTTGGCTTCTAGAGGATTCTGAGAATCTTCAGATGGCAGCCCAATTGTCAAAAGGTAATGAATGGATAATAAAATGTGATAGATACATACAGAGGAATATTATTCAGCCTTCAAAGGGAAGGAAATTCTGACACATTCTGACACATCCATGACAATGTGGATGCACCTGGAGGACCAAATGTTAAGTGAAATCAGTCATTCACAGAAGGGCAAAATACTACTTGATTCCACTGACATGAGGTACTTAAAGTCAAAATCATGGAGACAGAAAGTAGAATCGTGGTCAGCAGGAACTGGAGGGAGGGGAAGTTAGTGTTTAATGGGTACAGTTTTAGTTTTGCAAGATGAAAAGTATTCTGGAGATGATGGTGGTGATGGTTACACAACTATGTGAATGTACTTAATGCACCAGAATCATACACTTAAAAATAGTTAAAATGGGGCGCCTAGGTGGCTCGGTCAGTTGGGCATCTGCCTTCAGCTTGGGTCATGATCCCAGGGTCCTGGGATGGAGCCCTGAGTTGGGTATCCTGCTCAGTGGGGAGTCTGCTTGTCCCTCTACCTCCCCTCAGCCCCCATTCATGCTCTCTCTCACTTTCTCAAGTAAATAAATAAAATTTTGGGGGCGCCTGGGTGGCTCAGTTGGTTCAGCATCTGCCTTCAGCTCAGGTCATGATCTCCGGGTCCTGGGCTCGAGCCCCACATCAGGCTCCCTGCTCAGCTGGGAGCCTGCTTCTCCCTCTCCTTCTGCCCCTCCTCCCTGCTCATGCGCGTGTGCTCTCTCTCTCAAATAAATAAAATCTTTAAAAACTAAATAAAAACTAAAACTAAAAATAAAAACTGTAGTCCCAGGGCGCCTGGGTGACTCAGTCATTAAGCGTCTGCCTTCGGCTCGGGTCGTGATCCCAGGGTCCTGGGATCAAGCCCTGCGTCGGGCTCCCTGCTCGGCAGGAAGCCTGCTTCTCCCTCTCCCATTCCCCCTGCTTGTGTTCCCTCTCTCTCTGTGTCTCTCTGTGAAATAAATAAATAAAATCTTAAAAAAAAAAAAACTGTGGTCCCTTGGAGTGCCTGGTTGGGTCAGGCGGGAGAGTGTGTGACTCTTGATCTTGTGGTTGTGAGTTCAAGCCCCACAATGGGTATAGAGATCACTTAAAAATAAATCAACTTTAAAAATAAATAAATAAATATGGGGTGCCTAGGTGGCTCAGTTGGTTCAGCATCTGCCTTCAGCTCAGGTCATGATCTCCGGGTCCTGGGATCGAGTCCTGCATCAGGCTTCCTGCTCAGCAGGGACTCTGCTTCTCTCTCTCTCCCCCTCTGCCCCTCCCCACCACTCATTCTGTCTCTCTCTCTCAAATAAATAAAATCTTAAAAAAAAAACAAAACTAATGAAATAAATAAATAAATAAATAGAAACTATTTTCTAACTAAATGGACCAACTTAACCAAAAATAATTTCAAACACCAATGCCCCTTATAGGGAAACTTCAGTCTCCCCAGACTTACTTTTCTCAAAACTGAATTGGACAGCCCTGGTTTTAAAGTTGTCAAAGCTGGATGGGATGCCTGTTTTGATTGGTATTTTGAAGCTTCCTAACATTATCAGGAATCTAAAATCACCTCTCTGCAAAATACAATTTCTAGATTAAGTGAGGCAAACAATTAGAAAAAGACAAAAAGTTTTCTGGGGGACCAAATAAATCCCAATTTCTTATGTTCCCTGGATTAAAGCTGGATGTGAGCCATAGAAAGAGTTTCCTAATGTTACTAAGGACCCCTATAGATTTGCTGAAGAATTTAACATGGTTATTCAAACTTACCAACCTGGTTTCTCAGATTTATATCACTTAGCCCACATGCTAGTTAGTGACAGCCAAGCCAAACATTGGATGAAATTTGCCCATGGGAGCATGCTGAACAGGATTTAGAAAAACAAACCCCTAACTTTTGGTAAAAAAACTAAAAACACATGCTGAAAACTTCCACCAAGCAACTGCAGTAGCTTTCTCTAAGCCTGTTGACTAGAACAAAATTCAAGCTTGCACACAAAAATCTGAGGAACCTGTTTATGACTATTATACTTCAGATTGTTTTCAAAGAAAATTCTGGTCTTCCTTCAGATGTTGAATCCACTTGGGTAGCCTTTAACTCCATATTTATTAATGGGCTGAACCAGGAAATTTCTCTTTTAAAGGACAAGGATGGGGGCGCCTGGGTGGCTCAATCGGTTAAGTGTCTGCCTTAGGCTCAGGTCATGATCCCAGGGTCCTGGGATTGAACGCCGCATTGGGCTCCCTGCTCAGCAGGGAGTCCGCTTCTCCCTCTCCCTCCTCTTGCTTGTGCTCTCTCTGTCTCAAAACAATAAATAAAACTTTAAAAAATAATAATAAAGAACAAAGATTAAATGGGAAACTGTGTCTGCTCCAGACTGAGTCAATTTGGCAAAGCAGCTCACTCGCATGCTAGGTGAGTCACCTAAAAGAAAGACCACTAAAATTGGGCGCCTGGGTGGCTCAGTTGTTAAGCGTCTGCCTTCAGCTCAGGTCATGGTCCCAGGGTCCTGGGATTGAGCCCCACATCGGGCTCCCTGCTCGGCAGGAAGCCTGCTTCTCCCTCTCCCACTCCCCCTGCTTGTGTTCCTGCTCTTGCTCGCTCGCTCTCTGTCAAATAAATAAAATCTTAAAAAAAAAAAAAGAAAGACCACTAAAATTCTTGATTTTGAACTCTGACAAATGGAGTCCCCTAAACAAAACCAAAAACCTCATGGTCTCTGCTGTTATTGCAAAGAGCCAGAACATTGGAAAAAGGATTGTTACAAACTTACGGCACCTTCAGCCCTCCAGCCAGCCTTTCCAATGGCCTCCTAATTCCCAATGATGGGGTTCAGAAGAACTATTGAGGATCTTCCCAATCCTCCCTCCTACTCAGCTTTGAGAAAAAACTCTCCAGATTAGGAATGAATCTCTCTCTGTCCTTATTGACACGAGAGCTACACAGTCAGTGCTTCACGCCACTGATATAAAGCAGGCCCTGGCTCAGAGTACTAAAATAGTTCCAATAGTGGGGATCTCTAATAAACCTCAACAGGTTCCTATTTCTGATCCCATTCCCTTTTGTTTAGGCCTCTTAAGATACCCACCCTTTTCTCCTTAGTTCCTCTCCCCCTATTTTTATGGGACAGAGATTTCTTAGAAAAATATTATGCTGGAATTTCTTTCTCCCAAAAGGGATAAATAATTCTAGAAATTGACAGTAGTAATCAAAATAGCCAACTGGGTGAATTAAAGGACACTTCAACATCTTTTATTTGCTCTATCTCTGACAGCACTATATGTGAGTGGGGGACACTCATCATGTGTCCTTACTGGATAAGCTACCATCCTATTTATGGGCAAAATCTTCAACTGATACTGGTAGAATCCACAGTGCATCTCCCATAGATCACTCAAAACCTCTTCCCAGAACTAGTCAGTACTCTATAAATCAAGAACCCCTTCGAGGTATTAAGCCCATAAGAGAGGATTACAAGATTCAGGGCCTCATTATCCCCTGCACTCACCCCTGTAATACCCCAATTTTACCCGTGAGAAAACCCAATGACTGAGAATGAAGTTTTCTCCAGGCCTTCCGAGTAATAAATAACATTGTTATCCCTTGGCACCTCATTGTTCCTAAGCCCCATCTGCTACTGATATCCATTGCCACTGAAAGTGAAATTTTTGCTGTCATTGATCAACACAGGGCATTTTTTAGTATTCCAGTCGATAAGTATAGTCAATCTCTTTTTGCTTTCACCTGGGAAGAACAGCAATACATCTGCACAGTGATGGCTCAGGGTTTCAGAGAGTTCTTATTTTTCACAAATCTTACAAGCTGATTTGCATGATATAGAGTCTTCTGCAGCATCTACCTTGTACAATGCATAGACTGCTTCTCTGCTCCACTTTTCAAACCTCTTCACAGGAAGACAGTCCACCTGTTAAACTTTCGGCCTTATGGTGCCTGTGTGACTCAGTTGGTTAAGCATCCAACTCTTGATTTCAGCTCAGGTCATGATCTCAGGGTCCTGGGTTCGAGCCCTGCACAGGGCTCCACATTCATCGGGGAGTCTGCTTCTCTCCCTCTCCCTCTGCCCCTCCCCCTGCTCATGCTCTCTCTCTCTCTCTCTCAAATAACAAATCTTTAAAAAATAAAATATAAAAAAATGTTTGGCCTTAAAAGCACATAAAGTCTCCAAAGGAACATTGCAGTTTGCTCAAGCTCAAGTTTGATACTTAGGGCACCTGATCTCAGAACAAGGGTTACATTTGGAACCAGGTAGATTTCAAAGCATCCTGAACTTCCTTAAGCCTAAAACTAAGCGTTAATTATGAGGTTCTCTTGGACTAGCTGGCTTCTCTCAAAACTGGATTCCAAACTTGTCTTACGGCTCAACTTCTATGCGCTTTACTAAGAAACAACAAACCTAAAAAAAAAAGAGAGAGAAAAGAGAAGAAACAACAAACCTTGACCCTATTATTTAGAAAGATTGGGATGACACAACTTTTGGGACTTTAAAGAAAAGTCTAAATAAAGCCCCCTGCCCTTGGCCATCCTATCAGCTCCTATTTCCTTTTTTTTATGTGAGAGGGAAGGACATGCCCTTGGAGTGCTCACCCCAAAACGCAGGGACCATCATCAATCCATATGGCATTATAGGCAACAACTGGACCCTGGGGCTCAGGGACATCCCCCTTGCCTTAGAATCATTCCTGCCACTGCCCTATTAGTTAAGGTGACTGAAGAAATTGCCATGGGATCTTCTTAACCATCCTTGTGCCACCTGCAGCAGAAGCCCTCCTGAATTCTCATCACTCAACACTTTGGGGACAGTCACCTCACCTCCTATGACATCTTCCCACTAACTGTTCCTCCTATAACTCTTCTTGCAACAATAACCTTCACCCTGCTATTCTACTCCTGGCCTCCACAGATGAGACCCCTCATGCCTGCTTAATGCTGAATGATCACCTTTTGCCTCCCCCCTGACAATTTATAGAAAACTCCTCTAGCTGCAGATTTTTCATGGCTTACTGATGGGTCTTTTTTTCAGATTTTTTTTTAAAGTAATCCCTACACCCAACACGGGGGCTCAAACTTACAACCCCAGGATCGAGAGTTGCATGCTCCACTGAGTGAGCTAGCCAGGTGCCCCCTGATGGGTCTTATTTAAAGGATGAAAATGCTAAATATTGTGCTGGGCATGATATTGCAACTCTATTTGATGTCAATGAGGCAGTACATTTGCCTTGGGCTACTTCACCCAATGGACTGTGATACAACTTTACTCAGGCTTGTACCTCAGACAAAAGTAAAAATGCAGACATTTATACTGATAGTTGATATCCCTTTGGGGTAGCTCATGACCTGGGAATGGTATGGAAACAGTGACGTTTCCTTACCTCTAATGGGAATGAAATTTAAAATGGCTCCTATATCCAAAATTTATTAGATGCCACAATTTTGCCAGCTGTTCCAGCTATTAACTCTCCTTGGCGTTGCAGACTCAACTCCCTGGAGGCCAGAAGAAACCACCTCACTGATATTTCCAGCCAAAATTCTGTTTCTCAAGGAAACCGAGAGTCCAACCTCTGCCATGGTCCAGAGGGATGTTCTCTCAAATGACAATTTGAAAAAATTGACAGAAGACACTCAACAATTGGCCCCAGAAAGGAAAAACAATATTGGAAATCTAATAAATGTTGGTTCAATAAAAAGGGAGAACTGGGGTTTGGACCAAATACCACCGCAGCCCTTCAAGAAATTCTAAAATTCCCACTACTTACTACTGTGCTTTAAACCACCGGTCTACTGACAACATGATAGCATTTCTGAACCAATAATGGTGGAGAAATATTAATAAGGCTGCAAAAAGCGCCTACCTCTCTTGTCCCACCTTTCCCAAGTCCAATCCAAGGAAACCTGTTCAATCTGCACCCGGACACTTTGAACTGCCAACGGCCCACTCGAGGTTTGGCGAATCAATTTCATACAGCTCCTCCCATCTCATGGATATAAGTATGTTTCAGTCATGGTTTGTATGTTTCCTCATTGTTCCAAAGTTTTCACATGTAAATGGGCCACTGCCTGGGTGGCTCCGTTGGTTAAGTGTCTGCCTTCAGCTCAGGTTGTGATCTCAGGGTCTGGGATTGAGCCGCATCGGGCTCCCTGCTCAGCGGAGAGTCTGCTTCTCCCTCTCTCTGACCCTCCTCCCCACTTATGCACTCTCTCACTCTCTCTCTCTCTCTCTCTCTCTCTCTGTCTCAAATAAATTAAAAAACACTATACTTAGGGCGCCTGGGTGGCTCAGATGGTTGGGCATTTGCCTTCAGCTCAGGTCATGATCCCAGGGTCTTGGGATCGAGTCCCGCATCGGGCTCCCTGCTCCTTGGGAGCCTGCTTCTCCCTCTGCCCCTCTCCCTCTCTCTCTCTGTCTCTGTCTCTCATGAATAAATAAATAAAATCTAAAAAAAAAAAAATCCATATGAAATCAAATTAAAAAAAAAAACAACACTATACTTATCTGGGAACCCTTCTTGCATTTCATGGTGATCAGCGAACCCATTTTACCAGTCAGGGGCTTCAATAAATCTGTGCTATTCAGCCAGTTTTACAGCACTTTCATTGTGCATGCCATCCTTAATCTTCCAGTTCAGCTGAATGCATTCATGGCACCATTAAGATTCAATTGGCAAAATGTGTAAAAATCCTCCAAATACCTTTTAGGGCACCTGGGTGCCTCAGTAGGTTAAGTGTCTGCCTTTTGCTCGGGTCATGGTCCCGGAGTCCCAGGATCAAGCCCCACTTCTGGCTCCCTGCTCAGTGGGGAGTCTGCCTCTCTCTCTGCCTCTCCCCCAACTCATGCTCACGCTCTCTCTTTCTCTTTCAAATAAATAAATAAAATCTTTAAAAAAAAAGAAATCCTACAAATACATTGGTCACAAGCATTGCTGTTGGTCCTTCTAAGTCTAAGATCCACATTTTTTGGAACTCACTGAGTCTCATCCTTTGAGACAGTCATAGAACATCCAATGTATTTGGTTCCTGCTGCCTTTGAGCCTCAGCTAATAAAGGATATGCTTCAATAGTATAAAAGCCTAATTGCTTCTATTAAAAATAACCATGCTGGGGGGCACCTGGGTGGCTCAGTCATTAAGCGTCTGCCTTCCACTCAGGTCATGATCCCAGGGTCCTGGGATGGAGCCCTGCATGGGGCTCCCTGCTCGGCGGGAAGCCTGTTTCTCCCTCTCCCACACCCTCTGCTTGTGTTCCCTCTCTCGCTGTGTCTCTCTCTGTCAAATAAATAAATAAAATCTTAAAAAAAAAAAAAAAACCCATGCTGGGGTGCCTGGCTGGCTCAGTCGGTAGAGCATGAAACTTTTTTTTTTTTTAAGTAGGCCTCACACCCAGCATGGAGCCCAATGCAGGGCTTGAACTCATGCCCCTGATATGAAGACCTGAGCAGAGATCAAGAGTCGGATGCTTAACCAACTGAGCCACCCAGGCACCCCTAGAGCATGCAACTTTTGATCTCAGGGTCGTGGAGCCTACTTCAAAAAAAAAAAATGCTTTGGTAAAGGAGTCTTATTACAGCGTGCTCAGAAGACGGAGATCTTAAAGCATCACACCTTACAACCCAAAGATTTTATCTATTAAAGACACCTCCAAAAGACTTCTCAACCTCACTGGAAAGACCCCATCAGGTACTGCTAACCAATCTTTATGCCACCAAATTCCAGGAACTAGACTCATGGATTTACATGAGACAGTTAAGGAAAGTACCAAACCCTGACTGGACCTGCACACCATCTGGTGACCTAAAAGTAAGTGTGTCCCAGAATTGAAGACATTTGATCATGGGGTACCTGGCTGGCTCAGTTGGTGGAGTATGCAACTCTTAATCTTGGGGTCTTGGGTTTGAACCCCATGTTGGGTATAGAGATTACTTGAAAAAATGAAATCTTAAAAAAAAAAAAATCTGGTAAGATGACATCTGACAAGATAGTTTTCCCAAAACAACGAGACCAGGCTGGTTACAAGGTTCAGGATTCAAAGAAATCTGTCTTTTTCAACTGGACTATTAGCTGATTCTGGGTTCATTTGGTTGTATTTTTTTTTGAAGATTTTATTTATTCATTTGTTGGGGCACTGCGCTCTTTCTCAAATGAATAAATAAAATCCTTTCTTTTTTAAGACGTCATTTATTTATTTATTTGACACAGAGACTAAGGAAGCTTTCCAACAAGGAGAAAAAGTTTCAAATCTGAGCACCTCATCAGAATCCTAAAATGGCTCCCGTGAGGAAATGGAATGACCCAATGCAGAAAAAAATAAGACAAGATAAGCTCAACATTTAGGAGCATCATGTAGAAGTGTCTTTGCAGGGTGCCTGGGTGGCTCAGTTGGTTGAGTATCTGCCTTCGGCTCAGGTCATGATCCCAGGGTCCTGGGATCGAGTCCCGAGTGGGGAATCCCTGCTCAGTGGGGAGGCTGCTTCTCCCTCTGCCTCTGCTCATGCACTCTCTCTCTCTCTCAAATATATAAAATCATAAAAAAAAAAAAGGTGGGGCGCCTGGGTGGCTCAGTCATTAAGCATCTGCTTTCGGCTCAGGTTGTGATCTCAGGGTCCTGGGATCGAGCCCCACATCAGGCTCCCTGCTCCGCGCGGAAGCCTGCTTCTCCCCCTCCTACTCCCCCTGCTTGTGTTCCCTCTCTTAATGTGTCTCTCTCTGTCAAATAAATAAATAAAATCTTTTAAAAAAAAAGTGTCTTTGCAGCTGTAATTAAGGTTAAGAGTCTCCGGGTGAGATTATTCTAGATTATCTGAGTGGGCTCTAAATCCAGTCACAAATATCCTTATAGGAGAAGGGAAGGTGAGAAGACACATAGAGAAGGTGATGTGAAGGCAGAGACCCAGATTGGGGTGTTATAACCACAGTCCAAGCAAGGAATGCCAAAGATAGCTGGCAGCCGCCCAGAAGCAAGCAGATGCATGGGAGAGATTCTCCCTCAGAGCCTCCGGAAGGAACCCACCCTGCCAATGCCTTGATTTCAGACTTCTAGCTCCAGAA
Organism: Zalophus californianus; assembly: GCF_009762305.2. Taxonomy (NCBI): domain Eukaryota; kingdom Metazoa; phylum Chordata; class Mammalia; order Carnivora; family Otariidae; genus Zalophus; species Zalophus californianus. Next base: position 33,379,838 of record NC_045611.1, on the reverse strand, counting down.
CCATGAGAATAAATAAATTGCTGTGGTTTGAAGTTGCGATAATTTGTTAGAGGAGCCCTAGGAAATGAAGAAAGAGGGATTGGAAGGTAGGGATATTTTAGATGGACAGGAAGACTTTTCTGAGGAGGTAACACGTAAGTGAAGTTTTGGATGAAAAGTTGTCAGCCTTTTGAAGAACGGAGGGGAAAGAGATCCAGGTAAAGAGAACATGAAACAGGGGCGCCTGGGTGTCTCAGTCGTTAGGCGTCTGCCTTTGGCTCAGGTCACGATCTCGGGGTCCTGGGATCAAGCCCCGTGTTGGCCTCCCTGCTCGGCGGGAAGCCTGCTTCTCCCTCTCCTTCTCCGCCTGCTTGTGTTCCCTCTCTCACTGTGACTCTGTCAAATAAATAAATAAATAATCTTAAAAAAAAAGGGAGAGAGAGAGAGAACATGAAATGCAATAGCTCTGAGGCAGGACAGGCTTAATATGTGCAGGGAGCCAACAGAAGGCCCAGTGCACCTCGGGGACAGAGAGAACTCTTGCAGTGAAGAACAGAAGGCTGTGAGGAAAGAGCATTCAACAGGAGAAGTTGGTCTAATCCGGGTCGGGGGTCGAGGGAAAGATAGGTAGAGGAACAACTAAGAACCAGCGTTGTGGGGAAGAAGTGAATTCCAGGCTGTTAAGGAGCATGTGCAAAGGCCCTGAAGCAGAAAAAGCAGAGATTTAGAGGAACACATACTCAAAGTGATTTTCCCTGGACCACACGCCAAGCATGCCCAAACTCACCCTCAAATACAACTGAAGAGAGCCCGCATCTCTGTTAGGTTGGCCAGTGATGCGGGTGGCAAAGAATTGCACCAAGAGTAGAGCCACAAGCAGGACAGAGTTTATTCACCCTCCAAGAGAGGAGATGGCCAGACATCCAGAGAAATGTCAGCCCCAGTTCCCATCAGGCTGGGCCCTTTAAGGGGTTTTTAAGGGTGTGAGAGTGTTTCCAGGACGCCCACAGTGGGGGGTGTGGGGAGGTGGATCAACACCTGGCAGGGTAAAGTGGGAGGTGGCAGGTTTTAAAGGGGCTCTGTCCAGGATGTGGGTTGTGGTCAGGCCAGAGAATATGTTTTATAGTTGGGGCCTACTTCCCAAGAATGTAGGGCACCGCTACCTAGAAAAAACAAGAGTCAGGGCCAAGTGCAGACATCTGTGATTATGGCAGGGCAAGGGGAGGAGGGGGAGCACTTTGAAGAGACTCCTTTCAATCTCTAGTCTGTAACTTCTTAGGAGCATAATGTGGCCTCATCTACCTATCGATATTTAAATGTTCATATTCCTCGAAACAGCAATTACGTTGCTAGGAATCTAGTTCGTGTAAAAATTTATACAAGGGGCGCCTGGCTGGCTCAGCCAGTAGAGCCTGAGACTCTTGATCTGCAGGTTGGGAGTTCCAGCCCCACATGGGGTGTAAGGAGTACTTAAAAATAAAGTCTTTAACCAAAAAAAAAAAAAAAAAAAGGAGGGGGTTTCTGGGTAGCTCAGGTGGCTAAGCATCCAACTCTTAACTTCAGATCAGGTCAGGATCTCAGGATCGTGAAATCGAGCCCCGTGAATGGCTCACACCGGCTCACCCGCTGGGAATGGCGGCCTCTTAAGATTCTCCCTCTCCCTCTCCCTCTGCCCCTCCCCTCTCTTAAAAAAAGTTTATGTGAGATATATAAAGATATATACGTATATTTATATGTATATGTATGTATACATACATATATATATACACAAGATATATGTTCATGAATGTGACAGTTAATTTTCTGTGTCAACTTGGCTGGACCAAGGTGCCCAAATACTTGATCAAACATGAGATTAACATTTAAATTGGTGGGCTTTTGGGGCACCTGGGTGGCTCAGTCGGTTAAGCATCCACCTTCGGCTCAGGTCATGATCCCAGGGTCCTGGGATTGAGCCCCACGTTGGGCTCCTGGCTCAACAGGGAGTCTGCTTCTCCCTCTCCCTCTGCCCCTCCCCACCCCCGCTCATGCTCTCTCTCCCCCCCATCTGAAATAAATAAATATTTTTTAAAAATAATAAAATAAATAAAATAAATTGGTGGGCTTTGAGTAAAGCAGATTGCTCTCCATAATGTGAGTGGCCTCCACTATACCTATAGCCACAGGCCAGAATAAAACAAAAAGACTGGCTTCCCCTAAGCAGGAGAGAGTTACCCTAGCAGATGACCTTCAGACTTACTGCAACATCTTCCCTGGGTCTCCAGCCTGACGGCCTGCCCTGTAGATTTTGGATTTGCCAGCCTCCATAATCACATGAGCCAATTCCTTAAAATAAAACTGTCTATATGCATATTTCATTGGTTCTGTTTTTCTGGAGAACTCTGACTAATACAATGCACATTCACTTGAGCCTTGTTTATAATAGTGAGCTATTTCAACATACTAAATGTCCACCAATTGGGAGCTGGTTAAATATCAACCTAAACTGAAATGGAAAGATTTCCATATCATATTTTTATTTTTATTTTTTTAAGATTTTATTTATTCATTCGAGACACAGAGATACAGAGAGAGAGAGAGCGAGAGAAAGCATGAGCAGGGAGAGAGGCAGAGGGAGAGGGAGAAGCAGGCTCCCCACTGAGCCAGGAGCCCGACGTGGGGCTCAATCCCAGGACCCTGGGATCATGACCTGAGCCAAAGGCAGACGCTTAACCATCTAAGCCACCCAGGAGCCCCTCCATATCATATTTTTAAATGAAGAAAGCATGTCACACAACAACTAGTAAAGGATGATTCTATCTATGATTGTAAAAAAGAAAAATAAATCTGTATGTATATAAACATATTTGGTATATATGCAAAAATGTATAAGTAGATAGAAAAGAGCTAGGGGCGCCTGGGTGGCTCGGTCGTTAAGCGTCTGCCTTCAGCTCAGGTCATGATCCCGGGGTCCTGGGATCGAGCCCCGCATCGGGCTCCCCGCTCAGCGGGAAGCCTGCTTCTCCCTCTCCCACTCCCCCTGTTTGTGTTCCCTCTCTCGCTGTGTCTCTCTCTCTCAGATAAATAAATAAAATCTTAAAAAAAAGAGTTATAAAGATATTTACCAAACTAGCAATAAATGTGGCTACCTTGGAGATAGGGTGTGGGTTTGAAGAGGGGGTGGTGAAAAGAAACTTAAATGTATATTCCTTATATTTCTGTATCATTTGAAGCTTTGACAACTATAATATATTCCATATTGCATAAATGACATGATTTTTTTTTTAAGATTTTATTTAGTTATTTGAGAGAGAGAATGGGAGAGAGAGCACAAGATGGGGAAGGGTCAGAGGGAGAAGCAGGGAGCCCAGTGTGGGACTCAATCCCGGGACTCCAGGATCATGACCTGAGCCGAAGGCAGTCGCTTAACCAACTGAGACACCCAGGCGCCCCAGTGACATGATTTTTAAAACCTATAACCATCAAGGCCTATACTCCACCACCTTTTTTTTTTTTTTTAACTAAACTCTACACCCAACATGGGTCTTGAACTCAGGACCCCAAGATCAAGAATCACATGCTCTACCAACTGAGCCAGCCAGGCGCCCCTCTACTACCTTCTTGAAACCCAGCCCTATTTTGCTCTTTGCATCCCTTATTTGGCTTTGTTTCTGCTTTCCAAGCTATAGGAAAGAAGTCCCTCTCTCCCTTCCTCTCTTCTTTCCTTTGGTCTTTGACAAATATTTACTGAGTATGCCTTATGTGCTAAACAATGCACCCGGCGCCATGGTGAGCCAACGAGCCAAGGTCTCTCAGGGAGCTTGCAGGCTGTTCAAGAAACGAGACCTCAGGGAGCATCTGGGTGGCTTAGTCAGTTAAGTGTCTGCCTTCAACCCAGGTCATGATCCCAGAGTCCTGGGATCGAGCCCCGCATCGGGCTCCCTGCTCACCGGGAAGCCTGCTTCTCCCTCTCCCTCTGCTGCTCCCCCTGCTTGTGCTCTCTCTCCCGCTCTCTCAAATAAATAAATAAAATCTTAAAAAAAAAAAAGAAAACAGACCTCACACAGACAGACAAATGAACCAAGCAACTACCAAAGACAATAGAGTTGGAAGGGAAAACAACAGGGCACTCTCTGGCTATGAAAGGGCATAACTGAATGATTTTGAGTAGGATGTTCAAAAACGGTCTCTATGAAATAGAGATTTGAGCTGGATGCTAGCCAGGCAGCAGGTGGACAGTGGGGCAATGGAAAGCCTTCCTAGCAGAGGGGAAACACTGACTGACTATTGCAACTTCCTTGAGGTAAGCAAGAGGAACTGACCAGAAGCCTGTGACGCCGGCCAGTTCTGGGTGAGGGTGGCAGTTTTATAAGATAAAATTGAAGAAATAGACAAGGCCAGGTTGTATGTATTCAGGTAAAGAATTTGGGCTTTATTTCAAGGGCAATGGAAAGCCATTATCAAGTTATAACCAGGGAAGGAAGAAGATCTAATTTACATTTTTTTTACAACCCTCTCCTAAAATCTACCCTACGTAGAAAAAACAAATCATTATTGAAGGATCTTTTAATGAAGATCCAAAAAAATGGAGAGCTAGCCGAATAGAGCCCAGAAATAAACTCATGCATATATAGTCAATTAATTTATGACAAAGGAACCAAGAATGTACAATGGGGAAAGAATAGCCTCTTCATGAAATGTTGTTGGGAAAACTGGACAGCCACATGCGAAAGAATGAAACTGGACCACTATTTTACACCACACAAAAATTAACTCAAAATGGATTAAAGGTTTGAATATTAAGACTTGAAATCATAAAAGTCCTAGAAGAAAACATAAGGAGTAAGGTCCTTGACATCAGTCTTGGCAATGATTTTTTTGGGAGCTGATGCCAAAGGCAAAGGCAACAAAAGCAAAAAGAAACAAGTGGGACTACATCAAATTAAAAAGCTTCTGTAAAACAAAGAAAAACATCAACAAAATGGGAAGGCAACCTATGGAGTGGGAGAAAATATTTGCAAATCATATATCTGAAAAAGGGTTAATGTTCAAAATATATATGAAGAACTCACACAACTCAATGGGAAAAAAATCTAGTTAAAAATGGATAGAGGGCCGCCTGGGTGGTTGTCAGTTAAGCATCCTCCTCTTGATATCAGCTCAAGTCTCCATCTCAGGGTCATGAGTTCAAACCCCACATTGGGCTAGGCATGGAACGCTGGGCATGGAACCTACTTAATTAAAAAAAAAAAATTAAGTAGAGCAAGGCACCTGGCTGGCTTAGTCAGAAGGGCATGTGACTACAACTCCTGATCTCAGAATCATGAGTTAGAGCCCCACATTGGGTGTAAAATTTACTTAAATAAGTATTTTTAAAAATAGGTGGGGGGGGGGTGCCTGGGTGACTCCGTCGGTTAAGCTGAAGCCCCCATGGAAGATGGTATTGGAGGTTCCTCAAAAAATTAAAAATAAGAGGGGTGCCTGGACCGGCTTAGTAAGTTGAGCTTCTGACTCTGGGTTTCAGCTCAGCTTATGATCTCAGGGTATTGGGATCAAGCTCTGCATGCAAGTTGGGCTGCAGAGCTTGGCAGGGAATCTGCTTGAGATTCTCTCCCTTTCTCTTTACCTCCCCCTCTGCCCCTTATGCTCTCCCCACTTGGCTCTTTCTCTCTCTCTAAAATAAATAAAATATTTATTTTTAATTAATAACCCTTTTTAATTAAAAATAGGGACCTGGCTGGTTCAGTTGGTAGCACATACAACTCGGGGTCATGAGTTCAAGCCTCACGTTGGGTTTAGAGCTTACTTTAAAAAAAAAAATTGAGGGGCGCCTGGGTGGCTCAGGCGTTAAGCGTCTGTGGCTCAGGTCATGATCCCAGGGTCCAGGAATCGAGGCCCCATGCTCCGCGGGAAGCCTGCTTCTCCCTCTCCCACTTCCCCTGCTTGTGTTCCCTCTCTCGCTGTGTCTGTCAAATAAATAAAATCTTTAAAAATAAATAAATAAATAAATAAATAAATAAATAAATAAATAAATAAATTGAGGGGCGCCTGGGTGGCTCAGTTGGTTAAGTGTCTGCCTTCGGCTCAGGTCATGATCCTGGGGTCCTGGGATCACATGGGGCTCCCTCCTCAGCAGGGAGCCTACTTCTCCCTCTCCATCTGCCTGTCCCCCTGCTCATGCTCTCTCTCTCACTCTCTCTCTCTCTCAAATAAATAAATAAAACCTTATTTATTTATTTATTTATTTATTTTAAAGATTTTATTTATTTATTCATGAGAGACAGAGGGAGAGAGAGAGGGAGAGAGAGAGAGAGAAAGAAGCAGAGGGAGAAGCAGGCTCCCAAGGAGCAGGGAGCCCGATGTGGGACTCGATCCCAGGACCCTGGTATCATGACCTGAGCTGAAGGCAGACGTTTAACCATCTGAGCCACCCAGGCGCCCAATAAAACCTTTTTTAAAAAATGAAATAGAATAGTATAGAAAATGTGAAGGTATATCACCAAAAGCAGGATAAATATATGTGTCTATGTGTACTGGGTCACGACAAAGCATGGAGAGGAATAGAGAGGGGGAAAATGAAGGCCACTACTTAGAAGAAACCCCTATAGGAGTGCACCAGGAGACATGTACAAGCATTGTTCATTATAGGAATAAGAGAGAAAAGAGAAAGTAGTAATCAAAGTGTCTATCAGTAGTAACAGGAATAAATAAATAATGGATCCTACATTGGATTACTAAGTAGCAAAAGAAATGACTGTCCAGTAGCTACATGCATCAACACAAATGGATCTTAGAATTAGTACTGGTAAATAAGCCAATCAATTCTCAGAGTATTATTCACAACATGACACTATTTTTGTAAAATTTGCAAGCAAAAGCAAATAATAAATTGCTTAGGAATACATATATATGTGGTAAAACTATAAAAGAAAGCATGGGTGGGGTGCCTGGCTGGGTCAGTCAGAAGAGCATGCAACTCTTGATCTCCGGGTTATGAGTTCAAGCCCAACGTTGGGTGTAGAGATTACTTAGATAGATAGATAGATAGATAGATAGATAGATAGATAGATAGATAGATAGATAGATAGATAGAGAAAAGAAAGCAAAGGAATAGTTTTAAAAGAACAATTAAAAACAAAAAACAAAAAACAAGTTCCCAGTAGTGTTGAGGACACTCAGGACATCAAAGGACTTACTACTGTACCATTTCCTAGGTAGTGAGGTGGGCTCAGACAGATTGTTCTTTGGTCATACTTCTTAACCTCCACATGCGGTCCTTCTATATTTTTGTACATATCAAACATTATGTCATTTTAAAAGAGGAAAGTGGTATCTTGGATTGCACTAAGTGATGTGGGAAACAAAGGCAGAAGAAAAATTGTTAAATTTCCTTACTGCCCATTGACAAGTCCTTGAAACAGGCAGAGTAATATTCCTCTAGAGGCTCAACTGCCTGGATATTGATACTTTGCTAAGGGCAAAAGGAAATCTTAGCCCCACCCCCAAGACCCTGTAAGTGTACTTTAACATATAAAAATTCCTTTGGAAACTTCCTTTATCTCTACCCCCCTCAAGATACATGTTGGCAATCATCCCCCAAGCATGTGGCCCACCGATATACATCTGAAGGGTCTCATGACTAAAGTTTTCTTAGATGATAATAAAATGACCCTTTCCCAACAATAGCTAGCCCCCTCAAGGTTCTGGAAACCTTGCTTCCAAAATTCCTTAGAGATTTACGCTATCCCTAGCCCCCTCCCAACTTGAAAGGATATAATGGGCCACTCCTCATGACCCTAGTACGGCTTTCTGCCCACGGGTCCTGTCCCGGGCTTTAATAAAACCACCTTTTTGCACCAAAGATGTCTCAAGAATTCTTTCTTGGCCGTCAGCTTCAAACCCTAATGTCCTTCCTACATCACTAAGGAGAATGGCCAGAGGCAGGGGAGTTCCATAGGGAAAGGGGAGGGTAGGCAGTAGATCGGAGCCATTGCGATGGTCTCTGAGAAATGATGGTGGTGTGGCAATGCACGGAGAAGACAGATTTGAAAAGTGTTTCAGAGGTAGGACGGACTTGCTGATGGGGTGCCCGTAAGGAATGAGGAAGGAAAATCAGTAACAATTGGCCAGTGGAACAGACTCCAAAGACAGACCCTTGCAGATAGAGAAACTCGTTAGAGCACAGCGCTATCCAGGCAGATCAACAAGGAAAAGGATGAGCTATGAGTAAATGGCAACGGAACAACTGGTAGACCACAAGGAAATGAAGAGACGTTGGATATGTCTCTGAACAAGCTAAAGACAAGAAGGAAAGTCAAAACTTGAGAATATTTAGAAGAAAAAGTGAACGGCTCTAAGATCCATTCTGAAGACTGAAAATGGGGGGAAAGAAAGGGCATGAACAACTAGATTTTTGGCTTAAGTAACTGGATGGATAATAAAAACATTAATAGCTAAAACTTCCATAACACTTATTATGAACAGGGTGGGACTTCTCTAAGCATTTTGCATGCTTTATCACGCTCAGCCTTCACACCAGTCCTGTAAGAGAGTTTTTCTTATTGTTATTAACAGAAGCAGAGGAAGCCCGGGTAACTTACCTGAGATCAAGCAGCAGGGAAGTGGCACAGTACTTACTGATCGGCTGCAAAAACTCTGTCCATGGAAGAGTGACAAAACCCGTGTGTAGAGCTCAGCCTGCAGAGGGGTCCCCAAAAGCACTACATGAAGAAAGCCAGATTCTTCTCAGGGCCTTCAACCTCGGAGGCAGGAGTCCCGGGATTTCCTGTCCCCACCTCCGCTCACCTCCCCAGGAGGGCATGCATGCTGATAAGCATAATGAAAAGGTGGAGTGTTATGTTAAAAAAAAAAAAAAGTCCCTGAAAACTGCAATCCCAAACTGCCCCCTCAGAGAGGAGCTAACCATTCCTAGGATGCTCTGACTTAGCGTCATTCCATTTTCTTTTTTTATAATTAACAAAGCTATCAAATGTATATTATGTGGCATTAGGTGTACATTTTCTTATTGTGGTAAAATACACCATTTTAGCTATTTTTAAGGGTACAACTAAGTGGCATTAGGTACACTCACATTGTGAGCAAACATCAAACTTCATTCACATTTAACAGGTCTTGAGCTTTTTTTTTTTTTAAGATTTTATTTATATATTTGACAGAGACAGAGGCAGCAAGAGCAGGAACACAAGCTGGGGGAGTGGGAGAGGGAGAAGCAGGCTCCCCACTGAGCAGGGAGCTCGACGCGGGGCTCGACGCGGGGCTCGATCCCAGGACCCTGGGATCATGACCTGAGCTGAAGGCAGACGCTCAACGACTGAGCCACCCAGGCGCCCAGGTTTTGAGGTTTTGATATGTGCCAGGCAACTATTCTAGGCACTGAAGGACATAAACCTGATCTTCAGCTGAAGGCAGCTCACATCCTAGTTAAAGGCATACAATCAACGTGAAATTAGTAAGTATATAAATGTGATTGTATCGAATATTGACCGGTGCTGGGAAGAAAACAGGACAGGGCAATAATCACGGTTGCTATGAAGCATTTCCTATGTTTCAGCAGTGATTTGAGACCCGAGCAAGGGGTATCTCATTGTACCCACCACTCCAGCCCTTTGGGGATAATGCCTGTCTTCGTTTTGTGGGAAAAAAAGTGAAGCACAGACAGCTTCACATTCCACAGTGAATAACTAGGAAGAGGTGGGGGCCTGAAAATCATGGTAAAAGCTGGAGTGATCCAAGGCCTCTTTAAGGAGGGAACATTGAGCTGACGCCAACATGCAAGAGCAAGCCAAGGGCAAAAGAGCCACAGAGAGGGAATAGCAGTGCAAAGGTCCTGAGACACATGTGCCTCTCAAGGAACAACAAAGAGCCCACGCAACTGGAGCCAACTAAACCAAAGACAGAAGTGAGGGAATGGGGGAGGGGGCGGGGGTGACAGGAAAGTCTTGTGAGAAGTAAGCACGGAGGCTGTCAGGGTCAGAGCCCACCAAGCCAAGCCGTGAGAGTGATCAGTTGTCCTGGTTTGGCCCAGAACAAGTTGATCACCCTAGTAAGTAATATTATTCAAATTTATGCTAAGTGCAAAGAAAAGCAATGGAAAGTTTTACATAAGGGAGGTACAGGACCGGTCTGGCTACAGTCCGGGGGAAGACTAGCAGGACGGGAGGCAGGAGAAAGGAAGACAGTTGAGAGGATCTTGCAATCTTCCAGGCAAGGGTGATGGTGGCCTGGACTTGGGTGGTAGAGGTGGAGGTGAGAAGTGAGAAAATTTGGGATTCATTTTGGAAAAAAAAGTGATGGGACTTGATGGACGGGCTTAAGGAGTGTTGGGGGAGGGGACAGGAGAGAAATCAAAGATGACCCACTGGTTCTTGGCTGAACACCCAGCAGATGCTGGGCTGTTTACTAAAATGGTGAAGATGGATAAACAGCAGGTTTGGGAGAGAATCCAAGTTAATGCATGTCCTCTGAGAGGTCCCCTAGCCCCCAGACTGAGACAGCGAGGGAGGGAAGCTCCAAAGAACCTGGAAGCCCATTCCCTTGCTCTGGGACTGTGGTTCTCCTCTCCGGCACCCCCCCCCCGCCCCCACAAAGCTCACTTTACAAAACAAAGGCCCATCTCCAGCCACTCTGAATTAACAATGGAGCAGGGCCCTGGCAGGGAAAAGACGGGGTGGGGGGGAGGGACAATCAGGACACCATATGTATTATTTTTATTTTTATTTATTACTTTTTTAAAAGATTTTATTTATTTATTTGAGAGAGAGAATGAGATGGAGAGAGAGCATGAGAGGGGGGAGGGTCAGAGGGAGAAGCAGAACCCCTGCTGAGCAGGGAGCCGGCCGTGGGGCTCGATCCCCGGACTCCAGGATCATGACCTGAGCCGAAGGCAGTCGCTTAACCAACTGAGCCACCCAAGCGCCCATATGTATTATTTTTAATTAAAGATCTTTCAGGGCGCCTGGGTGGCTCAGTTGGTTAAGCGACTGCCTTCGGCTCAGGTCATGACCCCGGAGTCCCGGGATCGAGTCCCGCATCGGGCTTCCTGCTCGGCGGGGACTCTGCTTCTCCCTCTGACCCTCTTCCCTCTCGTGCTTTCTATCTCTCGTTCTCTCTCTCTCTCAAATAAATAAAATCTTTTAAAAAAAAGATTTTTTAAAAAGTAATCTCTACAACTCTCAGATCAAAAGTCGCATGCTCTACAGACTGAGCCAGTCAGGTGACCCCAGGACCCCTCATTTGAAATTGGGCACCTCGGAAGCCTCCTAAAACAAGGCACATTAAATCCATCCTACACTCCTGACTTTCTTGTCTTGTACATATTTCTGTTAGAGTGAAGTACTGTTTTGGATACAAGCAATTTTGGCTCCTGTTGATTTTCTCAGGGATTTGCATTGAAAAAGGAAGTAACATTTCTGGCAGAAACAAAGTGTGATTTCACTGATTGATTTTACAATGAAGACTGGTTTGGGCAATTAGAGTAAACGGTGAAGAATGTCTATAAATTAAATAAGTTCGATCAGTTCCTTCCAGCTTCTGATGAAAATATATTTAAGGTGTGTTATAAGATAAAAGCTTTTTTACTTTTCAAAAACCATTAGCAAAAGAATTAGCAAAGAGGTATTTAAATTTCCTAACATTACATTGTTTCCCAGTTGTTTTTGAGTGTGTTAAGCAAGTTGTCTCTAAGTGAAAAAAGACCACATAAAATTAGCTTTTCATGTGATAACTCTTGCTAAAACCTTTTTGATACATTTTCCAGAAACTGAGGAGGTGAGAAGGGTCTAAGGACAGAGTAAGAAATCCTTTTGCAAAAGAAGAAGTTGCCACAGTCCTAAGAAGGACCTAATCTAGTGAAAGAGCAATAAAATATTTTTTGATAATAGGTTATTGATTTAGGAAAGACATTAGGGTTCGAAGCCAATGGCCAAGAAAGAATTCTTGAGACGTCTATGGTGCAAAAGGTGATTTTACAGGACCCTTGGGCAGAAAGTGCTGCACCCGGGTCTTGAGGAGTGGCCCATTATATCCTTTCAAGTTGGGAGGGGGTTAGGGAGAGTGTAAGTCTCTAAGGAATTTTGGAAGCAAGGTTTCCAGGACCTTGAGGGGGCTAGCTATTACAGGGAAAGGGTCTTTTTATTATAGTCTAAGAAAACCCTAGTCATGAGACCCTTTGGATGTATATCAGTGGGCCACATGCTTGGGGGATGATTACTAACATGTCTCTTGGAGGGTTTAGAGATAAAGGAAGTTTCCAAAGGAATTTTTATATGTTAAAGTAGGCTTACAGGATGGGAAGGGCAGGGGGTCGGGCTAGAATTGCCTTTGCCTTTAGAAAAGTGTCAACATGGAGGCAGTGAGTTCTTAGAGAAGGTCACTCTGCCCTTTTCCAGGACTTGTCAATGGGTCTAAGTAGTAAGGAAATTTAATAATTTTTCTTCTGGGGCGCCTGGGTGGCTCAGATGGTTAAGCGTCTGCCTTTGGCTCAGGTCATGATCCCAGCGTCCTGGGATCGGGTCCCGCATCGGGCTCCCTGCTCCGCGGGAAGCCTGCTTCTCCCTCTGCCCCCCTCTCTCTCTCTCTGTCTCTTATGAATAAATAAATAAAATCTTTATTTTTATTTTTTTTAAAGATTTTATTTATTTATTTTAGAGTGAGAGAGAGAGAACAGAGTGAGAGCACAAGCAGGGGGGAGGGACAGAGGGAGAGGGAGAAGCAGACTCTCCGTTGAGCCGGAAGCTTGATGTGGGGCTTGATCCCAGGACCCTGGGATCATGACCTGAGCCGAAGGCAGACGCTCAATGACTGAGCCATCCAGGCGCCCCAATAAATAAAATCTTTAAAAAAATAAATAATTTTTCTTCTGCCTTTGTTTCCCACATCATTCCCCCCTGAACAATTTTGACCCTTAAATCTTTAAGGTTGCTGAGGGTAGAAGGTCTCATCTGTAACTTCTTCCTACTGAATAGAGGCGTAGAGATGTACCTACCTATGGGTCAACATTGGTCAGTTAGGGCTTATACAGATATAGGAGTTAAAAAGGCAGAGGCAGCTGAATCCAAGGGAGACTGCATGTGTGGATCTTCCTGAGTGGAAAGCATCATCTGTTCGCTTGAAGTTATGGCAGCGAAGGAGTCTTGGCACCAAGTGGAGAGACATGGGAGAAAACAGCAAAACATGATTAGTGTAACAAAAAGAAAAAGGAGCCTGAATAAGAGTCCTTTGGTAGTTGACAAAAAATCGTCTTCCAGTCCAGGAGTTTAACCAATCACTAAAGGAAAGAGAAGAGATCATTTAAAGCGCCAATTTGAGGGGCACCTGGGAGGCTCAGTCGGTTAAGCGGCTGCCTTCGGCTCCGGTCATGATCTCAGGGTCCTGTGATTGAGCCCCACATCGGGCTCCTTGCTTAGTGGGGAGTCTGCTTCTTCCTCTCCCTCTGCCCACCTGCCGCTCCCCTACTTGTGCTCTGTCTCTCTCTCTCTCTCTGTGTGTCAAATAAATAGTCTTTTAAAAAATAAAATAAATTAAAGTGCCAATTTGAGTATTCATGTCAGAGTCCCAGAAATATTTTGTGGTAATCTGGAATGTATACATAGCATTTTGTTTTTATAATAGCACACGTTTCCCTTTGGTAACAGTTAAAACATCTAATGCCATTCTATTTTGTAAAACTGCTTTAAGCATTTGCGTTACTTCAGTATTTAGTAGAGAAATGCTATTTTGAATATCACTTAGGGCTTTGACCATGTACTCATTAAGAGCTTCCATGTGCCAAACAACACCCTCCAGTCCCACAGAGGGAACAAAGATGGATGTTAGTTGGTCATACCAATGAGACATAGAACATGTCCAACATCATTTTAAACTTGGAAGGTTGACCGGGTTGAGAACGGTTTTAATAATGCATCCGTGCAACTAGGCAAAACCCAGAGTACAGGGACCTGTCCAGCCTGGGGGAAGCCATGAACACAAGTTAGAGCCGCATAGCAATTAGGGTCCCATTAGGAGATAGTCATATAATTCTGGGCCCCTTTAACTGCAGTCAAGGCATCAAGGGCTATTCAGTTTTGGAGGGGCATCTTTTGAGTTTGTGTAATAAAAGACAGTCCGTTGTTACTTTGTAGGGACACAGGAGTCCAAATCTATCGACAATTTCTCTTAGACTTAATATTTGTTTATTTTGTGCTATGTGCTTGGCTGCACGGTTTATCAAATTGTTTCCTCTAGATCCTAAGGTCATATCGTTTGATGTCCTATGAGGTGAATTACACCTACCTCCTTAGATAGGTATACAGTCTTAAGAAGAGTAATAATTTCAGGCCCCTATTTGATTGGGGAATTATGGCTTGATAATAATCCCCTTCCAAATTGCTCCGTGAGCATGTAAGACTAGAAAAGCATATGTGGAGTCAGAATAAATATTAATTTTTAATGCTTTGGTGATTGCAAAGCACAAGTGAGCACTATAGCATACCCAGCTTTTCTTATTCCTTTTTCCATAAAACTATTGCCATTAGTAAACCAACTGTCATCTGTATTTTCAATAGGGGCATCTTTTAAATCTGGTCGACTAGCATAAACAAGATCAATAACCTCTGAACAGTTATGCTCTATAGAAGGACAATGATCAGGTCCAGGCATAAGGGTAGCTGGGTTTAAAGTTTGGCAGGTTTCAAGTATTATTTCAGGCATATCTCTAAGTGTAGCCTGGTATTTAATAAGTCAGTCTCCCATCATCCATTGGCGGCCTTTGGTTTCTAAGACACTCTGGACCTGATGTGAAGTCATTACACTCAGGGACTGTCCCATAGTGAGCTTTGAGGCTCCTACCAGGAGAACTGTTGTATGCTTGGCTAAAGCCTTTGTTTGCAATTGTACATCAACAGAGGTGGCTTTTAGGATAAATAAGACTAAGGGATAATACCATCAAGAAGCCTTCTTTGTATGAGGTCCAGCCTTAACAATATCTTAATTATGAGGAATCACTGGCAAGTGGGAGAAGACTTGTCTCAGGAGATAAGGGCATCCCTAAGCGCATCATCCACTCTGATCATAGTGAAAGTGGGGTCATCCATTATTTCCACAAGTCCATAGTTAACCCCAGATGGTGGGTATGCTCTGGCTTTTAGGAAAAAATTTCGTCATCCCAGCCACATAGAATGGGTTAAGCTGCTAGTTGAGTTATACAATCATTGGGGAATCGATCCCATTTCTCACTTGTTCAAATAATCATATGGCCATGGGGTC
This sequence comes from Zalophus californianus, assembly GCF_009762305.2. NCBI lineage: Eukaryota > Metazoa > Chordata > Mammalia > Carnivora > Otariidae > Zalophus > Zalophus californianus. The sequence goes on along the minus strand of NC_045611.1, from coordinate 33,364,619 downwards.
CTGTTACTATCCCCACAAAATAACAAGCAAGAAGATTGTCTACTGTGGTAATTTCTCCGAAGTTTACCTCAAGTTGTCTCTCTTAGGTAACCCACAAACATTTAAGGACAATCAGCTCTAGAATTCAACATCCACAAAGGTGTGTTATTGAAACATAATTTTTCTCTCTACAATAACCCTCATTTTTAATCAGAGATAACCAAATCAGGACTACATTATTTGAAAAACAAGTCCAGTTTTAACAAAGTTGGCCTGATGACTTACATAAGCCAGCAAGAATAGTGAGATCATATAGCTCTTTTAGACTCTGCTTTGCTGGAACTTTTATAAGGAATTTCTAGATTGAACTCTTAGTAGCCTCTCCAGGCCGGAAGCCAAGCCAAGTGCTTGCCATCAGACATGCCTGCAATACCTGTATATGTGGGTGGATTCCTCTTTATGAGGTCTCCAATATATCCTGAGGTTCCTGCACCTGCCAGGAAGTGACATTCTTTACTCACCTGGTGAGGCTGCTGGGAACCTGTAAGCAAGGTATCAGGCCAACAGTTCCAAAGGGCTTTATGGCTCCAGGGTGATAAAGTCAACCTTAGTTCCTTAAAACTGTTTGGTCATATCTGAGTCTATGCATATCTCTCTCAAATATGACATTCCAGTCAAAGCCTTGGTAAAATAACCAACATTTCCAATGGTGTCCTGTTACAAGGAGAGCAGATTTTCATTGAATTTATGCAAATGACTATGATCGCCATGGAAGAAAGAATATTTACTGAGACCTTTTTAATTTCACAGGGTTCAGGTAGAGAGAAAAATTAAATGCTTCAATTTGTTCACAAATGAATACTTTATCACATTTCTGTAAGTGATAGATATCTTTTTTTTTAAGATTTTATTTATTTGTGAGAGAGAGAATGAGAGACAGAGAGCATGAGAGGGAGGAGGGTCAGAGGGAGAAGCAGACTCCTCGCCGAGCAGGGAGCCCGATGTGGGGCTCGATCCCAGGACTCCAGGATCATGACCTGAGCCGAAGGCAGTCGTCCAACCAACTGAGCCACCCAGGCGCCCCATGTAAGTCATAGATATCTTAAGAGAAAGTTTCCTTAATTTGGAAGAGCAAACATTAGAGAACCAGCGATGTTTCAAACAAGAGTCACAAAACTGTAATCATCTCTTTAGTTCATTTAGTCCCATGTTATTAATTCTTGTTCAGTTTGAATGCATCTTTTAGTTAGTTCTGGAAATTCTTACCCATTTCAGTTTTGATCTTAAAGATTTTGAGTACCTGTGGGGCCCTGGGTGGCTCAGTCGTTAAGCGTCTGCCTTCGGCTCAGGTCATGATCCCAGGGTCCTGGGATCGAGCCCCGCATCAGGCTCCCTGCTCGGCGGGAAGCCTGCTTCTCCCTCTCCCACTCCCCCTGCTTGTGTTCCCTGTCTCGCTGTCTCTCTCTGTGTGTCAAATAAATAAATTAAAATCTTAAAAAAAAAAAAAAAGAACCCTCAGATCGGGACCTGAGCCAAAGGCAGACGCTTAACTGACTGAGCCACCCAAGCACCTCACACCAGAATTCTTTTTTTTTTTTTTACCAGAATTCTTTAGATGGCAAATTTATGAACTGGTTAAGCACAAAGCATGTTTACCAACAGACCCAAATATCCTTAGTTTTTTGTAATAAGAAGTCAAAAGCACAAACCTCTATCCAGTAATCAATGCTTTAGCACTGTATCCTATTAGGAAAAGACCTAGATGTCCAAGGAATTTAATCCTATTTACTATCCAAGCAAAACTTTAAAGTTTCCGGTTCCCAAATACTTTGAAAGCTATCTTAATTACCCTTTGAAAACTTTGAGATGGACAAGATTAACCATCCTTTTAAGTCATCTTTTTGCTAACAAACTGCAACAGAGATAATATGTGCTTATTTGACCTTCCCCGAACCTTGATAGAACAAAAGTTCCGCATTTAGTGCCGATAATTTTAAAGACACGTCTCTCTCCGGTGCCTGGGTGGCTCAGTTGGTTAAGCGACTGCCTTCGGCTCAGGTCATGATCCTGGAGTCCTGGGATCGAGTCCCACGTCGGGCTCCCTGCTCAGCAGGGAGTCTGCTTCTCCCTCTGACCCTCTTCCCTCTTGTGCTCTCTGTCTCTCATTCTCTCTCTCAAATAAATAAATAAAATCTTTAAAAAAAATAAAGACACGTCTCTCTTAATTAAACCAACAAGCTTAACTTAGTTTACATACCGAATTATGTTCCACCTGGGTCCTCCCCATTGCCAATCTTTACCTGAGACCCTGGTGGGGAAATCTGGAGTGGGTGGTGTTAGTCCAGGGGGTGCTCTTCTTGATCCTTGACAGTGAGGGAAGACAGAGCCATGGAGCCTGAGGCACGGAGGATGGTACAGAAGCCAGTTAAGCAGGCTGCAGCCCAGGTGGTGCAGAAACAGGAGAAGGGGGAGGGGGAGACAGAAGAGGCGAAGTGCTGCCAGAAGGCAGAGAAAGGGTTCCGGGGTCTAGAGCTCATCAGCTCCAACAGAGGCGCAGACACCGTGTTTTCCTGCCAACAAGTGGGAATAGACAGTCCATGTCGGGCCAGAGAAGACAGGGAATTTCCCCGAAACAAAAGGGAGTTTCTGTAGCTGCTTGGGAATATTCCTTAAAGTCCCCGTGCCGAGGGAGACTAACCACAGTTGGCTCCAGTTATAGCCATTAAGCTGGGAAACAAGTGAGGGAGAAGTCCCCACAACAATTAGGAGGAGGAACAGAGAGAGAGAGAGTCGGAGTCCCCTTTGCTAGGGAGGACCTGTGTTTCCTCCAGCAACCTGGGTTTATTTGGAGGAGGCCTATTTATTAATTTTTTAAAAGATTTTATTTATTTATTTGTCAGAGAGAGACACAGCAAGAGAGGGAACACAAGCAGGGGGAGTGGGAGAGGGAGAAGCAGGCTTCCCGCCAAGCAGGGAGCCTGATGCAGCCCGATCCCAGGACCCTGGGATCATGACCTGAGCCGAAGGCAGACGCTTAACAACTGAGCCACCCAGGCACCCAAGGAGGCCTGTTTAGATAATTATCATCCAATATGTCAGGAGGGGGTTTACTAGCCAGACACATTCAGGCAAACACTTTCTGCCCTGTTTCCTGCAGATGAGATCTAACTGACGGATCCTACTGAGCCCATGCAGTGTTACAAGAGATCAGTCCTTTCCTAAATTTTGCAATCCAATTGTTTCCAGTGGGTTAAAAGACACCCCAAGGGGTGCCTCAGTGGCTCATTCAGTTGAGTGTCCAACTCTTGATTTCAGCTCAGGTCATGATCTCAGTGTCGTGAGATCGAGCCCCGAATCCAGCTCTGCGCTCAGCACAGAGTATGCTTGTCCCTCTCCCTCTCCTCCTCTCTCTCTCTCTCTCTCTCTCGCTCCCTCCCTCTTAAAAAAAAAAAAAGGCACCCAAGGGAGAGTCCTTGGGAACCTAAGAAGCCTAGTACTGAGGCCATGCACCTAGAAAAGTAAAGAAGGTCCATTACCAAATCCTCCCCCAACTCCCAGGTGGCGTCCCACACAGGATATGTCAGAGGTTCCTGTGTGTCAAAAGCGGAGGCGTCCCTCAAACAAAGAATTAGACTCGCTATTGATCACCCTCCTGCCTTCCCCTGAAGACATTACTGCCGTAATAAAAGCCCCGTAGGAGGGATGCTGGCATCGCATCCTAGGCTGTCGAGGGGTGCCTGGTGAATGGACTGAAATACCCATGCCGAGCCGTCACATGGCCTGATGGTTGGGTACTGCCCTGCCATTTTTAACCCATGGAAAACACTAGAAAAGTCTCACAAGGGGGAGATTATCAAATTTTGTAATTTAAGTAGTTAATAGAGGACATTGATGGAAAACAGTAAAGATGGAAATCCATCATGATCTAAGTGACGTTCCAACACTTGTAGTCCTTACAGCCAGCTTCGCTAGGAAAGGATCCCCAGTTGGGTTTTAATTCCATTGGGTACTGGTTTCGGCCGGCTCCCAGTGGAGGTCCTGGGGCCAGAAGCGGCTAAGCCAGGGATGTGAAGGGGATCACATTAGATCAATCAGGAGGAAACCTCACACGGGAGTCTTAAGATTGGCAGCAGTCCTGGTGACTTAGGTGGCTGTCCTGTGCCCAAGACAGACAACTTCGTCTAAGGACGGAATAAAGAGAGGGCATCAAGTTTCTGGGTCTTATTACCATCCTGGCCAGGGTACTACTAGCCAAAAGGCAGGCTTTCTCCTCCCCATAGGGTAGCCACGGGCTAGAGGATTGCAGCCTGAGCAATCAGCATGAAAGTGTTCCAGTAACACCACACTCCTTGAAGAGCCTCTGGAATGAGAGTAAAGGAAGAGGAGAGAAAGTACTCATACCAAGTTTGCACCGCAGCTCAGAAGCTAGATGAGACTAGACTCAAAGCCCCACGTTTCGGGCGCCTGGGTGGCTCAGATGGTTAAGCGTCTGCCTTCGGCTCAGGTCATGATCCTGGGGTCCTGGGATCGAGTCCCGCATCGGGCTCCCCGCTCAGCGGGAAGCCTGCTTCTCCCTCTGCCTCTCTCTCTCTCTCTCTGTCTCTCATGAATAAATAAATAATCTTTAAAAAAAAAAAAAAGCCCCACGTTTCAGGAGCCATATGATGTAGGAAAGACATTAGGGTTCGAAGCCGACGGCCAAGAAAGAATTCTTGAGATGTCTATGGTGCAAAAGGTGATTTTACAGGACCCTTGGGCAGGAAGAGCAGCACCCGGGTCTTGAGGAGTGGCCCATTATATCCTCTCAAGTTGGGAGGGGGTTAGGGAGAGCGTAAGTCTCTAAGGAATTTTGGAAGCAAGGTTTCCAGGACCTTGAAGGGGCTAGCTATTGTTGGGAAAGGGTCATTTATTACTAAGAAAACCTTAGTCATGAGACCCTTCAGATGTATATCGGTGGGCCATATGCTTGGGGGATGACTGCCAACATATATCTTGGGGTTGGGGGTTGGTAGAGATAAAGAAAGTTTCCAAAAGAATTTGTTAAATATGTTAAAATAGACTTACGAGATCCTGGGCAGGAGTGGGGTGCGTGTGGGGGGGTGTCAGGCTAAGATCGCCTTTTGCCCTTAGCAAGGTATTAGGATTGAGGCAGCTGAGCTCCTGGAGGAATGTCATTCTGCCTGTTGTAAGGACTTGTCAGTGGGCTGTGAGTGATAAGGAAATTTAATAGTTTTTCTTCTGCCTGGGTTTCCCACATCAGTTATTATACTTTTTAAAATTTTTTTGAGTTTTATTTATTTAACTAATCTCTGCACCTGACATGGTGCTCAAATTCATGACTCCAAGATCAAGTCACATGCTCTTCTGACTCAGCCAGCCAGGCACCCCTTTTTATTTTTGAAATCTTGGTAAAATACACATAAAATTCTCATCTTAACCATTTGAAAGTATACAGTTCAGTGGCATTAAGAACATCCACACTGTTGTGCAATGACCAACTCTATCCACCTCCAGATACTTTCTGCCTCTATAAACTGGACTACTCTAGGTACCTCATTTATGTGGAAACATACAGTATTTGTTTTTTTGTGATTGGCTTATTTCGGTTAGTGTAGGGTCATCAAGTTTCATCCATGTTATAGCACAAGTCAGAATTTCCTTCTTTTTTAAGGCTGAATAATATTCTGAGTATATATACACATGACATTTTGCTCACTCTTTCCTTTGTCAATGGACACCTGGGTTGTTTCTACCTTTTGGCTATTGTGAATCATTTTTTTAAAAAGATTTTATTTATTTGTTTGAGAGAGAGAGAGAGCAAGGAAGGAGCAGAAGGAGAGAGACAAGCAGACTCCCTACTGAATGCAGAGCCCGACATGGGGTTCAGTCCCACAACCGTGCGGTCATGACCTGAGCCAAAATCAAGAGCCACCTAGGCGCCTCAATTGTGGATCAGTTTTTGGGGAATTGTCATACTGTTTTCCACAGCAACTGCACCATTTTCTATTCCCACCAACAAGGGTTCCAATTTCTCCAAATCCTCAGTGACAGTTATTTGTTTAAATAGTAGCAGGGGCTGGAGGTGGAATGGAGTGGGGTTGAGGATAGGGTACAAATGTCCAGTTATAAGATGAATGAATCCTGGGGATCTGATGTACAGCATGGCAATTATAAGTAATAATACTGTATTGGGGGCTCCTGACTGACTCAGTTAGTGGAGCATGGGACTCTTAATTTCAGGGTCTGAGTTCGAGCCCTATACTGGGTTATTTAAAAAAATAACAATAATAATACTGTGTTGTATACTAGAAATTTCTGAGAGAATAAATCTTTTTTTTTTTTTTTTTTTAGAGAGAGAGTGTGATTGCAGGGGGTTGGGGAGGGAGGGGCAGAGGGAGACGGTGAGAAAGAGACACTTTTTTTTTTTTTTTAAGATTTTATTTATTTATTTGACCAAGAGAAAGAGAGCACAAGCAGGGGGAGCGGCAGGCAGAGGGAGAAGCAGGCTCCCCACGGAGCAGGGAGCCCAATGCGGGGCTCAATCCCAGGACCCTGGGATCATGACCTGAGCCAAAGGCAGATGCCCAACTGACTGAGTCACCCAGGTGCCCCAATTTTTTAAAATAAATAAAAATGTATGAGGGGGCTCCTGGGTGGCTCACTTGGTTAAGCATCTGCCTTCAGCTTGAGGCATAATCTCAGGGTCCCGGATTGAGCCCCACATTGGGCCCCCTGCTCAGCAGAGGAGTCTGCTTCTCCGTCTCCCTCTGTCCCTCTCCCTGCTTGTGCTCTCTCTCAAATAAATAAATAAAATCCTAAAAAAAAAAAAAAAAGTATGAGGATGGGGTGCCTGGCTGGCTCAGTAGGTAGAGCTTGCAACTCTTGGTCTCAGGGTTGTGATTTTGAGCCACACATTGGGTGTAGAGCCTACTTTAAAAATAAATAAAACCTTAAAAAATAAAAGTGTATGAAGAGGCATATGACTTGTCAGAATCATTTTAGAAGGTATAGCCATGGAAAAGGTATGAAGATTATTACTGCAGTTACTTTCAGGAGCCATGGGAAGGTTCTGAACACAAGAATAATGTGATGTTTCAGTATTTCACAAACCACTGCTTGGGACGAGGGTAGAAGGAGGGGAACAGCTGAGATCATTGAAGTAAACCCAGGTTATATGATGGTCTGGACCAGAGTGGGTGTAGTTAGTAGAAGTAGTGAGAAGTGGTTCAAGTTTAAATATGTTGAGGGCAGAGCCAACAAGGTTTGCTAAGTGATCTGATGTACCTTGCTGAAGGAGAGAGAGAAAGGTCGATAGTAACTCCAGCTACAGGGTTGGAGTTGATCAATTTATCTGCTCATCTATAAACTCATCTCTGAAATGGGTTTGATAGACACTCTTGGACTCAGAGCTGTGGTATAGGGTTTAAAGGAGCTACAGCACTCCTGAACTATAAAAGGTGTCATGCCAGACCCCCTAGGAAAATATAACAAACTTTAGCTATTGTCCTGGACTTCCCTCTTCAAAGTGGATCTTCATCTCACCCCTGATGTTTTCAGAAGCTGGTGTTTTATCTTGTTTTTACGCGGAATTCTACTCTTGCAGAGGGCAAGAGTTAGTTGTAGATATCTTTGCATTCCCAGTTTATGTCCCAGTGCCTGAATATGTATTACTTAAGTGCTTGTTGACTATCTTCTTGCCAAATCTCATTGATACGATGTTTTTACAAATCTATTATCCATTGATCTCTCCAATACCTTGGGTTCCAAATTTCTTAACCTGACTATGAGGCCCATTTTCTTCCTCTCCTCCGTTACTGCCTCTTAACCCCCACAATCCATACATGTATTTGCTGGTGACAAGCTAAGAATGTATACCCTTTCAAAGACACGTTCAACATTTTTTGAGCACAGTTGAGAATGAAAGAGGAGAGGCAGCACCCATGAGATAGTCCTTGGTCTTCCTTCTGTTGTCCCAGGCTCTTGCTAGAAACTTGCATACCCCATCAGGCAAACAGAAGACCTGCCGTTACAGCAGGTCTCTTTGGCTTTTTTTTTTTTTAAGATTATTTATTTAAGTAATCTCTGCACTCAGTGTGGGGGCTTGAATTCACAACCCGAGATCAAGAGTCACATGCTCCACCTACTGAGCCAGCCAGGTGCCCCAACAGGTCTCTTTTGAAGGCAAGTTAGCAAAGCTCCCATTTATCACAAGACGTTGTACTTGTCCTGTTCCTCAGTCCGCCTCACTCCTCACCTCCCCAGGATCTTGCCCAGGAGAGCCTATAACAGATATTCAATAACCACTCTAACAGTGCTGGGTGCCAAAGGGAGAGGTGATGAACAAGACTTGGAGATGGAGAAATGGAGCATTGAGCAAGAAGCGAAAATTGATAGTTTGACTTAGGGCTTAAATTTATTTATTTACCCCTCCTTTAGCTCACTGTATGGCACTACCCTGTTAGTTCCTTCATACAACTATCTTTATCTGAAAGCAATTACTTATTTGCATGTTATTTTTTTTTTAAGTAAACTGTACACCTATCACCTAACGCCACACTCAAACTCAGGACCCCAAGATCCAGTTGAATTACTTATTTGCGTGTTTATCCCCTGCTATAATAGGACAGGAATCTCCTCTATCTTGCTCATAACTGTATCCTGATAAAAATACAGTGCCTAGAACATCATGCAATAACTAGTTCTTGAATGAATGAATGACCACAAGGAAATAAACAAGAAGCATTTTGACTAAATATAAATGTAGTCAGTATCTTACAGATTTTGTTTTTAAGTTCTAGGTACTAGGGCTCATACTTTGTTTGCCTTTTTTTTTTTTTTTTTTAATAGTGGCTCTCCTCCCAGGTGCTAGGCACATGCCAAGCTTTATACTTATTGTCTCATTTAATTGCCCAAACCACTCTTGGGAGTAAGCACTCTTTTTTTTTTTTAAGATTTTATTTATTTATTTGAGAGAGAGAATGAAATAGAGAGAGCATGAGAGGGGGGAGGGTCAGAGGGAGAAGCCGACTCCCTGCTGAGCAGGGAGCCTGATGCGGGACTCGATCCTGAGACTCCAGGATCATGATGTGAGCCAAAGGCAGTCGCCTAACCAACTGAGCCACCCAGGCGCCCTTTGTTTGCCTTCTTTATGATTTATGAAAGTTGGTAAATTGGAGGAAATTGGGTAACGCGAGAAAAAAGTAACCAAGGGAGAAATGGGTTGAGTTGGGTTATCAAAGAAAGAGGTACTTTAACCTAAATCCATGATTTGGGCTCTAATTAGTTCTGTACTCCGTTGAGTCCTAGAGGGGCGAGCTAGCTCCTTCCTTTCTGTACTCCTCGTCAGCGATCAGAACATTGCCCGGAATATAAAGGGTGCTCAAATATTTGAGGAATGAAAGAACCAGACAGGAAAAGAAGAATATACTTAATTGAGCTGGCTCGGAGAGGCTGCAGTTCCTCCCCGGGCCAGGAGGCGGCGCCAGCGTTACACCAGCCCGGCCGCCGGCAGTTCTTGGTCCCTCCGGCTGACCGTCCAACGCTAGGCCCCCGAGGCCGGTGCAGTAGCTAACCAATAGAAGACCGTCTTAGTTGTGGGGTCTGGCAGAGATGCCCAATGAACGTAGCGGGTATAGGCAAGGGGCGGTGCGACGGGGAGGGGCGGAGGGAAGCGGTTAGAGGTGGGAGTTGGCGTTGCGGGCCGGGAGGGGCCGTGGAGCTGCGATGCGGAAGGGACCGCGGCGGTGACCGGAGCTGCCGCCCGACATGAACTCGCTGGAGCAGGCGGAAGGTAGAGTGGGTCTTCTGGGTCGCCCGGGCTCCTCCCGGAAGCCGGCGAGGCTCTGAAGGGGCTGGAGTCGCGGAGACCCCGCCCCGGGCAGATGAGGCCGCGAAGGATGGACTGAAGGGGCTGGGACCTCGGGGGCCGCGGGGGCCGGGCCGAGGGGCGGCCGGAGGCGGCCGGACTCCCGATTCCGGCGCGCGCGGCCTCCGGGGGCGCTGGGGGACGTTGCGTCAGCTCTCCCATCCCCCCAGCCCCGACCGGGAGCCCCTCGCCTGGGCTACTTTGTCTTTTATTCATTGGCAAGCATTCTGTGCTTTGTGTATGCTAATTCACTTAATTTTATTTCGATAACCCCGGGAGTTGTATCCTAATTCCTGTTGTGGTTTCTGGTTAACTGCCACAGTAAGGGAGGGCCTCTTGATCTTTTAAAGTTTAGAAGACGCAACTGTGGAATGATAGCCCACCTTGCTCACTCAGGAGCACCTCGGACGCCCCTTTTAGAAGGCCTCCGAGCTTGAGCTCCAGTAGTGCCCCGAAGATCACCTGTAACCCGTTCTGTGGGAGGAAAGGGGAGTGTCCACACCCACCCGTTAGCCGAGTCAGAAATCCAGTAAGACTAGACGGAAAGCGTAGCCATTAATTAAACCTAAGGGCTAGAAATCGGAGTCGGGTCATTGCGGTCAAACAGACCTCGAAGACTTTGATGTTAGGGAATACGTTGTTCTAATAGAAAGTTCTTGGTTCCAACGGAATTAAAACTCGACCTGATTTTGATCCTTTTATTTGCAATCCCCAAAATTCTAGCTTTTGGCGCCGGCTGAGGCTGCTGCTGATTTTCCACATACCATTTTACGAAGCTTCTAAAAGTGAACCAGCCAGTTTCCTTATATGTGAAATTGGAATTAAAGAAACCTAATGTTTTTGTCAAGTGCTTAAAGCTGTCATAGTAAAGGAAGTAAACAGTGCAGTGATACATGTAAGTTGGTGTGTAAGACCTGAAGCAGTTAGAGTATCTAAAATTTCATCTTAATGGATGCAAACTAGTAAGAGTGGCTAATTGGAAAATTGAAATCTTTTTACCTAGATCTCAAGGCTTTTGAGAGGAGACTTACAGAATATATTCATTGTTTGCAACCTGCCACTGGACGTTGGAGAAGTAAGTTCTTGAATGTTTCTTTAAGGCGAAATAAACTGACAGTTGGTACTTTTATCCCTGCCTGGCAATGATTTGCTTTTGTGTAAAATCTTTTACTGACACTCTACTAAACTGTAAGATTTCCTTTTGTTTTGACAATTTTAAAATTTATTTAACTTTGTAAACAACGCGTCCTAAAGAAAAAAAAAACTTTTGTAAGATTTTATTTTTAAGTAATCTCTACACCCAGTGTGGGGCTCGAACTCACAACCCTGAGATCAAGAGTTGCAAGCTCTACCGACTGAGCCAGCTAGGCACCCGGACCAAAGAAATCCTAAAGAAAGGAACTGGTTGTGCTAAAAGAACTATTTCGTGTGGTTGGATTTTCATTTTTCCATTAAAATACATGCACTTCTTTTTATTAAATACTACAGTATTTAACACAACACACATAATAATTTCAGGAGGTTTTTTAGCAGTTTTACAATTTGCCTACAAACTATCGAAATAAAGTTCTGTTGAGGAAAATCATATTTAACACTCGCAAAAGTTATGAAATTACCCTTGGTTGATTTTAGCAGAGCATGATTATGTTGCTTTGCGGCCTATCCTAATAAATTCGCATTATAACTGTTCAAAATATCATGAGTACTACGAAGTATGATTTGAAAGAATGGTGATTATTGCCCTGTGGAAATACTTAGGAAATGCAGATAAATACACAGGGGATGACCTCAGCAAACAAAATGCTTTGCTAACTTATGCTGGGACCAGTCTTAGTCTCTTGGATGTGTGTTACTGAAATTTAATTCCTGCCAAGAGGAAAGTACAACAGCACATGTTGAAAACATGTTTTATTTCAAAGCGTAATTCAGTTTGTGGGACCAGAGAGCACTATTGAAGTTAGGAGTCTTTTTCTATGTCAAGATTTTATTAAATCTGTCTGCAAAGTTTTATTTGTATGCTGTGAGAGTTCTGGTTGGTCAGAATTTACAAGTAATGATATTTTCAGGTTCTTTGGCTTAAGGGAGGAATTACCCCTAAAAACTTATTTCACTGCTACTTGAATATCTTTTAAAATGTATATGATGCTGTGGCATCTTACAGTGAATGTACTTTATTTTTTCTGTGATTCATGGTCTCAGTGCTTAAATATAAATGACATCAGCTTGGTTAATGTACCAGTCAAAAGTTTGTTTATGAGGTCCTTGCCAGTGGGTTTGCTTTTGCTTCATTTTTCAAAAGAAAAATCTGCGTAGTATGATGTATTTCTTATTGGAAATACAGCATTATAAGGAATTGAGTTTAATCTGTTCTGAGCTGAGAGCGTAATTTTGAAGTTTTGATTCTATACTTAAATACCTAAATTAAGATTGTTTTCCTGTGACTTGCCTCTTCTAAAAGTATATCGCCAGGAATTCTAGGTAAAGTTTTATCTAGAATAAAGTTTTATTGCTCTGTGAATCTTGATCTCTGTATTTTAAAACTGTATGTGTCCTAACTGAAGGACAGTACCTTGATATCCAGAATATTAACTAGGTCTTGGTGCCCCTTTATTATTTTCTAGTAGTACCATTTATTCCTTTTTTTATTTATTATTTTTTTCTTTAAGATTTTACTTATTTTTTTAAAACATTTTTTTAAAGATTTTATTTGTCAGAGAGCGAGAGAGCACAAGCAGGGGAAGCTCCAGGCAGAGGGAGAAGCAGGCTCCCCACTGAACAAAGAGCCTGATGTGGGACTCGATCCCAGAACCGTGGGATCATGACCCGAGCCGAAGGCAGATGCTTAACTGACTGAGCCACCCAGGCGTCCCTAAGATTTTATTTTATTTATTTTTTAAATTCTTTTTTTTAAGATTTTATTTATTTATTTGACAGAGAGAGAGACAGTGAGAGCAGGAACACAGGCAGGGGGAGTGGGAGAAGGAGAAGCAGGCTTCCTGCTGAGCAGGCAGCCTGCCGAGGGGCGAGCCCACCGAGGGGCTTGATCCCAGGACCCTGAGATCATGACCTGAGCCAAAGGCAGACACCCAACGACGGAGCCACCCAGGCGCCCCAGCATCCCTAAGATTTTAAAGTAATCTCTACACCCAACGTGGGGCTCGAACCTACAGCCCTGAGAGCAAGAGTCACACACTCCACCAACGAAGCCAGCCATGCACCTCTATGTGTCATTCATTCTTAAGTTTTGTTTAGGATCTATTTAGAATTCCTAAAATAATTTTAGCTTAATGGGGAGAAAAACTTTCTGAGTTCTACCATCAGTAATTCCTACCCTGATCTTCCTTTAAGTCTCTGAAGAAAATCTGGTACTGATCGGTGTGTTCCACGTTCTTGACACCAGCCGTTGTTTAATTCAACAGCAGGCAGTTGTCTGTGAGGCAAAATCCTCTAGTCAGGATTTCTCAGTGCGTTCATAAAAGAGTCATTGTTTGGTTTGTTTATAGTAGAAAATGAGAGGTGTTTTTTGTTTTTTAATTTTATAAGATCTGCAAAATCAGCACAAAGCACATCGAAAGTTCCTACTGCTTTTAATTTCATTTATCTTCGTAAGTTCTGACTAAAGTAATAATGGGGACAATATCATCCTCAGTTACTAAGGTTCATAGTATTTAAGAGAATTCCTCAAGGTCGTACAGCAGGTTTCCTAATTCCTCAGTCTAATGCATTTTCTGTTTAATAAAGTGCTGCATCCTTTGGCTGTCATTGATTAGGAACTGGTGGTATTAGTATAAATTTATTAACAGTTAATTCCTTACTAATTTCGTGTTTCTCTTTTATCAGTGCTTCTTATAGTGGTATCTGTCTGTACAGCTACTGGTGCCTGGAACTGGTTAATAGATCCCGAGACACAAAAGGTAAAAGTTTCGATTTAAAATCTTTACTGGATTAAATGAGATAATGTAGCAGTGCTTTGTTCATTGTAAAGTATTAATCACATGCTACTTATTATTACTAGTAGTGATATTGATCATTATATTAAATATATGTCTTATATTAATTTGCTTAAGAAAAATTTTGATTGTTGTAGATTATCTTTTTTTTTTGAAGATTTTATTTTTTTATTTGACAGAGGGAGACACAGTGAGAGAGGGAACACAAGTGGGGGGAGTGGGAGAGGGAGAAGCAGGCTTCCCGCTGAGCAGGGAGTCTGATGCGGGGCTCGATCCCAGGACCCCGGGATCATGACCTGAGCCGAAGGAAGACCAGCGTCCCAGGCGCCCTAGATTAAGTATCTTTTACAGGGAAAAGGCCTAAGAAATACCCCACTTACACTACTTCTCATTCATTTCTGAACTTCTTACATATCTTTTTACATTTCACATTCACACTTTGTACATATTTCAGTGTAAAAATTGTCTTCTCCGTTGTTCATTTAATATCTTCTGTGCCAGCTTTTAAAAATTATAAAATACCATTTTCTTCCTTTCTGTTTTTAAAGATTTTATTTATTTATTTGAGAGAGAGTGAGAGAGAGAACCCAAGAGGGGGTAGGGTCAGAGGGAGAAGCAGACTCCCCGCTGAGCAGGGAGCCCGACGTGGGACTCGATCCCAGGACTCCGGGATCATGACCTGAGCCGAAGTTAGACGCTTAACCCACTGAGCCACCCAGGCACCCAAAATACCGTTTTCTTCTATGGCTTATCTTGGTAGTACCCTTTGTCATCCCACAAAGCATTTGAAATGATTTTGCAGGAAATATGATAAAAGAGCAAAATTTTAATGTAATAAAACATCAAAATGGGGGGGAAGGTTAGACTAGAGGGTCAAAAATAGGAAGGAAACCAGGTCACAGACAAGGCCATGTGGGCCACCACACTTGCCAGAACTGAGTTATAAATTAGTCTCTGTGTTACCTAATCAATAAAGTCGCAGCTAGTTCCATTATTTTCCCTCTCTGTGAAAAGAACACATGTATGAGTTCCATAAGCTAGCAAAGTTTTTGTTCTCCGCATTTATCTTTAAAAGAAATTCCCTGCCTGAAATTTAATATAGGAAACACTGAGAGAGCTCCCATTGGGCACTGTACAAGAACATCCCTATACCAAATGCAATAAAAGGTTTCATAATGTTATTTCTCAAAGCATCCTTTGATCAAATCTGAGAGCATGTTTCTCAAAATTCTACTTCTTTCTACTAACTTGTGCCTTAATTTCAAACTAAGGTTTTTTTATTGGAGAAGCAGTAGTCTCCAATTTTGCAGTGAAGTTTTTTTTGCCTCAGTGCAGCTTTATTTAGGTAATAATGATGTAAGTTTCTCAAATCTCAGACCCACATCCTTTTTTAAACTATTCATTAGGTAGACTACTTCCAGTAGCTTTATTTATAATCTGTTAGGTTATACAGAAGAAAAACCTAATAGCAAAGCTTTTGTTAGCAGTCCAAATGGCAATTCAGGCAGCCAGGATTTATTTAGCATGTAGTCTCCCTGACTTTATCCATTGGGGTGGAGATATAAAAGAATAGGAGGTAAGGGAGGTTGGTGATGGAATTTTATGTCAATAGAGGGGTTTTTATGGCAGATAGGAAACTCTCTCCTGTGTTCATTTATAAAAGTCATATCTTAAGGCTGTGCTTGGTGCTCATCTTCAGGGGAAGAGTGAGGAGGCTGGCAGGAAGATTGAAAAGGTCTATCTTGGGAATTGAATCTGACTTCTAATTGGGAAAAATATAAGCTGATTTCAGCTAGTTGAGATCTTAATAAAACACAGAATTAAATGTAATTTGAAATAGGCCCAAAACTCTGTAGTTAATGTAATTTTCTAAATTAGGTGAGAATATAACTATTAGCCTAAGGGTTAACTCTTTATTTCAGTATTTAATAACCTCAAAGCTGATAGGGGCTTTAAACAGCAATTGTCTCTAGCAGAAGTTGCAAACTCAAAAGCCAGTGCATGACTATCTGGAAGAACCCAAGGAGAGAAGGAATAGAGCAAGCTGGAAAGTACATGAATGCCTGAATGGTATTTAGATGCAGTTGATTATTGCTATGGAGGAAAGAAGGCCACTTTTGACTGATCTAATTAAAATTAATGCATAAGGCATTATATGTGCTTACACTGTGCAGGCCGCATGAAATCTAGCTGGCCTGTGGGAATTAAACTGTCCTTGAAGGTTTTAAGAAGACATTCCTCTGGAATATTAACCCTTTTTCAGAATTTCATCTGGGAGCTGCTTCTCTCCTGATGTTTTCAGCCTCTTGTTTCTTCATTTGACAAATTTATTTAAAATTTATTTAAAAACAGCTTGCTAGGCCAGCTACCTGGTGCTTTTTGCAAGTTTAGTTCTCCATCTTGAAATATGTATGCATCTCTTGGTATAAGAGTGGAGTATAGATGCCTTTGGATTAATTCTGTTTCTCCCATTTAGTTTCTAGTCCACTTGATTTCTTTTTCAAGACTCTAAACACATCTTTCCTTCTTTAAACTATAGTGCTATTCCCCACTAGTCTGGCTTCAGTGCCCATTCTTGTTCCATTCCTGGATCCTGGACTCCTGTCTCTACGTACTCACATTGTCTTGTTTCCTGCTATCATCTGATTATGCCCAGATCTGAAATTAGCTCTTGGTTTCTCTTAAACGCTCATTTTTTTTAAGATTTATTTCTTTATTTGAGAGAGAGAAAGTGAGCGCATGCAAGCGGGGGGTGGGGGCGGAAGGAGAGAGAGAATCTCAGGCAGATGCCCAGCTGAGTGCGACATGAGGCTCAATCTCACAACCCTGAGAATATGACCTGAGCCGAAACTAAGAGTTGGATGCTCAGCTGACTGAGCCACCCAGGCGCCCCCCCGCTTTTAAAGTTTTATCTAAGTGATCTCTACACCCCATGTGGGGCTCAGACTCACAACCCCAAGATCAAGTGCCCCTAAACTCTTCTTCTTTATAGGTAGCTACTAATCATCTTTCCCTGCTTGAGTGTCCTTTGGCCATTTAAATCTCAGTAGCTTTGATGATCCCAGGGTCCTGGGATCGAACCCCACGTCAGGCTCTCTGCTCAGCGGAGCCTGCTTCTCCCTCTCCCTGCTGCTCCCCCTGCTTGTACTCTCTCTCTCTGTCAAATAAATAAAATATTTTTAAAAAATAAAGAAAGAAAATCTCAGTAGCTTCAGAACCAAACTGACTTTTTGCTTCCACAGAGAGGGGAGGATGATACTGGAGCTGAATCTTGTACGGCCACGTAGGAGAGGAGAGAAGGAATACCTTCGCGTGTGTGTGGGCACAGCAGGAGAGGGTTACACTGGGCCAGGCAATGAATGGCAGAGTCTAGCCGACTCGTACAAGGAAGCTTTTTAACAGAGTAACTAGATCACTTTTGACTTGTGTTTTCATTGACTCTCAGATCAGAGACCTTATCTAAACTCATTCAACAGTATTGATTGAGCACCTATGTTTGCCAAGCACTATTTCAGATACTGGGAGAATAGAGATGCACAGGACTGTGCCTCTACTCTTGTGGAATTTACAGTCTTCTGCTTTTATGTACGTGTGTATGTATGTATGTATGTATGTATGTAATCTTTACACTCAACATGGAGCTCGAACTCATGACCCGGAGAGCAAGAGACATGCTCTACCAACTGAGCCAGTCAGGTGCCCCCAGTCTTGTGCTTTTTATTTATTTTTTATTTTATTTTATTTTATTTTTTTAAAGATTTTATTTATTCATTTGAGAGAGAGAGAGAATGAGAGACAGAGAGCACGAGAGGGAAGAGGGTCAGAGGGAGAAGCAGACCCGCCCGCTGAGCAGGGAGCCTGATGTGGGACTCGATCCCGAGACTCCAGGATCATGACCTGAGCCGAAGGCAGTCGCTTAACCAACTGAGCCACCCAGGCGCCCAGTCTTGTGCTTTTTAAATTGTTTTTTACCAGGAAGTGTTCAGTAGGATGGTTTTTGACTATAAGAATGAGTTTTTAATGGTTCAAGTCTTTGAAATGAATGGAGGGAATATTGCTATATTATCTTGCTACATTAAAGATTTGGAACGTATATTTTTATTTTTATGGAACAACAAAACAGAAGTAGGATCATTTTAAGTTCTTCAAATCCTCATATTTCGGATGACATATTTATGCATAAATGGGGAGGTAAGAATTAGTATTGTTCTGACATTTTGAACGTTTTTATATTTCAAACTCTTCTTTTCCAGGTGTCTTTCTTCACATCATTATGGAATCACCCATTTTTCACCATTAGCTGTATCACTCTAATAGGCTTGTTCTTTGCTGGAATACACAAGAGGGTCGTTGCACCATCAATGTATCCTTTAACAGAATTGATTTTTATTCTCTGAATGAAATTAAAGCACCTTCTTGATCATCTAGGTGTTGTGTTAAAAGCTTATTCTTCATATGATAAATTTTCCTTTGACCACATTTTTTTCAGTATAGCTGCTCGATGTCGAACTGTATTAGCAGAATACAATATGTCTTGTGATGATGTGAGTATCTTTTACATTAGAAAATTATAGAGTGCATGAGAGGACTGACATGTTTTGGCTTAAGTAAAGCAGACATTAATAAATTGTCTACATGGGGCACCTGGGTGGCTCAGTCGGTTAAACGTCTACCTTCCGCTCAGGTCATGATCCTGGAGTCCCGGGATCCAGCCCCACATCGGGCTCCCTGCTCAGTGGGGAGTCTGCTTCTCCCTCGGCCCTTCATCCTGCTTGTGCTCGCTCTCTCAAATAAATAAAATCTTAAAAAAAAATTGCATGGCTTAATAGTGGGAAATGTTCCTTATAGTATTGATCCTAAGAGCCATATTTACATCTCAGAAATTGAGATGCATCTAATAATCTGTAGTATCATACAGTTTAACTGGTAGAGTTGAGAGTATTATATATATATATATATTTTTTTTTTTTTAAACACGTAAGCTCTGTGCCAAGTATGGTGCTTGAACTCATGACCCTGAGATCAAGAGTCACATGCTCTACCACTGAGCCAGCCAGGTGACCCCAGTTTAGTCTTTCTTAATGACATAAAATCATGATGTGTCTTATGATTGAAGCCATCTTAAATTCAATATACGGTGGTTCTTATTGGCCAAAAATGGCTTGTTGGGTGTTGGATTTGTAAACTTATTTATCTCATGGTATTTGGTATGTAGGATTTTTTTTTAAAGATTTTATTTATTTATTTTTGAGAGAGAGGGAACACAAATGGGGGGAGGGGCAGAGGGGGAAGCAGACCCTCTGCTGAGCAGGGAGCCTGATGCAGGACTTGATCCCAGGTCCCCGGGATAATGACCTGAGCTAAAGGCAGGCACTTAATCGACTGAGCCACCCAGGCGCCATTTTTGTAGGATTTTAAATTAGATCTCAAATTAATTGACAGACTATGCGCATATAAACCGACTGTGTTTTTAAAAGTTAATCCTGTATTGACATATTAAGAGTATCTCAGGTTTGATTCACTTATTTATAAGGGTATTTTTACCTTCAAGTTAAAAAACTATCAAATAATACTTAACCCAGTATAGAAAATTAGAATAAAGAGCAAAAAAAAAAAAAAGATACTAAGCCAGGAAGGCCACTGGCTCAGTGAAGAGAATAAAGACTAAACACTTTGATTTTTTTTTTTTTAAATTAGCGGATAAGGATAGTATTTCAAGTCAAAAGGGAAGAAATGGACTAATAGTGTTGAGGCAATTGGCTTTTCATTTGGAAAAAGGTGAATTTAGTTCTCTCCTTTGCATCAGTTAAAAAGACTAGATTCCAAATAAAGTCTTAAATATATTTAAAAAGACATCCCATAATTAAAACAGGAAAATATGTATGAATGTTCTTGGTTTTTTAAGATTTCTATATTAGAATGATAAATAATAAAACACGCACATAGACGAGTTGGGGGAAGGGTAGAGGAAGAGAGAAACCCAAGCAGAGTCCCTGCTCACTGTGGAGCCCAACATGGGGTTCGAGATCGTTACCTGAGCTAAAACCAAAAGTTGGGATATGTAACCCACTGTGCCACCCAGGTGCCCTAGAGAGATGAATATGTTTATGATCTTGGTGTAGAAAAACTTCTTTTTAAGACCCAAAACAAAACGCCATCATGGAAGAGGTTGGATACCTTTAATTGTACCAACATTTGAAAATTTTGTACAGCAAAAGGCAAAAAATGAGCAGTGATTAGAAGAAAGTATTTGTGGGGCGCCTGGCTGGCTCAGTTGGAAGAGCATAGGACTGTTGATCTCGCGGTTGTGAGTTTGAACCCCACGTTGGGTGTAGGGGTTACTGAAAAATATAAATTTAAAAAGAAGAAAGTGTAAGATACCTAATAGAGAATAGAATACAAAATATTTAAAGACTTATTAAAAATCAGTAAAAAAAAAAACGGATGCCTGGGTGGCTCAGTCAGTTAAGCATCTGCCTTCGGCTCAGGTCATGATCCCAGCATCCTGGGATCAAGCCCCCCAGAAGGCTCCCTGCTCAGCGGGGAGTCTGCTTTTCCCTCTCCCCCTGCCTGCCTCTCTGCCTACTTTGTGATCTCTCGCTCTGTGTCAAATAAATAAAATCTTTTTTAAAAAAATCAATAAAAATAGTACATTTGAGATGTGGGAAAAGTGAAGTCATATCATAGAAGTGGGAATATAAATAGCCTCATTTGTAATTGCGGAAATGCACAGTAAACCTGAGTTTTCTTTTTCTTTTGATTTTTTTTTTTTTTAAAGATTTTATTTACTGAGAGAGAATAAGCATGAGTGGGAGGTCCGGTGTGGGGCAATCAGAGGGAGAGGGAGAAGCAGACTTCCTACTGAACAGGGAGCCCATGACAGGGCTCGATCTCATGACCCTGAGATCATGACCTGAGCCCAAGGCAGATGCTTAAGTGACTGACCCACCCAGGCGCCTCTAAAACTGAGTTTTCATTTGTCTTACCTACCTTCACATTGGCAGCCATAGAGTCCAGTACTGTGGTGAAGTAGATGAACCCATGCACTGCTTGTTGAGAATATACACTGGGATAGCCATGGTGGAGGGCAGTTTTCATCATTCTCATAAAATGTAAAATTGGCATGTCTCATGACCTAACCATTCTACTTCTCTCCATCTACCCTCAGTGGGGACCATCACATGCACACAAGGGAGTCAGGTATGAGGTCGTTCATTGCAACATCCTTTGCAGTAGGGAAAAAATGGAAAACAGTTTTATGTTTCCCAACAAGGGGAATGGTGAAATAGGCTGTGGTATAGCCACATCACAGGACCGTAAGTAAATCTGTAAATACGGGCATGCAAGGATCTCCCAGACATGTTAGGTGCAAGACATAAACTACCAAACGATACACTTAGTTTGGTATCTTTTTTTTTTTTTTAAGTTTTTTTCCCCCACTACCATTTTCTTTTTAATTCTAGTATAGTTAATACACAATGTTATATTAGTTTCAGGTGTACCATGTAGTGATTCAGCACTTTGGTACATCACCCTGTGCTCATCATGACAAGTGCACCCCTTAATCCCCATCACCTGTTTCCCCCATCCCTTCAAGCCATCTCCCCTCCTGTAACCATCAGTTTGTTCTCTGCAGTTGAGAGTCTGTTTCTTGATTTGTCTTTTTTTTTCCTTTGCTCGTTTTTGTTTGTTTTTTCTTAAATTGCCCATATGAGTGAAATTATACAGTATTTGTCTTTCTCTGTTTCACTTAGCATTACATTCTCTAGCTTCATCTATGTAGTTGCAGATAGCAAGATTTCATTTTGTTTTTTATGGCTAAATAATACTCCAGCGTGTGTGTGTGTGTGTGTGTGTGTGTGTGTGTGTGTGTGTGTGTGTGTGTGTGTGTGTGTGTGTGTGTGTGTGTGTGTGTGTGTGTGTGTGTGTGTGTGTGTGTGTG
Source organism: Zalophus californianus (assembly GCF_009762305.2). NCBI lineage: Eukaryota > Metazoa > Chordata > Mammalia > Carnivora > Otariidae > Zalophus > Zalophus californianus. The sequence continues at coordinate 33,342,883 of NC_045611.1, read as the reverse complement.
TGTGTGTGTGTGTGTGTGTGTGTGTGTGTGTGTGTGTGTGTGTCACATTTTCTTTATCCATAAAAAAGTTTTTTTTTTTTTTAAGATTTTATTTGTTGGGGCGCCTGCGTGGCTCAGTCGTTAAGCGTCTGCCTTCGGCTCAGGTCATGATCCCGGAGTCCCGGGATCGAGCCTCGCATCGTTAAGCGTCTGCCTTCGGCTCAGGTCATGATCCCGGAGTCCCGGGATCGAGCCTCGCATCGCATCGGGCTCCCTGCTCCGCAGGAGGCCCGCTTCTCCCTCTCCCACTCCCCCACTTGTGTTCCCCCTCTCGCTGTGTCTCTCTCTGAAGGAAGTTTATAAAACATAATTGAGCATTAGATACTTATACACTGCTGTGTATAACACAGCACAAGCGGGGGAGTGGGAGAGGGAGAAGCGGGCGTCCCGTGGAGCAGGGAGCCCGACGCGGGGCTCGATCCCGGGACTCCGGGATCATGACCTGAGCCGAAGGCAGACGCTTAATGACTGAGCCACCCAGGTGCCCCAGAAAAGTTTTAATTATGAAAATTTCCAGACAAAAAAAATGAGTATAATGACCTGTGTACCTGTTGGTTAGTGTCAGCAATAGCGAGCTCATGGCCATTCTTATTTCATGTGTACCCCTGCCCACCTTCCTCCATCAGATTATTTTGAAACAAATCCCAAGTAGTGTGTTTTACCTTCAAATATTTTAGCACATTAGAAACACCAGATTTTTTAAAAGATTTATTTATTTATTTTAGGGAGAGAGTGGGGAGGAGAGGCAGAGAGAGAGAATCTCAAGCAGGCTCCCTGCTGAGCACAGAGCCTGACACAGGGCTTGATCTCATGACCCCAAGATGACCCGAGCTGAAACTAAGATTTGGATGCTCAACCGACTGAGCCAGGCAGCTCAGAAACATCAGATTTTTATTTTTTATATATGTGAATGTAAATATGTAGAACACAATCTGGAAGAATTCATCCTAAAACTGGTTTCTTCTGTAAGAGGGCTAGAATTTGAGATAGATGGAAGGAAGGATTTTAGCTTACCTATATTTGAAAAATTTTTAAAATTGTTTGCTTATTTTTAAGTAATCCTATACCCAACATTGGGGCTTAAAGTCACAACCCCAGGATCAAGAGTCATGCTTCACCGACTGAGCCAGCCAGGTGCCCCTGTATTTGATTTTTTAATAATGAGATTACATTAATGTGTTATTCATGTAATTTAAAAGTGTAAAATAGATTTAAACCATGGATAAAACAAATACTGGTCTATTCACACAGTGGAATACTATATATTTTTTATCATCATAACAATATAAAATGGTACAAATTACTGGAACATAGTAACATGGATGAATCTCAGAAACACATTGAGTGAAAGAAGTAGATGCAAAAGAACACACAGTCTATGATTCCATTTGTTTAAAGGCCAGAGACAGGCAAAATTTATGGGAAGAGGTTATGTCTATGTAAGGAGTGGGGCTGCCATTCACCAGAAAGGGGGGTGGAGGAACTTTCTGGGTGGGGGTGATCTGTAGCCTGATCCGGTTGGTGGTTATGGCACACGCGCGCGCGTGTGTGTGTGTGTGAAGATTTTTATTTAGTTAGTGCACGAGCAGGGGGAGGGGCAAAGGGAGAAAGAATCTCAAGCTGACTCCGCACAGAACCTGATGTGGGGCTCAATCTCATGACTCTGAGATCATGACCCGAGCCAAAATCAAGAGTTGGACACCTGAGGGATGCCTGGGTGTCTGTCGGTTAAGCGTCTGCCTTTAGCTCAGGTCATGATCCCAGGACCCTGGGATCGAGTCCTGCATCGGGCTCCTTGCTCAACAGGGACCCTGCTTCTCTCTCTGCCTGCCGCTCCTTCTGCTTGTGTGTTCGCTCTGACAGATAAATAAATAAAATCTTTATTTTAAAAAATTTTTTTCAAGATTTTATTTATTTATTTGACAGACACAGTGAGAGAGGGAGCACAAGCAGGGGGAATGGGAGAGGGAGAAGCAGGCTTCCCGCCGAGCAGGGAGCCCGATGTGGGGCTCGATCCCAGGACGTTGGGATCATGACCTGAGCCAAAGGCAGACGCTTAACTGACTGAGCCACCCAGGCGCCCCTAGAGCTTAATTTGTTTATTTGTTTATTAATTTTTTTAAAAGATTTTATTTGTCAGAGCACAGGTAGGGGGAGTAACAGGCAGAGGGAGAAGCAGGCTCCCTGCTATGCAAGGAGCCTGATGTGGGGCTCCATCCCAGGCTCCTGGGATCATGACCTGAGCCGAAGGCAGACGCTTAACTGACTGAGCCTCCCAGGCACCCCTAGAGCTTACTTTGAAAAAACAAAATAGTTGGCCTTACAAGAGTTGTATCCACTTAACACTGAACATCAGCAGTGTATAAGTATCTAATGCTTAATTATGTTTTATAAACTTCCTTTGACAAGGAGCATGAATTTATACATGTTGGGATTTTATTCATAGGATCGATGGTCAGATTTTTAGGTAGCCAGTGGACAGGGAGTTCGTCAAATAGATTTATTTATTTATCTATTTATTTTTAAAGATTTTATTTATTTATTTGACAGAGACACAGCGAGAGAGGGAACACAAGCAGGGGGAGTGGGAGAGGGAGAAGCAGGCCCCCCCGCCGAGCAGAGAGCCCTACGCGGGGCCCGATCCCAGGACCCTGGGATCATGACCTGAGCCGAAGGCAGACGCCCAACGACTGAGCCACCCAGGCGCCCCCAAAAAGATTGTTTTAAAGTAATGAAGATTTTAGGGACGCCTGGGTGGCTCATTTGGTTAAGCATCTGCCTTCGGCTCAGGTCATGATCCCAGGGCCCTGGGATTGAGCCTCACATCAGGCTCCTTGCTCAGTGGGGATCCTGCTTCTCCCTCTGCCTGCTGCTCTCCCCTGCTCACTCCCTCTCTTTCTAATACAGAAATAAAATCTTAAAAAAAAAAAAATGATTTTAGGAAGAAAGCTCCACACAAAACTTTGAAAACATAACTATTAATTGCTTAACCTTTACTTCATATAGCGGGGTGTTCTGGTACCCTTCAAGGTTTATGGATAGGTGGTGATGTTTTTAATGGAACTGTGTATTGAAAAAACTTTCCCCCCCCCATTTTTACAGACAGGAAAACTCATTTTGAAACCTAGGCCTCATGTTCAGTGACAATCTGCGCTCATTGTTATGGGACCTAAAACAGCCTTTCTTCAAATAAGTGATACAGCAAAAAGCCATAAAGGATTCCTTTTACAGTTGGATCTGTGAAGGTCATAGCAACAACTGACAAGAAGTGTGCAATATTTACCCAGATGATCTCCATGATGACTTGCCTCGTCCGTGCTGGTACCTTTGATTATCTGTTACAGTATTAGTGTCACTTTAGTACTTCAGACCCTGCAGAGACTTTTGCAGATGAAGTATGTCTGTATGTTACTAAGTTAAACTTAGAACCTCATCCAGTTTTTATAATGTATTTTTGCAAACTACTGTAAATAGCAAATCAATGCCAATGTCAAAGAGGGAAGCGTTCTGTGGACTTTGTTCTCCTGCACAGTATCGTAGGGGCATGTTTGCCATCCCCACGGCTCTTTGAACCCAGCTATCTCACATAGCTGTGCCTTTCATTCCCCACCCCTCGGTTTTAATCATAATGCAAGAAAAACATCGGATTGAGTGTAAACTGAGGAAGACTCATCTCCATTATGTTGTGAGAAATTAATAGATGTTCTGAGAAACCATTTTTGTTAAACCAGATAGTGAACTTCAGCCACTCTATGGTAACCATTTCCAGTTTGTTCTTTTCCTTGAATGCTAAATATACTTTATATTTTTTTAATAATTTTAAGAACACTCCAAAAGCTTCTGAACATACAAGTTTAGTTATAAATTATGTACTGCCTGGGAATTTGATAGTCCTCGTTCTAGATCACTGCATCTTCGCCGTGGCGGGCGGGCTGTTACACTGGTGGTGCGTGGGTGTGATCAGCCGCTCTGTCACGGGGGTGACTTGGGAGCAGCGCCCCAAACTACAGTCTACAATTCTCACTGTTCCGAGAGTGTTAATGACATACTGTGTATGCATTTTAGCCACCTGTACTATAATTGCCCTTTATCTTAAACTATTGGGATTGCTGTAAATATTTTAAAGAACTGGAGGTGCCTTTTACCTGTTTATTAGAAGATTTTGAAAAGGTTTAAATTATTTCATGAGCAGTCTTTTAAATTCCACTGGACATAAAGCTGAAAATTCACTCACAGGACAAAAACTTTTTAACAAGGCTACTATTTAACTTAACTGTGTTCATCTTGGCTTTCACCTGTATAAGATTTTATTCTTGAAACTGCAGCAATAAGAAAGACCCTCTGCTCCTAGAAAGTCATCAGAGGGTATTCTATATATTCGGCACTGTTTGATTTTCTGTAAATTTTGTAGGTAAATATGTGCATAAAAATAAATACTTTATATATAATTAGTGATCGGGCTTTTTTCCTTGATTCATGTTAAAAACATGCCACATGTGTCAGATACAGGCTAGTTCCAAATGAGATATCTTACTTTAACTCTTCCTATAAGAGCAAGTTTCAAGTAGCAATTGTAGATCTCCAGTTTATTAAGCTGTGATTACCTTTAATATGTCTTACTTATCATTGTGTAATGACATTTGGCTCCTAATCAGGAAACGCAGGTCTCCTCCATTGTGCTTTACAAATTTGGATTGACTAATTTCTCTAAAAATGTAAAGCAGAAGAAGGATTTTATAGATCCTTAATCCTTTTTGGAATAATCAAGTACTTTGAATATTTAATGAGAGCCTTGAATCTTTTCCCCTAGAAAAATACACCTGTGTGTGTACATATACTTTGCATGCTTTCAAGGATTTCCTTCTTTTTTTCTTAAGATTTTATTTATTCAGGGCATCTGGGTGGCTCAGTCGTTAAGCGTCTGCCTTTGGCTCAGGTCATGATCCCAGGGTCCTGGGATCGAGCCTGCATCAGGCTCCCTGCTTAGCGGGAAGCCTGCTTCTCCCTCTCCCATTCCCCCTGCTTGTGTTCCTTCTCTCTCGCTGTCTGTCTCTCTCTGCCAAATAAATAAATAAAAATCTTAAAAAAAAAAAAGGCTTTATTTATTCCTTTTGAGAGAGAGAGCACAAGCCGGGGGTGGGGAGAGCAGAGGGAGAGGGAGAAGCAGACCCCCCCACCAAGTAGGGAGCCTGATGTGAGACTCAATCCCAGGACCCTGAGATCATGACCTGAGCCGAAGGCAGATGCTTAACCAACTGAGCCACCCAGGCGCCCTGCTTTCAAGGATTTCTTGATGTTAGACTGCTTGGAATCTGTTCACTCCAAGAAAGAAACTTTTGTTCCAAAGATTTTTCATCCCCTTAACTTCTAGCAGAACATTTTCCAAAAAATTCCGGTGTAGTTGAAATGGACAAAGTATCACCCTTTCATGCCCCCTTCCGCACTATCAAAATTGCTGGTTGAGTCCAGCCCCATATTACAGGTGAGGAAGACAGTCTCAGATTTTCAGAGTGCCTTTATTATGGCTCTCCCCAACTTATTAAAGACAGAACTAGCACCAGAATCCAAGTCTCTTTACTCAGATCGAAAAGATGTTTGTGTGTGTGTGTTGAACTTAATTCAGGAGCCATTAGAATGTGATGATTAAGAATGTAGATTCTTGGGGCGCTTGGGTGGCTCAGTTGGTTAAGTGTCAGTCTTTGGCTCAGGTCATGATCTCAGGTTCCTGGGATCGAGCCCCGAGTTGGGCTCCCTGCTCAGCGGGGAGTCTGCTGCTCCCTCTCCCTCTGACCCTCCCCCTCAACTCGTGCCCTCTCAAATTAATAAATAAAATCTTAAAAAAAGACTGTTATTCCAGAATTTCTGGATTTGAATCTCAGATGTACTACTTGCTTGTTTTGTGACTTCAGGCAAATTATGTAACCTTAGTTTCCTCATTTATAAATTGGACATAATGCCAACCATCCAGGTTTATATCAAGTATGCTACAGAGTCTGTACTCTCTAAATCTAGTTGTTAAACTAAATCCTAAAAGAAAACAACTCATTGTTGGAACTTTACCCAGTGTCAACATCTCAGTTGAGATAACCATGCAGAAATTCTGCTTATCTTTTGAATCAAGCAAACTTTTTTTTTTTTAAGCTTTTATTTATTTGACAGAGAGACACAGCAAGAGAGGGAACACAAGCAGGTGGAGTGGGAGAGGGAGAAGCAGGCCTCCTGCCGAGCAGGGAGCCCAGTGTGGGACTTGATCCCAGGACCCTGGGAACATGACCTGAGCCGAAGGCAGACGCTAAACGACTGAGCCACCCAGGTGCCCCAAATCAAGCAAACTCTTGAATAGTGGACTGAATGCAAAGAGAAAGGATTTTTGGCCCCTAATGATTAAGAAACCTAAAATGGTTCTAGGTGTTTTCCATTTAAGCAACCTCACTGAAAACATCAAGGCTTGTGACTCCCCGATAGTGCTGTTTTTTGAAGAGCTCTTTTCTCCTTTAGAACTGGACTCTTGATTGATGTTTTCTTTAAGTTGTGTGGTTTTTTTTTAAGATTTTATTTATTTGAGAGAGACAGTGAGTGAGCGAGAACACAAGCAGAGACAGAGGGAGAGGGAGAAGCAGACTCCCCTCCTGAGCAGGGGGCCCGATGCGGAACTTGATCCCAGGACCCTGAGATCATGACCTGAGCCGAAGGCAGATGCTTAATCGAATGAGCCACCCAGGCGCCCCTAAGTTGTTTTTTTCTTTGTTTTGTTTTGTTTTCTTAAGTAATCTCTAGACCCCATGTGGGGCTTGAACTCAAGACCCTGAGATCAAGAGTAATGTGTTCTGGGGTGCCTGGGTGGCTCAGTCAAGTGTCTGCTTTTTAGCAGACATGAAAAATGTGTGAGGTAGACTCTGCCCTCTCAGCCCCCCACATGCAGACCAATGATCCAGCAGTTACCATGTTTTTTTAAATGCTATGACAGGTTAAGTGTAGATGCCCAGGGGAAGGGGGTCCAGCCTGCACTGGGCTCTCTAAAAAAGTTCTTTCCAAATGGATCTGAAGGGTCACTGGGGGCGCACACACGCAGTTTTTGAGTGTGGCTGGCAGCATGGAGTTGGAGAGGGGTTGTGGCGAGAGATGAGACTGGAAGGGAGTAGGAACCCGGGGTGAGGAGTGCTGCGAGGGCGGTGGGAGGCCACCGAGAGTTTTGAGTAGGGTGGTGAAAACTGGGTTTGCATTTGATGACGACTACTGTGGACTGAAGGGACATGGCCTGGGAGCTGCTGCTACAGTGCAGGGGCTCTTGGACTTGCACACACGTGGGCTCTTGATTTGTGTTCGGCACGGGGGACCAGAGGAGTGAGAGCTTTTGGAAGTCACATGAGTGTGGCCCAGTGGGAGCCAGAGAGGGGTAGCACTTGAGCATGAAGCCCACCACCCTTTCTTGTCCCATGTACCCTGTTACAGAAATAAAGGTTCTGTGATCACCCATTTTGGGAACATCCTCCTCTTGGAGATTCCCCGTGCTCCAAAGTTTATTAAAAGCTTCAAGAAGCCCTGCAGTAGAGAAACGGCTTCTGCCTGTTTCCCTGCCATTTTGTGACCTGTTAGCACTCACTGTGGATACTTGGTTTCTATCTACCAAGCCTCCTGTTGAGTACTCTTGCTGGGTTTAGGGAATAGCAGCCAAATCAGTCCAGCTTCTCCCAGACAACCTAGAACACATCCTTGACTCCTTTGCATCTAGGACGTGGCCATGTGGGGAGGCTGGAAAGCTGCGTTTCTGTTTCAGGGTGCTTAGTGGTGCTTGCTGGTGGTGGCCCCGGTTTCATCAGGCCAGTTGGATGGCATGAGTTTGGGCTTTTTTTTTTTTTTTCTAAGTTTGGTCTTAGACTGGTCTCTGTAGACCTCCCCAAAATTCTCTGAGTTACCCAGTGTCCTTTCAGTGATACGTTTCCTGTTTAATCAAAGTTGGCTTCTCCTACTTGCGACTAAGCCCCTGACCTACACAGAAGCAGTGTTCCAAGGAGCACACTTTGAGGAGTTTGATCTGTGTAGAGGACTCAGGCGCTGCTTCAAACCGAGCATGATGTCGTCTGCCCGGTCAGGGGACTCCAGGCCATGTGTAGTGGAAGAGCCCCAGCGGCAGGTTGACTGGTTTGTAATCCTGGTTCATCCATTAGCCACTTAGGGGCCGGTGACTCATTCTCTCTGAACCTTACTGTCCTCATTTGGGCCTATTCGTAGCTGTCTTGCAGAACTGTAAGGACTAATGAAATAATGTGTGTAAGATCTATAACTTCCTGGGTGTTTTTATTACAAACAGATTTTTATTTTAAGTCCCTATTCTGTCATATGTAGATTTTCAGTACCCAGGAGCCCCTGGCAAGACGTTCAGTGACTATCCGTTGAATGAATGAATCTTGACTTTGGTATTGAAATTGGGTCTGTACATAAGTACACTACAAAAATCACTTTTCTGACATAATTTGCTTATCTAGTTTTGGGAGAGGTTACTTTTTTAAAAAATACTTTTAACTATCTCTACACCCAACATGGGGCTTGAACTCAACCCCAGGATCAGAAGTCACACACTCCACTGACTGAGCCAGCCAGGGACCCCTGGTTTTGGGAAAGGTTCTTTTTTTTTAAAGATTTTATTTATTTATTTGACAGAGACAGAGACACAGCGAAAGCAGGAACACGAGCAGGGGGAGTGGGAGAGGGAGAAGCGGGCTTCCCGCCGAGCAGGGAGCCTCATGTGGGACTCGATCCCAGGACCCTGGGATCATGACCTGAGCAGAAGGCAGACGCTTAATGACTGAGCCACCCAGGCATCCCGTAAATAAAATCTAAAAAAAAAAAAAAAAACAAAAAAACTGGGGCACCTGGGTGGCTCAGATGGTTAGGTGTCTGCCTTTGGTTCAGGTCATGACCTCCAAGTCCTGGGATTGAGCCCCGTGTTGGGCTCCCAGCTTGGTGGGGAGTCTGCTTCTCCCTCTCTCTGCCTCTCTCCCTGCTTGTGCTCTCTCTCTCAAAAGAGTAAATAAAATCTTAAAAATAAAAAAAGACTAAATGCTAAGATTTGCCTTTTTTTTTTCCTAGAGAGGGAGTTGGAGAGGGGGAGAGAATCTTAAGCAAGATCTCACAATCCTGGGGCGCCTGTGTGGCTCAGTCGTTAAGCATCTGCCTTCGGCTCAGGTCATGATCCCAGGGTCCTGGGATCGAGCCCCGCATCGGGCTCCCTGCTCAGCGGGAAGCCTGCTTCTCCCTCTCCCACTCCCCCTGCTTATGTTCCCTCTCTCGCTGTGTCTCTCTCTGCCAAATAAATAAATAAATAAATAAAATCTTTAAAATAAAAAAAGATCTCACAATCCTGAGATCATGACCTGAGCCAAAATTAAGAGCCACCCAGTTGCCCCACCTTTTTTTTTTTTTAAGTAATCTCTACACCCAACGTGGATTCGAACTCATGATCCCAATATTAAGAGTTGCATGCTCCACCAACTGAACCAACCAGGAGCCCTTAAGATTTGTCATTTAAATAACAGTAGGGAAACTAAAATAACTTAGTTTATTATAACTTCATTAACTCAAATGAGAAATATATCCTTGTTAGAAGTTGCTTTTTAAATTTTAAGTTATCAGGGTGCCTAGGTGGCTCAGTCGGTTAAGTGACTGCCTTCGGCTCAGGTCATGATTTCAGGGTCCTGGGATCGAGTCCTGCATCGGGCTCCCTGCTCAGTGGGGAGTCTGCTGCTCTCTCTACACTTCTCCTCTGCTCGTGATCTCTCTCTCTCTCTCCCTCTCTCAAATAAAATCTTTTTAAAAAATAAATTTTAAGTTATCTAAAATTATGTATCAGTATCATTAGACTTATTTTTTTCCCCTGCTCTACCCTGAAGACCATCTTTTAAAAAACCAACAATACACTTAACCTCTTAGGACTGCTTTTACTGCATCCCAAAGGTTTTGGAGTGTCATGTTTTCTCTTCATTTGCTTCTGTGTACTTTTTAATTTCCTGGTTGACCCATTCATTCTTTAGTAGGATATTCTTTAACCTCCATGTATTTGTGATCTTTCCAAAATTTTCTTGTGGTTGACTTAGTTTCATAGTGTTGTGGCCTCAAAATATTCATGGTATGATCTCAATCTTTTTGTACTTGTCGAGGGCTGATTTGTGACCCGGTATGTGATCTATCCCGGAGAATGTTCCATGTGCACTCAAGAAGAATGAGTATTCTGTTGCTTTAGAATGGAATGCTCAGTATATATCTGTGAAGTCCATCTGATCCGGTGTGTCATTCAAAGCCATTGTTTCCTTGTTGATTTTCCACTTAAATGATCTGTCCATTGCTGTAAGTGTGGTGTTAAAGTGCCCTACTATTATTTTATTATTATCAATGAGTTTCTTTCTGTTTGTTATTAATTGATTTATATATTTGATTGTGCCTAAGTTTGGGACATAAATATTTTCAATTGTTAGACCTTCTTGATGGATAGACCCCTTAATTATGATGTAATGCCCTTCTTCATCTCTTGTTACAGTCTTTGGTAGAAAATCTGGTTTGTCTGATACAAGTATGGCTACTCCAGCTTTCTTTTGATGTCCACTAGCATGATAAATGGCTCTCCATCCCCTCACTTTCAATCTGCAGGTGTCTTTGGTTCTAAAATGAGTGTCTTGTAGGCAGCATATAGATGGGTCTTGTTTTTATATCCATTCTGATTTTGGGTGTTTATTTGTGTAAGTTCTTTATATACATTGGATACTAATCTTTTATTGGAAATGTCATTAGCAAATATCTTCTCCCATTCGGTAGGTTGTCTTAATTTTGTTGATTTGTTTCCTTCGCTATGCAGAAGCTTTTTATTTTGATATAGTTTCAGTAGTTTGTTTTTGCTTTTATTTCCATTGCCACAAGAGACATATCTAGAAAAAATGTTTCTCTGGCCAGTGTCAGAAGAATTACTTCCTGTGCTCTCTTCTAGGAATTTTATGGTTTCAGGTCTCACGTTTAGGTCCTTAGTCCATTTTGAGTTTATTTTGCATATGGTGTAAGAAAGTGGTCCAGTTTCCTTCTTTTGCATGTTGTTGTCCAATTTTACCAACAGCATTTGTTGAAGAGACTGTTTTTTCCCCATTGTATATTCTTACCTCTTTTTTTTTTTAAGATCTTATTTATTTATTTGTCAGAGAGAGCACAAGCAGGGGGAACCGCAGGCAGAAGGAGAAGCTGGCTCCCTGCTGAGCAAGAAGCCTGATATGGGACTCTATCCAGAACCCTGGGATCATGACCCGAGCCAAAGGCAGACACCCAACCAACTGAGCCACCCAGGCATCCCTATTCTTACCTCTTTTGTTGAAGATTAATTGACCATATAATTGTGGGTTTGTTTCTGGGATTTCTGTCCTGTTTCATTGATCTATGTGTCTATTTTTGTACCAGTACCATACTGTATTGATCATTATAGCTCTGTAATATAACTTGAAATCTGGAATTTTGCTACCTCCAGCTGTGTTTTTCAGTGAAATCACTATGTATAAATTATATCTGATTACATTTGTAATGCTAACTTATGCTTATAGGACGCTTTTCCCATTAATTATAAAGAGTGACTCCTGCCACGAGCTTTCATAGTAAACAGCATCATCATAATGACCACCACTTCCGTCTTTTCATGTACTAACAACCACATAGGGAAAGGGGAGTCCAACACAAAAGGCCCAGTGAGAGTCCAGCTGGACTGCTGTACAGCATCCTTAGAGAACTCCCAGTCCAGACAAGGGTAGGGGGATAGGGAAGAAGATCCCAGGGAAGAAACTTGAATTGATACATTTGAACATATGGGCAATATTGTTGAGAGACAAAGATGTGGGTAATTTGGAAAAAAATAATGACAGACTGATGGGAAACCAGGATGATGGGGAAAAAAAGGCAATTATTAACTCCACAAAAAATGAAGGATTGTACAAGAAAGAACCTGTGGGTTTTTTGGGTTTTTTGTTTGTTTGTTTTATGGAACACTTAGGTGTTTTATTTTTATTTATTTATTTATTTATTTTATTTAAAAATTTTTTTAAATTTTTTAAATTTTATTTTATTATGTTATGTTAGTCACCATACATTACATCATTAGTTTTTGATGTAGTGATCCACGATCCATTGTTTGCATATTAACACCCAGTGCTCCATGCAGTACGTGCCCTCCTTTATACCCAGCACCGGGCTAACCCAACCCCCCCCCCCAAACACTGTTTCTCAGAGTCCATAGTCTCTCATGGTTCATCTCTCCCTCCGATTTCCCCCCCTTCATTTTTCCCTTCCTTCTCCTAATGTCCTCCAGGCTATTCCTTATGTTCCACAAATAAGTGAAACCATATGATAATTGACTTCCTCTGCTTGACTTATTTCACTTAGCATAATCTCCTCCTGTGGTCTTAGTGTACTTCCTAGTTCAGGAGTGTGCAATGTTTGCATTGTCCTAGCACTTTACACAGCGACTGTTGATTTAATCAAGAATTGTAGGAGGGGGGCCTGGGTGGTTCAGTCAGTTGAGTGTCCGACTCGGCTTCAGCTCAGGTCATGATCTCAGGGTCGTGGGAGCCCTGCGTCTGGCTCTGTGCTCAGCCTGGAGTCTGCTTGTCCCTTTCCCTCCCCCTCCCCTCCTTGCACTCTCTCTTTCTCTCTCTCTAAAAGAATAAACAAAGTCTTCAAAAAAATACATTGAAAAAAGAATTATGGGACAGTTTTGTTGGATAAAGGGAGAAATAAGGGAGGGGGTATAGGAGAGCTAAGTCCTTACCTATTGGGGCAAGAAGTCAAGAAATAATATATATACTGACAAATTAGAAAGCATATTAGCTATCATTTGGGGGAATATGAAGATAATAGGAGAAACAGGTTGAGGGTGTTTACTTCTTTGAGAGGGCTTGGGGTTGGGAAGAAGTAAAGCAGGGACTGCTGTTCTTTTATGACTTTTCAAATCGTGTATGCACATGAAATACTTCCTTTCAGTGAGGTAGCTAAATAAATATGAGTTTCCTAGATGGAGCATTTTACAAGTGGAAAAACAGATATAGGGACCCTTTTGCCTAATTTGGGAACCCTTGTTCTACTCTTAGCCTTTTTTCATGTTTCTCCTTTACCTGGTGTTTCCCATTAAACAAAGATATAGAACAACTGGTTTTGTTGACTTAAAACTTTGATTTCCTCAATTTACTAGCTCTTCAGTAAATACCAGCAATTTCAGTAGGAGACGGACGTCTGGCTGGCTCATTCAGTGGAGCATGTGACTCTTGATTTGGGGTCGTGAGTTCAAGCCCCATGTTGGGTGCAGAGATTACTTCTAAGAAAAAAAATCAGGAGGAGACAATATACTGCAGTTACTACAAGCCAACTCAAGTTTGACTGTGGAGGGTCAGTCTCCTCTTTGTCATTTAAAATCATGTGTTCTTGGGGTGCCTGGGTGGCTCAGTTGGTTAGGCGACTGCCTTTGGCTCTGGTCATGATCCTGGAGTCCCAGGATCGAGTCCCACATCGGGCTCCCTGCTCAGCAGGGAGTCTTCTTCTCCCTCTCATGTGCTCTCTCTCTCATTCTCTCTCTCAAATAAAATATTTTTTAAAAAGCCATCTTTTCACATGCTTGTTGGCCATTTGTATATCTTCTTTAAAAAAAAAACATGCTCTTATGCAAGTAACTCCTCTGTGCCTCAGTTCTCTTGTCTCTAATGTGGGGATATCAACATCCCATGAGCTTGTTGGTGGGTTAAATAGCTTATACACACAAAGCTCTTGGAGCAGTGTCCATTGCAGTGGCTCAATAAATACTGTCAATGAGGGGCGCCTGGGTGGCTCAGTCGGTTAAGCATCTGCCTTCAGCTCAGGTCATGATCCCAGGGTCCTGGGATTGAGCCCCGTGTCGGGCTCCTTGCTTATCGGGGAGTCTGCTTCTCCCTCTCCTTCTGCCTGCCATTCCCCCTGTTTGTGCTCTCTCTCTGACAAATAAATGAAAAAATCTTAAAAAAGAAATCTTTAAAAAAATTTAAATACATACATACATACAGTCAGTGGGACTCTCACTCTCCAAATAGGGAATGGAACCCATTATAATCACCGGTGAATCTAGGGAAGTGATCAAAACAGGGACAAATTCTATAGGCTTTAAAAAAAATAAACTATATTAAGGTTAATTTACAGATAATTCTCTTATTATTATAAAATACAGTTTTAGCTACACAGTTTGATAAATTTCGATCAATGTAGCACCCATGTGACAATCACCATGAACAAGATACAGAACATTTCCCTCACTCCCAAAGGGTCCCTAGTACTACTTCCCAGTCAAATCCTATCCCCAGCCCCTGGCCCTGGGCAACTACTGTCTGGCTTCTATCACTGTGGTTTCTAGAGTTTTCTCTATAGTTTCACTATAAATGAAATTATAGTATAATCATACAGTACAATAGTCTCGTGTCTTGTTTTGTTCAACATGTTTTTGAGATTTTATGTATGCTAGTACATGTACCCATAATTCATTCCCTTTTTGTTCCTTTTTTGTTTCTTCATTTAACTGTTTTTTTTAAACACTCAGCAGATAATCTAGGATTTTTTTTTTTTAAGATTTTATTTGTCAGAGAGAGAGAGAGAGTACAAGTAGAAGGAACGGCAGGCAGAGGGAGAAGCAGGCTCCCCGCCGAGCAAGCAGCCCGATGCAGGACTCCATCCCAGGACTCTGGCATCACAACCTGAGCCGAAGGCAGACGCCCAACTGAGCCACCCAGGCGTCCCTTAACTGGGTTTTTTTTTTAAGATTTTATTTATTTATTTGAGAGAGAGTGCAAACAGGCAGGGGCTGAAATGAGGGGAAAAAGAGGGGGAGGTAGAGAGGGGGAAATGATCTCAAGCAGACTCTTGACTGAGCACAGTGTCACACGGGGCTCCATCGCACAACCCTGAGAGCATGACCTGAGCTGAAACCAAGAGTTGGATGGTTAACCAACTGAGCCACCCAGGTGCCCCTCTTCATTTACCTGTGGTGGGCATTTTAGTTGTTTCCAGTTTGGGACTATTATGAATATTCATGTGCAAGCTGCTATGAATATTCATGTGTAAGTCTTTGTGGATATATTAACTTTTCTTGGGACTACCTTGGGGTGGAATGGCTGGATTATAAACAGTGCTTGACAAGAACCTGTCAAACTGTTTCTAAAGTGGCTGCCATGGTGTTTTTTTGTTTTGTCTTTTAAGATTTTATTTTTAAGTAATCTCTACACCCAACATGGGGCTCTAACTCACAACCCCGAGATCAAGAGTGGCATGCTCCTCCCCCTGAGCCAGCCAGGCACCACTGTGGCTGCCCCGTTTTACATTCCCCCAGCACTGTTTGAGAGTTCCAGTTGCTATACACCTACTGAAATGGCTAAAATGAGAAATACTGAAAATACTGGTTTGGGCAAAGATATAGAACAACTGGTTTTGTTGACTTCTTGGGTAAATAATATGCCCTTAAGATGTTTCTCAGCATTCTGGGACAGGATTGCCTGTTTTGATCATAGCCATTTAAGGTTTATCCCTTTCCAGAGGTTGGGTGGGTTAGATGGGATTTAGGACAATCTGTATTGGGATTAAATCTCACCAAGTAGAAGTGTTCTAACCTAGGTATTTTTCACAGTATTTTTATTTGTTTTGTCTTGTTTTATTTTGAGCCAAACAGCCAACAAGGCAGGCAATAGATTTCAGGGACAAAGATGTAAAATATCCTATAACACAAAATTGATTTGGCTCATTTCAGGCAGTGATCACTAGATATCAGCATTCTTTAAAAAAAAAAAATCCCATACTTTAAAAAAAATGTTTTTTAAGATTTTATTTATTTAGTAGAGAGAGTGAGAGCGCACAAGCAGGGGGAGTGGCAGGCAGAGGGAGAGGGAGAAGCAGACTCCCCACTGAGCAGGGAGCCCGATGCGGGACTCGATCCCAGGACCCTGGGATCGTGACCTTAGCCGAAGGCAGCTGCTTAACGGACTGAGCCACCCAGGCGCCCCCCCCAATATTAATAAAACGGGGCACCTGGCAGGGTCAGTTAGTAGAGCATGCAATTCTTGATCTCAAGGTCAAGTCTTAACCTACGATGGGCGTAGACCTTACTTATAAAAAAAAAATTGGGGGGCGCCTGGGTGGCTCAGTCGTTGGGCGTCTGCCTTCGGCTCGGGTCATGATCCCAGGGTCCTGGGATCGAGCCCCACATCGGGCTCCCTGCTCGGTGGGGAGCCTGCTTCTCCCTCTCCCACTCCCCCTGCTTGTGTTCCCTCTCTCGCTGTGTCTCTCTCTGTCAAATAAATAAATAAAATCTTAAAAAAAAGAAAAATTAGGGACACCTGGGTGGCTCAGTTGTTAAGCGTCTGCCTTCGGCTCAGGTCATGATCCCAGGGTCCTGGGATTGAGCCCTGCATCAGGCTCCCTGCTCAGCGGGTAGCCTCCTTCTCCCACTCCCTCAGCCCCTCCCCCTGCTTGTGCTTGCTCGCTCTCTGTCTCTCTCAAATAAATAAAATCTAAAAATAAATTAAAAGGGGCACCTGAGTGGCTTAGTCAGTTTAGCGTCCATCTCTTGATTTTGGCTGAGCCCCGTGTCGGCTGGTGCTTAGCCGGGAGTCTGCTTGTCTCCTACTCCTTCTCCCTCTCCCCCTGCTCCCACTCCCTCGCTGTTTCTCTCTCAAATAAATAAATCTTAAAAAAAATTTTTTTAATCTCCTAAAACATTAGTTCTCTATTTGAGGAAATTAACCTCCTAGTGCAAAATAAATAATTGAAAGTCTACATCAGCAACAGGTGTATTTTTGTCACTTTTGCTATTGGTTAAATGAGTGAAATGAGAACTTTAAGTCTGAACTTTTTATTTATTTATTTTATTTTTTTTTAGGTTTTATTTATTTGAGAGAGAGCACACACGTGCTCAAGTTGGGGGAGTGGCATAGGGAGAGAAAGAATCTCAAGCTGACTCCCTGCTGTGTATGGAGCCTGATGAAGGGCTCCATCCTCATGACACTGAGATCATGACCAGGGCCTAAATCAGGAGTTGGAAGTTCAATGGACTGAGTCACCCAGGTGCCCCAAGTCTGAACTTTTTAGAGACTATGTATTTCTTCTGCATACTTGCAACCATGATTATTTAGAGTTGACCTAGCTTTGCATGTTATATCCCATTTGACACAGATTCCATAGTCAATTAGGAAACGTTTTATACTACTTGACATGCCATAGAACAGCTGTCAGTCATTTTTTAAAAATTCCTTACCTCCATTTTTACCTGAAAATTGGACAAATCCTGATGTTGATCTGGCATGGAAGGTAATGCAAAAGTAAAAATGTATGATTCCTTAAAAAAAAGAAGAAGAAAAGAAATGTGTGATCGCTGATGGTTTTTTTTTTTAAACCAAAGTGATATTAGCTTAAAATAAACAAAATGAGCCCTCCCTTTCCAACCAGCTGCAGAAAGAGCACACCAATAGTCATTTCCGGGAAGTGGGCACTAGCTTTGTGGGGGCAGCTGGTGGGGCTGCTGAGCCAGTTTCCGGGGACCTGGTGTCCCTGGCACATGCTCATTCTCTCCCAGCGGCGGCTTACGGCAACGATCCGGATACTGAGATGGATCGGGCCAGGAAAGCAGTGCAGCCTGCGAGGACAGCTACAAGCTGATTTCGTCTGTTGACCCACAGTTCCTGAAACTCACCAAAGCAGATGACCAAATCTATTCTGAGTTTCAGGAAAGTTTTGAGAAACTCAGGCCTGATGTGTGGGACTCAGAGGAGCTCAAATGCGAATCAGCTATGAAGAAGTGGAGGTCATTCTGCTTCAGGTTTGACTGGATTGTAGAATACGGTCCTTTGCTGCGACTGGATTGGTCTCAGGGCTACACTGAGGAAAACACCATCTTTGCCCCCGGGATAAAATTTTTTTGCCATTGCAGTTGCTTGGAGGGGCGCCTGGGTGGCTCAGTCGGTTAAGCGTCTGCCTTCGGCTCAGGTCATGATCTCAGGGTCCTGGGATGGAGCCCCATATTGGGCTCCCTGCTCAGTGGGGAGTCTGCTTCTCCCTCTCCCACTCCCCCTGCTTGTGTTCCCTCTCTCGCTGTCTCTCTCTGTCAAAGAAATAAATAAAATCTAAAAAAAAAAAGCTTAAAAAAAAAAAGAAATTGCTTGGAACCGGGAAGGCTATCACAAAGCAATTTACACCAGTGTTCATGATAAGAAGAGGAAGAAGGCAACCATGGCAGAAAGAAAGGAGCTGACAATAGAGGAGCAGAAAGAAAAGGAGACAGAGAAAAAGTCGAAAACCTGGGGTGTCTGGGTGTCTCAGTCAGTTAAGTGTTGAGCATCTGCCTTCGGCTCAGGTCATGATCCCAGGGTCCTGGGATCGAGCCCCGCATCGGGCTCCCTGCTCAGTGGGGAGCCTGCTTCTCCCTCTCTCTTTGCCTGCTGCTCCCTGTGCTTGCGCTCTCTCTCTCTGTCAAATAAATACAGAAAATCTTTAAAAAAAAAAATCCAAAACCAACCAAGGAAAAGAAAAAGAGAAAGAAGCCAACAAAGAAATGAACAAAAATAGGGAAACAGCTATGTAAGGTAGACAAGAAATAGCACTCTAGAAGCAGTGGCTCGGCTAAGTCTACGGATACCATGATGCTTGGCTAAGTCTACGGATACCATGATGCTACTTGCACAGACCCTTGTGGTTAAGTATATGTCCTTGTGCAATGAAAGACCTGCAGAAGGCACATCTTTCTAGCCTCATCATCAAGAGCTACTCTGTTCTCTTGTACACACTGACTTAAAGACTATTATTGGGGTTGACTGTTTCTTGGCATAGGGTTTCTTGGTTCTCACCACTGGTCAAGTGAGAAATTTTATAAATAAATGTCTTTCGGTTCCTAAAAAAAGTAAAAAAATAAAAGGAGTACTGAAATCCTGTAGTAATCATTGGATGACCCAAAGCTAGCCTTGACATGCCCAATTAAAACCAGATGGGAATGTACCAGCTCTTCACTGAAGAGCCAGAACTACCTTGACTGAGACAGGGTTTGCTGAGACCTGAGCAAGAAGAGTAAGAAACTACCAATAGGGAGGAAATGCTGCCCACCCGGGAGCAAAGGAAATATTCTGCAATATTAAATGGGCCTATTTTGAAAAAAAATTTTTTAAGTGGATAGTTTTATGAGTTCTACAAATGTAAGATGATTTTGCTATATGAAACTCTTGTGCTGCAAATAACCTGTGAACAAGATCCAACAATATCTAGATGAATGACACTGACATTACCAACAAAATATCAACGGCTGATCCAGACCCTAAAGCCATGGCAGGAGTCCTAAATCTTACAGCAGAGTCTTCTGGGCATCAAGGGTGGACATTGACCAGTGATAGGTGAGTGGGGGGGGTAACAGGAAACGGGGGCCACACCAAGGAGGGAAGAATTATACTGTATTTCCTTAAAAAATTTTTCATGGCTTAAAAAATTATGCAAATACTATCTGCTCATTCTAGAAACCCCCCCAAAATAAAACAGGCCAAAAATCAGATTTTAAAAAAATTCTCCTTTAATTCCATCCAGAGGCCAACACAGTTAACACTTTGATATGTATACTTTTTTTGTCTGTTTTTAAGATTTTATTTAGTTATTTGTCAGAGAAAGAGAGAGAGAGCACAAGCAGGCGGAGGGGTAGAGGGAGAAGCAGGCTCCCCACTGAGCAAGGAGCCCGACGCGGGGCTCAATCCCAGGACTCCGGGATCATGACATGAGCCAAAGGCAGACGCTTAACGACTGAGCCACCCAGGTGTCCTGATATGTATACTTTCATAGATATTTCCTCTGTGTGTTTTTCCAAAAATGGGTTTATATTATATATGCTGCTTTGTGACCTGCCTCTTCACTTCATAGTACCTGGTGAACACCTTCTTTACCCTATGAATAAACAAAGGATGATGTGCAACATAAAAAACTGACTCAGATAAACATAGTAAGTATGTGCCAGTTCCTTAATGAAGGAACCAGGAGAATGGTAAAGCTGGTTTATTTATTTTTTTAAAGATTTTATTTATTTATTTGACAGAGAGAGAATGAGAGCAGGAACACAAGCAGGGGGAGTGGGAGAGGGAGAAGCAGGCTTCCTGTGGAGCATGGAGCCCGATGTGGGGCTTGATCCCAGGACCCTGGGATCATGACCTGAGCCAAAGGCAGATGCTTAACGACTGAGCCACCCAGGCGCCCCAGTAAAAACAGTTTAAAGGAGAAACAGAAATGTATATATATAGTCAGTGAGGAAACATTTGCTTAACTAAGATTCCTAGATTAGATATCAAACTGGTGATGATCTCCAAGGCAGTGGAATTGTATTGTTTGAGATTATATTTTCTACTGGACAGAAATAATTTGTATCTTGAATGGACAAAATTATTTGCAACTTATTAATCTATCATTCAATATCAAATGTTGAAGAGGCTAGGCCCATAAGTAAGCACTCAACAAAAGTACATTTCTTGGTACAAATTTTTTTTAAAAGATTTTATTTATTTATTTGACAGAGACACAGCGAGAGAGGGAGCACAGGCAGGGGGAGTGGGAGAGGGAGAAGCAGGCTTCCCGTGGAGCAGGGAGCCCGATGCGGGGCTCAATCCCAGGACCCTGGGATCATGACCTGAGCTGAAGGCAGACGCTTAACGACTGAACCACCCAGGCGCCCTGATCAGAGTGTTTTCTTCAGGAGGATTACCTTACAAAATATGAAGGGAGAGAAACAGGAATCTGTGAGAACAGCTAGCTCCTATTTAAAATATATGTGACCGGGCGCCTGGGTGGCTCGGTTGGTTAAGCGACTGCCTTTGGCTCGGGTCATGATCCAGGAGTCCCTGGATCGAGTCTTGCATCGGGCTCCCTGCTTGGCGGAGAGTCTGCTTCTCCCTCTGACCCTCCCCCCTCTCATGTGCTCTCTCTCTCATTCTGTCTCAAATAAATAAATAAAAATCTTTAAAAAAAATAAAATATATGTGACCAATAATTGATTATAAGCATTTTTATTGTCTCAAGGAAAGAGGCTCTACGCAGTCTAATTAAAAAACTCCCTCTCAACAAAGATAATTTGTAGGAAAAAGGGATGGTTGGATAATCATTGCTTGACTGGAGTTTTTTAAGATTTTATTTATTTATTTGACAGCGAGAGAGGGAACACAAGCAGAGGAAGCGGGAGTGGAAGAAGCAGGCTTCCCGCCGAGCAGGGAGCCCAACGCAGGGCTCGATCCCAGGACCCTGGGATCATGACCTGAGCCGAAGGCAGACGCTTAACGACTGAGCCACCCAGGCGCCCCTGCTTGACTGGATTTTTAAAAAAGTGACTGGTTACAGATTATTAGACTAGTTAAAGGTCACCGGGCTCCTCCTAAAACTGCTATCTTTCTGGTTCCCAGAAGGGATCTTAATTAAGTAAAGTTTATCATTCATTTTAACAGAAATGCTCATTTCTCCCAGGAAAGGGTAACGAATGAAAACAGATCATAGACTTCTCCCCTAGCTAAGGTTTTGGACCATTTTTTCTTGCTCATCCCCACAGTGAGAGAAACAGCAGGAATTTTTTTTTTTTTTTTTTTTTTTTTACTCTCCTCCTGTTCCATCTGGGTGGCATGCGCTACTCTTTCCTGACTATGTGGTCTCTATTCATTCGAGAAGTTGCATATGCCTGCGCGCCTCAGTTGGTTGGGTGACTGCCTTCGGCTCAGGTCATAATCCTGGAGTCGTGGGATCGAGTCCCGCATCGGACTCCCCACTCGGCAGGGAGTCTGCGACTCCCTCTGACCCTACCCCCTCTCATGCTCTCTCTGTCTCATTCTTTCTCTCTCAAGTGAATAAATAAAATCTTAAAAAAAAAAAAAGAAATTGCATATGCCTATTCTGTGCCAGATAGGCCTTGTTGGGCCAGTGTTGGGAATACAGTGATCTGTGTAGATAGGCAGTCTTGTCCTCACAGGGTTTAGTGTGCAGTTGGAGAGAGTGTGTGGATGTGTCTGAGTATTATACACAAATAAAGTTAAGGGGCACCTGGATGGCACACGCAGTCAGCTGAGCATCAGACTCTTGGTTTCAGCTCAGGTCAAGATCTCAGGGTCGGGGAGCCTGCTTCTCCCTCTGCCTCTGCCCCTCCCCCTGCTCATACTCTCTCTCTCTCTCTCTCTCTCTCTCTCAAAGTCTTAAAAAAAAGACTCTCTCTACCTCTCCCTCCGCCCCTCCCCCCCGCGCGCTCTCTCTCTCAACTAAATCAATCTTAAAAAAAATTAAATTGTTAACTGTAATTTGGAGCTGTGCTTTGAAGCAAAGGAACAAGATAAGTGCGGTCTCAAGGGAGATCTGTCTCAGACTTTGAAATCAGAGGAGCTACCTATGAAGAAGTGACACTTGCATTCACCAGGATATGGATGGGGACTGAGCCTTTTCAAGGTCCTTAGGCAGAAGAGATCTCGGCCCTATGGAGGGTGGCTAAGGGCCAGAGTATAGGAGGTAATGTGAAATGAAGGTGGAATCTGGCCTTGCTACTTCCTATCTGCTACCTGGTAAGATTTTGATCTTCATTCTAAGAGAAAGGGGAACCACTGAAAGGTTTTAATGGAGGGAGTGAGTATGAGAAGGATGGAAAAAAAATCACTCTAGCTACTCATGGATAGGCAGGGTAGAAAAAGAGAGACCAGAAGCCCCTGTGGTCAAGGTAAGAGAAGACAGTAGCTCGGACTAGGGAGGTGGCAGGACAAAACTGACCAAATAGATGTAGGAAGTAAAACCTACCAATATACATTTGGAGCTCCAAGTTTTCCTTGTACTTAAAAAAAAATTATTTTTTTAAATTTTTTATTGTTATGTTAATCACCATATATTACCTCATTAGTTTTTGATGTAGTGTTCCATGATTCATTGTTTGTTCATAACACCCAGTGCTCCATGCAGAATGTGCCCTCTTTAATACCCATCACCAGGCTAACCCATCCCCCTACCCTCCTCCCCTCTAGAACCCTCAGTTTGTTTTTCAGAGTCCATCGTCTCTCATGGTTCATCTCCCCCTCTGACTTACTCCCCTTCATTCTTCCTCTCCTGCTATCTTCTTCTTTTTCTTTTTTCTTAAAATATGTTGCGTTATTTGTTTCAGAAGTACAGATCTGTGATTCAACAGTCTTGCACAATTCACAGCGCTCACCGTAGCACATACCCTCCCCAATGTCTATCACCCAGCCACTCCATCCCTCCCACCCCCAACCACTCCAGTAACACTCAGTTTGTTTCCTGAGATTACAGTGGTCTTTGATAGGCCACAAAATTTGTACAAACTTAGCTACACCTCTGTGACTATTTTCCAAAATATGCTATAGTAATTAACATTATTTACCTTACTAGACAGTCCACTCTTTGAGGAGGGGGTTACCATGGGGTAGAAGTTTTCTCCCATACAATATTGACCTGAAAGCTATGCATTTTGGGGGTGCTCAATATGTACATGTTTAATTGTAAAGACTACAGAAGGTCTTCCTGTATAATTTCTTCTTAGTGCTATACTATACTTATTCAACTATAATTAATTATTCATATAATTATATGTTTAAGACATCTCTCTCTAAACTGTAAATCCCCTAAGGACAAAGACAAAGGACAGGGACCAAATCTGTTTTGGTTATTGCTTTATTCCATTGCTCAGCACTGTGTCTGGTGCTCAATAAATACTTTTCAAAGAATCATTTTGCCGTTAAAAGTTTCAACCAAACATGGATGCAATATTTATTGTGTGCCAGTGAATGTTCTTAGCACCTTAAACACACTTAACACGTTTAATCCTTATACCAACTCCATTAGGGATATTTTGTTGGTGTTCCCATTTTTACAAATGAGGAAACCAAGGCAGGAAGATTAACTTAGGGAGTCTATCTTATCAAACACTGATGTACATTTGGGCACTGGGGTGGCTTAGGCGGTTGGCCACAGACTCTTGGTTTGGGTTGGGTCCTGATCTCCTGATCTCCAGTAGTGAGATCCAGCCCCCTGTGGTTAGAACACAGTCTGCTTGAGACTCTCCCTCTCCGTCTGCCCCTCCCCCCCAAAAAATAAATCTTTAAAAAAAAAATAGATGTACATTCATTCTAAAATATTAACTGGGTTTTTGACTATGACAGGAGCTGTGCTAGGCCGTAGGGACACAAAAAAATCGTGATTAATAATTTTGAGAACCTACAAATTAAATATGTTAGGTTTGGTGTTAGGCGCTTTATACAATTTTAGGTAAGCCTGACAATAACCTTGCAAGTTAGGTACCCTTAATCGCATTTGATTATTGTGGAAATAAAGGTTTGGCAAGGCTCAGTAACAATAAACGTCACTAGCTGGTGGGAGGTGCACTCGGTGCAGCTGGTGAGAATCAGGAGTCCCATTAAAGTCCTGCCTCCCACTTCCCGAGACAAAACACAGGACTCCGCCCCTCGTCCAGGTCTGGCCCCGCCCATCCGTAATGCGCCTGCGCACTCCCCACGCCAACCCTCTCCTCCCCGCCGACACGCGGCGCGCCTGCGCACTGCTTTCCCATGTGGGCTCGGGCCGTCAGCAGGCTTCCCTGAGCTGGGTACCGAGACCCCATCGGTAACAGGAACTTGCCCCTAGCTCAGCAGCCATCATCGTCCTGCTGCTTCCCCCGCAGCGCACCATCGCCATGGGCAAGAGCCGGACGAAGCGCTTCAAGCGACCTCAGTTCTCCCCTACGGGCGACTGTCAGGCCGAAGCGGCAGGGGCGGCGAACGGGACTGAGGGAGAGGAGGATGACGGGCCGGCGGCGGAGCTGCTAGAAAAGGTGAGGCGGGGGCTCGCGGCGGCCGCGAGGGGCGGGGCTCGCGCCGAGCCCCCGGGCAGCGCGGTGAGCCCCTGCCGCGGCCCCCGCGCCTGCGCTCTGCGCCGCCTCTGACACTTGGTCCCCTCCTGCAGCTCCAGCATCCGAGCGCCGAGGTCCGCGAGTGCGCCTGCGCGGGGCTGGCCCGGCTGGTGCAGCAGCGGCCCGCGCTGCCCGGCTTGGCGCGTCGGGACGCGGTGCGCCGCCTCGGGCCGCTGCTGCTGGACCCCAGCCTGGCGGTGAGGGAGACGGCGGCCGGCGCGCTGAGGTGAGCCGGGAAGGGGGGTGGCGGCGGCCAGCCAGCGCGCCCTTGCGTGCCACGCCCCGTCGCCTGTCACGGTGCACTTGCCTGCGGCAGCTCGGAACATCTAGAACTGCCCAGGGTCTCCCATTTGCAGAGGGGGGATTTGAACTCAGCCTGCAGACTCTAGAGGAACCCACGCCGCCCGGGCCACACGCATTCCGTCTGTCCAGCTGGCTGCTTCAGCTGCAGCAGCCGTCTGTCAGGGATCCTCCCCGCAAGGCCTAACATACTTTACGGCCTCTCCAAAAAGCCTCCAAAGTCCCGAGGTTCTGTGAGCTCTTCCAGTGTGTGTGGCAGGCGTTCTGGGTGCAGGGGGTTTGAGCAGGCAGAACATTGAGCAAGAGCGCCGAGATCCCTGCCTTCACAGAACCCATGTTGATGAGGAGACTGGAGCCTAGGAAACTGGTAAAACAGGTAATAGGAGATAGTGAGAGGTGCGATGGAGAATACCAAGAGGATGATGAGCTGGAGTTGGGAAGTTACTTTAAATTCCGATCTGTAGATGACACTTGACCTGATGCATCAGAGCCAGACATGAAAATCCAGGGGAAAAGCATTCCCGGCAGAGGGAACAGCAAAGAAGTGAGGCAGCAGAGGGCTTGACATGGTTAAAGAACAGAAAGTTTGGGCGCCTGGGTGGCTCAGTTTGAGCGTCTGCCTTCAGCTCAGGTCATGATCTCAGGGTCCTGGGATCGAGTCCAGCATCGGGCTGCTTGCTCAGCGGGGAGCCTGCTTCTCCCTCTGCTTACTGCAGCCCCTCCTTGTGCTCGCTCTCTCTCTCTCTCTGACAAATATATAAGATCTTAAAAAAAAAAAAAACATAAGGGTTAGTGTAGCTGAATGGAGTAGAGGGTGGGTATCATAGGAGGTGAGGTTGGAGTGATGGACAGGGACTTGATAGTGTAGGGCTAAAGGGCCTGTTGTGAGCAGGAGTGGCCTGATCTAATTTACCTTTTGAAAAGGCTCCTCTGATGGCTGTACAGAGAATGGACTGTAGAGGGGGCAAGAGTAGAAGTTAGTATTTGCAGTTCTTGCAGCTCTGTTACATTATGTTTGATTCATTGATTTAGCAAGTGTATTTTGTGTGCCTTCTGTGCACTAGGCAATGGGCTGGATAGGCTGTGGGCATGTGTTAGTGAACAAGACAGACATAATTTCTGTCCTTCATGGATCTTACAGTATTGAGGGAAACAGGCATTAACCAAATTAATCACACGATTGTATAATTACAACCAGTGATAATTACAGAGGGTGCTATGAGAGGATATAACTGGGGGCTCAGGGAAGAAAACCCTAAGGGAGGGATGGGGATTAGCCACATGCTGGAGGAAATTGCATGTAGGAAGCCCTACCCTTTCCCTGAGGCTTACATATCCTGGGCGCTTGGAAGGTTGTGGGGACATCTTCCAATTCATCTCCATATACTCAGTGCCAGGCACAGTGCTGTGCACTCAGAAGGCAAGCAAGCAGTGTCTTCCCAATTAAAATTCAGTTTCGCTAGCGTTCCTTCGGCCTCACTGTCATTCAGCCTTACCCTTGCTGCCCTTGAAGTCTTGATCCCAAGAAAATGTCCCTTCATATCAGATCAT
This sequence comes from Zalophus californianus, assembly GCF_009762305.2. Taxonomy (NCBI): domain Eukaryota; kingdom Metazoa; phylum Chordata; class Mammalia; order Carnivora; family Otariidae; genus Zalophus; species Zalophus californianus. The sequence continues at coordinate 33,316,065 of NC_045611.1, read as the reverse complement.
GCTGTGATTTGTTTGCATTAAGTAGGAATAGTCTTCTCCCCTCTCCCTTCCCTGTTGCCATGCAGCTGTGTATTGTCTCAGACTTCAAAATTAAGTTGTTACGTGGAACCAGGATCAGAACAGATGGAAATCTGTGGATTGGTTCTGTAGCATCTTGCAGAAATCATAAGCAGTTTCATCTGGAAAACAAGTGTGGGGAGAGGTTAAATTTGAGAGCTTAAAAAAGTGTTTTGTGACATGTGCTCTGAGAAAGTAAAACGTATTTTAAACTTTTTGTGTAGAAACCTCAGTGCTTGTGGAGGTTTTGACGTTTGTGATGACATGGTGACTAAGGATATCATGACCCCTCTGGTTGCACTGCTGAAAGAGGTATGTGGTTTTTAAAGTAGCTTCATGGTACTTTTTTAACTGTAGCTTTTTGTATGCACACTTAGTTGTTTTTTTTTTAGTTCTTTGGTATTATTTCATCTTCCCTCAAAACATTCTATGGGAATTTTGTTTCTTTTCCTAGAAACATTGATTTCTCATGATTAATACCAATTTCTATTTTTTGTCCCTACTATCTTTACTTATATGCTAGTTGGAAAAGACCTTCCTAAAACTATAGACTGATTCCTTTAGACCTTAAATTTTGTAAATAAAAATAATTAGTCTTATATGGATTGCTTATTTTTGTGTCAGTGGTGTTTTATGTACCATTTAATCCTTGGCACCAGTCCTATTTGGAAGGTGGTATTCCTGTTTTGCAGATGAGAAAGCTGAGGCATAATTTGCCATGAAGATTACATTACGTTTTCAAATTTAGTATCATGCCAACCTTACTGCATAATGGGACATACGCATCAGGGCGCCTGGGTGACTCAGTTAAGTGACCGATTCTTGATCTCAGCTCGGGTCTTGATCTCAGGGTCATAAGTTCAAGCCCCACGTCGGGCTCCACGCTGGGCTCTGTGCCCAGCGTGGAGCCTACTTAAAAAAAAAAAAAAAAAAAAAGCAGCAGGTCTCTAAGGTGCTGCTAGTCCACTATTCTGTATTGTTGAGTAACTTTTTTTTAAGATTTTTTAAATTTATTTGGCAGAGAGCAGAGAGCACAAGGAGGGGGAGCAGCAGAGGGAGAGGGAGAAGCAGCCCATCCCCCCACCGCCCGAGCAGGGAACCCAGCGTGGGGCTCTGATCCTACGTCATGGGATCATGACCTGAGCCAAAGGCAGACACCCAACTGAGCCTCCCAGGTGTCCCTTGATGGATAATTTTTACTTAAGTCTTTATAAAGAATATCCAATTTTGATGAGAGGCATCAGTCTTAACTCTGTTTAGAGTGTCGGTTCTGAACTGGTGGTGATTTGCCCCACAGGGGACATCTGGCAATGTCTGGAGACGTTTTTGAGTTGAGGGTAGGTGTTGCTACTGGCATGCAGTGGGTAGAAGCCAAGGATGCTGCTACACATCCTCCAATGCACATGTCAACGCCCACAGCAAAGAATCATTCAGTCCAAAGTGTCAGTGGTGCTGAGATTGAGAAGCCCCGCGGTAGAGGGTGCCGTGGATCATGCTAGAGGGGCAGGACCGCAGGGGTACCGGGCACCAGCTTTACAGCCAGAATACCTGGGTCTGAATCCTAGCTCTGCCATGTACTAAGCTACACCTTCAGCAATCTCCCTGTACCTCAGTTTCCTATTTGTAGTGGATGACTGGGGAGAATGGTTCATCTGCTTCACAGGTGTGTGGTCAGGATCAAATGACTTAATGGAAAGTGCTTAGAGTGGTGCCTTTCTGTGCCCGATTTACTATCTTTATTGCATTAGATGAAATACTTTGTATTGATTTTACATTTTAAAATGTTAAATGCTTTGTATCCAGTTTGTACAATGACTTGTGAACTTTTTTTGCCTGTATTTCTTGCCAGAAGGGAGCAGGAGTGTCGGAAGGGTACTGCTTGTGAGAATTTGATCAGCTCGTTAACCACTATAATTTCTGATGTTTAGTTTTTGTGATTCTTCACTATCATTAGCCTTTTTGTTTAATTATTCTTTGGAACCGGGGTACTAATCATGATATTTGGTTACAGTGTAGTGCTGGCCTGGATTCAAATGAGATGTCTCCACAGGAAAAAAAAGATCAGAACAGAAATTCTATTGAGAACATAGCCAATGAGGCCATGAATGTGCTGTGGAATATATGGTAAGAATCTTTCTAAACACAGCCTCCTGCTACAGCACCACTCAGGCTTTTTCTGTTAAACTGTAGTCTCTCTTCTCCTTGGTGGGGCTGTAAATCCCTGATGTTAATGCTTGGTAGGAGGTGGTCTCAAGTGACCTAAGATCAACCTTCCTTCCTAAGCCCTTTTCCTCATAGCATCACTACAGCTTTGTTTGCTTTATAACTCTTCTCTCCAATCATTGCTGCTGACAGAAATAAGAGGAATCGTGACCATTACCACCTGCTACACCCTAGTTCTCCCCACTACCTGCGCAACCTTAAGCAGTCACTGTGTTAAAGCTGGTCAGGCCACCAAGCAGTAGCTGCTTTGGTCTGGCACTTGGAATGAGATGGGGGCCACAGCCCTCGGCTGGTGCTTTACTCCTCTACCCTGGCACTTGCCATTTGACAGGGAAGTAGATGCCTAAGAAGAGTTCCCTCGGCCCTGGTAGGAAGAAGGCCACACTCTCCATGATTGTGGTGGTGGTAGGGCTGGAGTGGACTTGCAACTAGGAATGGAAATGGCTAGAAACACTACCTGGATTTAGTTTTTCCTACCCTATTTTATGTCCCACCTTTCTAGCAGGGTTCTGCCATAGTTCCTTATTTTCTAGTCAGCAGTGATGATAACTTCTGACCTAAAAGCACAGGTATATCTTAGAACACAGGACTAAGTTGGATCCTGAAAAGCTGCCTACATAGCAGTCTGAACTTGCCTGTGATATCATTTCAAACTAGTGGATGCATTCCACCAGAAAAAGTGGAGAGATCAGGTCTGAGGAAATGACATTTGAGCAAGCCGGTGGGTACATTTTCCTGGGCACCAGATAACTTTAACTTACTTAATTGTTGGACTTAGAAGTTTTAAAAATTTTTCCTTGAAAAGAGCCTGAAAAAATATTCTCCACACTCTCCTGAATGCCTGTGAGCCCTATCTATGTCATTTCCAGTTGTCCTAGCTCTTCACTTTTTTGTTTTATACTTCATATTTTAAGTCCTATATATTTAAGTTGCATACACATGTATATATTTGCAATGACTTTAACGCATGTATGTCTTATCTCCCTGACTATATGTCACTTTACTGTGGACATCTTAAGGGTAGGTTCATAGCAGTGTTGTAGTAACTACTTAGGTAGATAGGCAGGCAGAGAATAGTTTATCTTTAGATAACAGGATTGAATTTCATAATTTAGTCAGCTCTGTTTAATAATCTGGTCAGCTCTATTAGTATGTCATGTATATGTGATATGTATGGAGGGTTACTTTTCTCTGGAAACATGGATCAGATTATTAAATCAGCTGTTTACCCTGTATTTAGTATGTATAACATTCTTAACATTAATTCTGACTTTTTTATTAAAAGGTAGTGTAGTTTGCTTTGTTTTGTTTTTTTAAAGATTTTATTTATTTGACACAGAGAGAGAGACAGCTAGAGAGGGAACACAAGCAGGGGGAGTGGGAGAGGGAGAAGCAGGCTCCCGGCTGAGCAAGGAGCCCGATGCGGGGGCTCGATCCCAGGACCCCAGGATCGTGACCTGAGCCGAAGGCAGATGCTTAACGACTGAGCCACCCAGGCGCCCCAAGGTAGTGTAGTTTCAAATGTATTCTAGTAATTTCTCTTTTGTAGACTGCAAATTCTGCTTGTTGAAATTATAATAGCAGTCTAGAGGGAATAAATAAAATTAGTTTTATTTTCTTTTAAATTAGTGCTTTTTGTGTAAGTATAGAGGCCTTTTATCCTCACTTCAACTTACTTTATGTTGTGGAAGGAACCGTAGGCTGGACCCAAGGAACCACCACTAACAAAATGTGCGATCTGTGGGTAGATCACTTCACCTTTTGGGGCTTGGGTGTCCTTATGTATGAGATGAGGAATAGAAGTTAAATGATTTCTAAGCTCTCTCCCAGCTCCAGCCTCGTATAAGGAAACTGGCATGCAGGTAAAGAGATTGGCTAAAATGTTCTGCTGTGATAGAAATAAAAATACAGATAGCCAGTTTTGTTTATGTACAGTAAATAAGAATGGGCATTGGTTTCTTCATCTATAAAAATGGTGGGTGTTTGACTCCAATTCTTGTTTTATTTTGTTTTTTTATAAAGCCTAATTTATCTTTTCATAAATTTCTGTGGTTGATTTCTTAATGTTAAAATGTGAATAGTAAAATTTTTTTTTCCCCCTTCAATTTAGTGAATGCAGTAGTAGAGCAGTATCTATATTCAACAAAGAAGGGTGTTTGGAGATTGTATTAAAGTATTTAAGTAGGTTTCCCACCAATGTTGACCTGGCTATTTCAGTAGGTAAGTGAAGAAAAAGTGATGATTTATTAAGTATGTGTGGCCTTATTCAAAAATTTTTATTCCAACATAGCATGTTTATTCTATAGGAGTGATTTTTTTTTCTCATTTTATATATAAATGTGTAACTGAGTTCTGTTTGTTCTGAATCTTTTAAAATCTATGATTAATACTTTACTTACTTATACATTTTCCTGCTCTTCACTCTGAAAGGGAGGAAGGTAATTATGTGAGCAGTATATTACCATTCTTAGAACACTTTATTAATTCTTGAAGCTTTCATCTCCCATTTACTGAGAAACAGTAACCCACAGCTACCAGGCCTCTGAGCCAAAGTTAATTGGAATCTAGACTCACTTAACTGTCTTGTACCACTATCTCATACTCCCAGCAGAAAACTGATATCTTGTGCTTTTCTTGAGAGAGGAAAATAAGTGATTGAAATTTCATGTAGGCCTGCTTCCCTTCTGTGGGAAAGGGCAGGCAGAGCTCAGCAGCTTCAGCTGCCTTGACTCCCTCGTGTTCTCGCTGTGTGGTTAGAGAGCCATAGTGGGGAGCCCTTGTCCATTTGGAGAGACAGACTGGAGGGTGGGTGGCCCAGCAGAACTCTGGGGAGAGTGGAGAAATAATTGATGAAAAGCATTTCTTTTCTACCCATTATAATGGCCAGGCATCCAACTGTCCTTTTATTTAATTATGCATTTCTCCTGGCATGAACTGAGTGTGTTCCCCTGACTGATGCTCCTCTTGGCTCTAATGGATACTTTTAAGAGAATAGAAGAAAACAGTGAAATAAATACTACTGGGAAAAATTAAAAAATCAGTTTCTCAAAATGGAATCTTTGGCAGAAGGGTGATTTATGAATAAATGTGGATTTTAAAAACAGTTGAACTAGGAAATTGGTAGGTGGCTTTTAATCTCAGAGGACAGTTTTTCTCACAATTAGGGAAATTCACAAAAGTTAATAGCTTTTAAAAGAAAAACTTCACTTCTATTTTTGTATCTTTAGTCTTGTAGATTTAGTTATTTTTAATTTTTGTCCTGTAATAAACTGTAAAAAAAAATGGGTCAGAGAGCGTCTGCCTTCAGCTTAGGTCATGATCCCAGAGTCCTGGGATCGAGTCCCACATCGGGCTCCTTGCTCAGTGGGGAGTCTGGTTCTCCCTCTCCTTCTGCCGCTGCTTGTGTTCCATCTCTTGCTGTGTCTCTCTCTGTAGAATAAATAAATAAAATCTTTTAAAAAAAATGGGTCAGAATAAAGTAATTTTGCATTGTATAATGTTTTCTTTCTGCATTTAGCTAGATTCGTGATTTTTTAAACAAATGTCTAATTACTTTGGTTTGAAAGTCAAGCAAGGTTTACATACAGTAAAGTGAACTTTCTGAGATTCCATCCTATATATTAATATGGCTTTCTTTGCTCTTGTGTTGACTTTATGGTGGCAACCTCAGTTTCTCTTGGCTTTTTGCTAAAGTGAATTTAATTAGTCTCTTAATGAAAAAGAATTACATTTGGATATATGCGTATATGTGGATTTGTATACACATGTACTTGGGGGAACCAAACTAGATTCCAGCAGTAGCATATATTTTGACTAATTTGGATGGGCATGATTGACTGAAATTTTGAGACCTGGAAAGAAATGGATTTGTTTGGAATACACTAAGAAAAACACATTTGGGCTTGCTTCCTCTTTTGTGCTTCAGAGGTTCTTCTGTCAAAACTGTCAGGCAATCCCAGTTGTTTTGATACTTTCAGTTAATTATTTCTGATATGCGAATTGTAATCCATTGTCTTATTTAACTCAAGGAAGAAGTTAAGCACTAAAGGGATCATATGTCTTTTAATATCATAGTCATCTCTTAATTTACTCATATTTTTTTTAAGATTTTATTTATTTGAGAGAGAGAGAGAGAGTGAGAGAGAGAGAGCCCAAGGGGGGTCGGGTCAGAGGGAGAAGCAGACTCCCTGCTCAGCAGGGAGCCCGATGTGGGACTCGATCCCGGAACTCCGGGATCATGACCTGAGCCGAAGGCAGTTGCTTAACCAACTGAGCCACCCAGGCGCCCAATTTACTCATATTTTTATGTAAAATACTTTTTTTCCTTTTTTTTTAGATTTTTATTTATTTGATACAGAGAGAGACAGCTAGAGAGGGAACACAAGCAGGGGGAGTGGGAGAGGGAGAAGCAGGCTCCTGGCCAAGCAGGGAGCCCGATGCGAGGCTCGATCCCAGGACCCTGGGATCGTGACCTGAGTCAAAGGCAGATGCTTAATGACTGAGCCACCCAGGCGCCCCCCCCCTTTTTTTCTTAAAGAAATATTGTTTCACCAGAAATAGCCCTAACTTTTAAGGTCATGCTGAATTTAAAGGAAGCCAGAATGTCCCCAAGTCCAGAGCTTGTTCTCGATAACAGAACTGCTAAAAGCATTGTCTCTCCCGTAGGCTTTTTGCTACTGGTCCCCAACATGTACAGAAATTGAGGAGAAACCTTAATAAATGTTCATAGTAATTTCACATTGTCACACCATTTAAGAGCCTTTTAAATTGTATTTTGTAAAAGTTTATTTTGTAAAGAATTAGAAATTAAAAAGAAAAAAAATCTTTCATGCACTGTTTGAGAAGCCCCGTTTGCATGTACCAGTCTTGAAGTAAAGCATACTTCCTTTACAGAAGTTATCTGTGTCTGAAGTTGTGAAAGATGCAAATGTTTAGATGGAACCAGAGAGTGTAATGCTTCGTGAAATAAGTCAGAGGAAGACAGATACCATATGATTTCACTCATGTGTGGAATTTAAGAAACAAAAAGGTTGGACATAGAGGAAGGGAAGGAAAAATAAAATAAGATAAAAACAGAGGGTAGCACACCATAAGAGACTGTTCCAGGGTTGCTGGAGGGGAGGCGGGTGGGAGGATGGGGTGACTGGGTGATGGGCATTAAGGTGAGCACTTCATGGAATAAGCACTGGGTTGCACCTGATGAATCATTAAACTCTACCTCTGAAACTAATAATACGGTATTTAACTAAATTGAATTTAAATAAAAATAAAAAAAAGATGCACATGTTTTCTGATGAGTTAAATTGGTGTAAATTAGCCTAGCAGAATTCATTGGTGTCTTAATACTTAATTTTTATCTTTATAGCCTATTGTTTGCAGACAGTAACTGAAGATAACCCAGAGCTGCTGAAATCTTTCAGTGCCCCAGCATTGAGTGTACTGGAATCAGCAATGCTTTCTCCTGTCAGTTCCATGGAGTATATTCTATTAAAGACACTGGTGGCAGGTAAAATTTAGCCGTAGGTGGCAGTGTGCTTTTTTAGTAATTTGTAATGGGCAGAGATGGAGGCCAAAATTCAGTCATTCATTCATTTTCACCACATAATGACCTTCTGTGTTTATGTCTGTTCTGAAAATTGTAATATTTAAGTGGAGATCCTTAATTCAAGAGGTTATGCATAGTTATGGAGCCTTCTAGAACAGGTTTCTTTTCAATTTAGCAAGCTACTGTCTTTGTATAAAGAAGTGCTCTTGTCAGGATCCTTTCTTGTTTACGAACCAGTGAGTTCAGAAATGGACATGACATGACCACCCTCTTTTCTATAAAGCCTGGATTCATACAGCCGCTTTCTTCTAATAGGTATCCTGAGCTTTGTAGAACCCTGTTACAGTACAGTTAATTACAAAGTGAAATTCAGTAACAGTCTGTCACATTTCCCCATTGGCTCTCATTGCAGCTTTAGAAATCTCCCAAAGGGGGAGAAAACATCTCCTGTCTAAAATTCTTTACCCCCAGCTCCTTTCTCCTTGGGATTTCTAAATGTAGAGATAAGAAATAATCTGGTGATCTGTTGAGTAGTGGGTAATTTATATATTTTCTGTATATATCTTCTTCCTGCTCTTCCAGAGGTAATTTATCATGAGAGGTGTTTTTTAGTAGTGAAATATATGTAACATAGACTTTACCATCTTGACCATTCTTGAGTGTATGGTTCAGTAATGTTAGGTACATTCACATTGTTGTGCAACCAATCTCCAGGACTCTTCATCTTGCAAAAGTGAAACTCTGCACACATTGAAAAACTCCCCATTTTCCCATCCTTCCACCCCCAGCAGCCACCATCCTACTTTCTGTCTCTATGAACTTGACTATTTTAGGTGCCTCATCTAAGTGGAATTATATGGTGTTTTTCTTTTTCTGATTGGCTAATTTCATTTATTTTATTATTTAAAAAAATTTTTTTTTTTTAAGCTCTACACCCAGTGTGGGGCTCGAACTTATGACCCCAAGATCAAGAGTTGCATGCTGTACAAGCTATGACTAATGCATTTAGTATAATGTCCTCAGAGTTCATCCATGTTGTAGTGTGTCAGAATTTCCTCCCATTCATGAGCAGATGGGCACTCGGGTCGGTGGCTATTGAGTAATGCTGCTATGAATATGGGTGGACACATATCAGAGTCCCTGCTTTCCATTCTCTTGGGTTCATATCCAGGATGTATTTTTATTTTAACAGTGACTTTTTTTTTTTTTTTTTTTCAGTTAGTCTGTCTGCTTACTTAATGGTAGCTCCTCTTCTGTTTTGATAAGCAAAAAACCAAGAACCTGCTGTCTGGTTTGTCCAGAAACCTTGGAATTTTTGTGCATTTCGTTCCTCTCTTGGAATATAAGAAGCTGCCTAGGAGGGCAGCTCAGGTTAAGATGAAAGAGAGCGAGGCAGCTTCATTTGTCGTTTCAAGTGAAACTTGATCAGTGTTCTCTTGGTCTGTTGCTGTGCAGTGTGTCTGAGAGAGGCATTGTGTGCCAAGGAAGAGAGATGATTGTGCAGGACTGTAATAAAGGGAGCCGCCTCTGTGCAAAGCTTTTTTTTTTTTTGGACATTTAATAAAAACTGAACACAGAGGGTTGGAGATTTTTTTTTTTTTAATTACACCTGAGCTTAAAAGAACCAATCTTGTGGAAACTGTATTTAATAAAAGCTTTCACAGGCAAGTCCTTTGTCCTTACGTGCATTTTCCCCCCAGGCACCATTTGGAACCTAAAGGACATTATTCCATCCAAGAGTCAGGCAGAAATCATAAATGCCATACTGAAGATCTTGTCTGACGTTCTGGACCTGGATGCTGGTGAGACGGTAATTCGAATGCATGAGGCCGAGAAGCAGAGGTTAGAAGCTGCTGCAGAGACGGAGGACGTGCTGGAGAGCACCAGCTGTGGCTCTCTGATGGAAGACGATGAAATGGAAGAGATCCCGCACAAAAGAAAAGTCAGAAGGAAAACCTTCATTTCCGATTTGCTTCCAGTAAGTCAGATTGATACATGCAAGCCTGGATTCATACAGCCGCTTTCTTCTAATAGGTATCCTGAGCTTTGTAGAACCCTGTTACAGTACAGTTAATTACAAAGTGAAATTCAGTAACAGTCCGTCACATTTCCCCATTGGCTCTCATTGCAGCTTTAGAAATCTCCCAAAGGGGGAGAAAACATCTCCTGTCTAAAATGAAACTTTTCTGTCCAGAGGATTTCCAAGAGGGGAGAGACCAGTACTTTTGTAACACTTAAACATGCAGTCATCTTCCTAAGTCCTGTGTCTCCCCTCTTCAGTTACACACTCTCCGCCAGGTTGTCTTCGTTACCGAAGGAGTTTGTACTTTGCTCCAATGATACGTGCATTCTTGTCTCTTTTGTTTTCATATTTATCCTTACCAAAATAGCAGGCTCAGCCCGCGTTAGCCCAGCATTGCTGAGCAGAGAAGGTTGGATGTTTGTGAGAACTGGTGGTTGTTCATGTGTGCCGACACACTTGTGTTGGAGTAAAGGTGAGCAAGCTCAGGGGCGGGGAGCATTTCTGCGGAGCCAGTCCACGGAGATGGAGCCGTGCTTCGGGAAGGTGTTTCCCCCCAGAGAAGGTCAACGAGTAGTTGGGAAGGCAGGGAGGACAATGACTTGGCTTTATTCGTTCAGGTGCACGTTTTCTGTGCTCCTTGTGTGTGCCAGGCACTGTGCCGAATGCTGATGATAGAAAGACGATTAGGACATTTTTCTTGTCTTCAGGGACCTTTTCCGTCTTGGGAGGACAGATGCATAGTTAGGACACATGGCAGTGCTTGTGCTGAGAGCAGGGTTAGGGCTGCGCACAGAGTTTTGAGGGAGTAGTTTGTAGAGCGAGGCATGCCCAATAGACAGCCCTGGTGGGAGAGGAGAGGATGAGGTGGTCAGAGAAGGCTTTTTGGACAGAACACCTAGCTGTCTTAAAGGATGGGATGGGAACAGCGTGAAAAGCAGGTTAGTGTCGTTAAGGGGGCCTGGAGGCTGGGAGATGGGTTAGGCCACTGACAGCATTCTGAAGAAAGATGACGGAGGTCGAACTGCAGGAGCCCTAGCCCTGTCCTCGCAGGCTTTCTGCACTCCAGGTGTGGCCTCTCCTGATCCACAGCAAGTGAACTGAAACTAAGAGCTGTCTTCATTCAGAGTCTTAGGAGTTTTGAGAAGTTTATGCCCAATATAAGATTTCTTTAAATGGAATGTACCTGAAAAGAAATATAACAGTATCCTCCTTTCCTGGATTCACAAAGTCTTGTAAAGCATGAATTGGTGGTATTTTAATGAAATCATAATGTTGTCATGAGAACTACTTTCCCAGCCCCCATGGATAGATAGCCCTTTGGTGCACAGCGTCCTGTTAAGTCCCGGGGTGAATATAAACATGAGAAGGCTGCCCCACCCTTGAGCTGCTTGCAAGTCATAGGGTTGCTTCAAAATCATAGCACCGCTTTTGGCGTGGGCGGGCACATATTTGAACCCCCAGTTTATTGCTTCTGTAGTCTGAGTAAAATTTAAAATCAGTAAAACGAGAGAGACAGAGGCAGAACTGTGTGCTGTAGCCTCCCAAAGGGGTGTCTATAAAGAACCCTAGCAGCATTTTCTCTGCAGCTTGACACCGGAAGGGTGAGTTACAGATCTGAGCAGACGTGTGTGTGTCTCCGCCCCCTCCCCTGGGGGGGAAGGTCAGGATATGACGGATCAGGGCTTGGAGGCTCTGCAGCTGTGGTGTTGCATGGGCTGGCCCAACTGAAAACGTGGACTGTGATTGACCCCACGACTTCCCCCCAGCAGGAGTGGGGAGTACATTTGGGCTGTAAGGGAACTCAAGTGTCTGAAATCCCTTGCAGGGAGGGGGAGAGCGGCGCTCTTGCGTCCTTCCACCGCTCCCCCAGGGACTCCTATAGGGAGAAGGTGGGGACTGAGATCCACATCTACCAAGATTCAGTGCCACCGTATAAAAAGTACTGAAAATCAACCATCATTTAGGCATTTACTTTTCTTCGTATTATTTAAAAATAGAACATTGCTGCTTATAAAATGCGGTGTTTTCTCATAAGGAAAGCTTGCTTTTTAACGTCTGGTAACATAACTGAGTGGACCAGATGATTAACATGATGGTCAGTCAGCCAATGTTTAAGTGCCTGTAGGGTGCCAGTATGTGCCTGGAATACAAATGTAATGTCCGACAACTCTGGTCTTTCCCACTGCCTGGTGGCTGGTGCAGGAGGCCTTCTGAATCAAAGCCTTTAATTTGCGTCATTTAAAGTAAGAAAGTGTAACCACAAATATGTAAAGAGAACCAACCCAAGTTGTCATTTTAACATATGCAGAAGTAGAGGAATCCCTCGCCCAGCTTCCACTGTTACCCAGTGATCAAATTGTAGTCTGTTTTATTTCATCTATTTCCCCACCTCGCATATTTTGGAGCAAATCTCAAATGTCATAACATTTCATCGAGATTGGTTCTTTATGTTCATTTGATGACAATAAGAAGCAGAGAACGGTTCTGATCAGGAGAGTTATAAAGAAGTAGAACTTAACTTCAGGGTTCTTCTGAGCCAGATTTTCATACATCTCTAGGGGATGGGAGCTCAGCAACATCTCTTATTTAGCTTTGAGTCTCTAATAAACTTTTGTTTACTTGACTATCATACACACATAAAGCAGGTAGGAATAGTTTTTATATATCTTCTTCCCAGCAGTAAAAGGAATGCAAATACATTCCTAAGCTACATCTTTTAAATGAGCACTTTGCTTTTAAAATAATTTTTATCAAAAATAGTTATCTTTTAATAATAATTTTATTATTTTAAATTTATTTTATTATTTTATTGTTATTGTTATAGATTTGATTTTTAAATAACCCCTGCGCCCAGTGTGGGCCTTGAACTCACAACCCCGAGATCAAGAGTCTCATGCTGTCCCGACTGAGCCAGCCAGGTGCCCCTATTTATTATTTTTTAATAATAACTTTGAACATGGTTCAATATTGCAGTCAAATTGTTGCACAAGAAGTTGCTGGAGGATTATAAATCAGTATGAACATTCCGGAAAGGAAAATAGGAACATGTCACAGGATCTATAGGTAATCCTTTGACCCAGTAAATCTAAGGAAATGAGAAATCCAGGTAATTTGAAATATTCCAAATTAAATGATAGTGTATCCATTTAATGGAATATTGTACAGGCATTAAAAGACAATTAGAAGCTTGTTGAAAGGGGGAAACATTCAGATGATAAAATATACATTATTTTTAGCCTATGCACTATTCTGGAATATCAGCGTAGCTATTTCACTTTTCATAGGTAACTTGAGAATTTAGGTTATGTAAATTTCTACAACCCATGTTAAGTTCATGTTAATTATTTCCAGAGAATAAAGTTCTCCCCTTTCTTCAGTCTTAAAGAAATGCCTTTTTTTTTTTTTTTTTTTTTTTTAAGATTTTATTTACTTGGGACGCCTGGGTGGCTCAGTCGGTTAAGCATCTGCCTTCGGCTCGGGTCATGATCCCAGGGTCCTGGGATCGAGTCCCGCATCGGGCTCCCTGCTCAGCGGGAGCCTGCTTCTCCCTCTGCCTCTGTCGCTCTCCCTTCTTGTGCTCTCTGTCTCTTTCACTCTGACAAATAAATAAAATCTTTAAAAAAAAAAAGATTGTATTTACTTGTTAGAGATAGTGAGAGAGAGCACAAGCTGGGAGGAGAGGGAGAAGCAGACTCCCTGCTGAGCAGGGAGCCTGATGAGGACCCTGAGATCGTGACCTGAGCCGAAGGCCGAAACTTACCTTAATGAGCCACTCAGGCGCCCCAAAGAAATGCTTTCTTGCAGGGTTCAGAGAAAGCCAGGAAGCCAAGCCTGTCTGCACCTTAGCCAAGCTCTATTGGTCACGTAAGGGCTTGTTAGTAGTTCTTGTTAATGCAGTCTTTTCCAACGAGACGTCTAAGCATCTAAAAGCTGGTTTATTGTGTTTAAGTGGCTGGTCTCTGAAATGAGCTCTTGTGTTAATCTTAGTGTTCTGAGCTACTTCTTAACACATTGGATTAAGTTTCAGGGTGAATTCAGTTCAGAATTCCTGAATATTTATCTTTTCTCTCCAGCTACCTAAAATAACCGTGCAGATAGGTGGAAGCCCAGTTAACGGTGGCCTGCTGCTCAGTGCCAGGAGCAATCATAATGCTTGTTTGTGCTTCAGCACGTTATGACTTTTCTTCTGGCTGCCCCATCCCCCATGCACTCTATTCCAAGGGTAAAAATCATCCAGTAGGCTCTAGCTGAGGACATTCACGTGAAAATACTTTCCCAAACATTGAGAGTTGTTTGTTTGTTTGTTTATTTATTTATTTATTTATTAGCCCACTGACAAGGAACTGAGAGAGACCATAGCATTGTTGACGGCTCAGCAGACTGCTCTGGAAATTATTGTCAACATGTGCTGCAGTGAAGGTTTGTTACCAGTTTATATGTTTAGACATTCTCCCCCTGGACTGAAAGGGCAGCTTCCACGAGGATTTTCTTAAATATTCCAGTTACGTGTGGTTTGCACTCTTCCCAGATCCCTCCGATGATGAGTGGGAAGAGCTTTCTAGCAGTGATGAGAGCGATGCATTTATGGAGAATTCCTTCAGTGAGTGCGGTGGGCAGCTGCTGTCTCCCCTTTGCCTCTCCCATGAGGTTCACACCGCATTCACCAACTACCTCATCCCAAAGAAGGTAGTCTGTTTCAAGTCCAGCCTCATTGTGGAGCATGGGAAGGGCTTGAGAGAGCTATTCACCGTGTATGCAAAAGAGGTTTGCTCGCACTTCCAGACTTTGGGTAATTGGTAAGAAAGAAGCTAGAACTAACAGTAGTGGGAGTACGCTGGAAAGTAGATCCTTCCCAAGCCTAACCATTTCACTTAGAGGCAGTAGGTTGGGACTTGATAAAGAGATTGTGTGTAAAATGATGCTAATCTTTAACCTTTGCTTTACTGCCTTTCTTGAATCTAGATTTTTGAGAAAACTACCTTTCCAAACAGCACTGCAGTTGACATATGTTCTAGGAGTCCCACTTGGAAATCTTTGGTCAGAAAGTAAGAACTTTTCTGTTTTCAGAACTCTTTGTCATTGTTATTACATGAAAGGATGGACCACTAACTAGAAGAAGCTGACTCCCCCCAGATTGAAGAGTTCTGTTCCTGTGCATATTCTCTAGAAAAATGTGTGCATATGTGCACTAAGCCATGAAAATGTGCATAGCAATGTGGTTCCAGTTGCCCCAACCAGGAAACAACCTCAGTGTCCATTGGTGGCAGAGTGGAGAAATAAATTTTGATATAATCACGCAGTAGAATATATACAGCAGTTTAAAAAAAAAAAAATCTGAGCTAGAACATTGAGCAAGAAAGCTAGGCACAAA
Source organism: Zalophus californianus (assembly GCF_009762305.2). Taxonomy (NCBI): domain Eukaryota; kingdom Metazoa; phylum Chordata; class Mammalia; order Carnivora; family Otariidae; genus Zalophus; species Zalophus californianus. Next base: position 33,300,846 of record NC_045611.1, on the reverse strand, counting down.
AGAATATACACTGATTCTGTTTTTACAAAGTTCAGTAACTGGCAACACTTCACTATTTTGTTTTAGGGTACATAGGTGGTAAACCTATGAAGAAGAGCAGGGAACTGTTGACCATAAAAGTCCAGATAGTGGTGACTTTTAGGGGTCGGAGAGGTGGGGCGAGATAGGGAAGGGATAGGTGCGCTGTGAGGGTGTTAGCGGTGTTTCTTATCTTGGGGCACGGTGTTTGCTTTATAAACTATTAAACTCTGTACGTGCATTGAGCACTTTATGTATGTCCTATTTCACAATTCAGAATCGTTTTGCCAATGTCGCCATGCATAAAAATTCTTCTAAATAAATTCCTTATGACTCATAAGTGAGCTGTGCCTCAGGCCCTGAGTGCTCAAGCATTTTGATGAGGTAGATAATCAGGTCACCTTAAGGTTCTTTGTTAATAGCCATACACCTTCTGCGTTCAGATATTCCCAGTCAGAGCCCGAAGCTTAGGTTAAAAGTGAATACTGAATTCTGTTGGGTAACTGTTAGAGAAACAGACTGCATTCTTTGCCTTCCTATCCAGAATGAACACTATTCAGTGCAGAGCCCTCGTGTGTCTCCAGAGTCTTGTATCCCTCCTGGATGTGGACCATCTCGGGGGACCTGCAGCCCTGCAGACACTTGCACAGCATCTGTCCCAGCTGCTTTTTTCTCAGCCAGGTAAACATTTAGGCCTCATTGTGAAAGACTATTTGGATCGAGCAGAGTTTTGAAGGGCGAGGAACTGGACTTCGGCATTGTGTCATGCTTGTCATCCAGCCTGCAGAAACCTTTCCCAAGCACTAAGAGTCAGATTTATAGTTGCCAGTGGCATTGAGTCCAAACAACATACGTAAGCTGGTCTATGGGTTATACTGTTATTTTTTATTAAAAGTGCATCCAGTTATGTCAGGCCAATAAGGTTGAAATCACAAATATAAGTATTAGGCCTGATGAAGATATTTGCTTAATTCTCTAGTCTTTATTTTTCTTCTTAAACATAAAACCATTTGATTTACATTTGATCAGGTAATTCGTACATCTATTACAGAATTCACAAGTTATTAGAGGACGGAAAGCAGAAAGCCTCTCTCCTTTTCCTCATACCATCTAGTTCCTCTCCCTGAGTCAGTCGCTGTTATGGTTTCTTGTGTGTTCTTCCAGAGAAATTCTCAGTATAAAAAGTATGCATGTGTGTTCTTAAGGCAAATGGTAGACTGCCAGACATAGAGTATTGTACCCTGCTTTTTTCTAACATTTCTTTCTTCAAGCACCTTTGCATGGTAAGAGGTGTTACTAAGGTCTCTAATATGGATTAATTTCATTTGTACACAGAAACCTAGAGAGATAATATATGTAGTTAACTATTCTTTCTAAATGGCCTAGCTGTACAAGGGTTAATGCGTGCTCCTCTACCAGGTTTTCATAGTTTGTGATAGTAGAATCTCATTTGACTTGGCCACATTGAATTAATAGCAGCTCAGACCAAACAAAAGAGACTGAGAGGGAGGGAAAAATAGTATTTTATATAGTAAAGTAAAATTCTCCACATTACCTACCCAGCATGCATGTCTGCAGCGAGGGTAATTGAGAGATAAGAATCTGCTGCTCTCAGCTCCTCAATTTCAGAGTGTCTTTAGGGAGTTTTTGAGGGTAAGCTTGAGGATATGTAATACTTGCTTTCTGCACTAACTTTAAAATTTCATCACCAAATAAGCTGTAACTCCACTGTGTAACATTCAGTGTAGTATTTATATCTCATTGTAAACTATTTAACTTTTCTTCTTCTAAGACGCCACGTTAAGTCAAGAGTTGTAACTCTTAGGGGACACATGGCTGGCTCAGACGAAGAGGCAGGTGACTCTTGATCTCAGGGTCCTGAGTTCGAGCCCCACGTTGGGGGTAGAGATTACATACATAAATAAAACTTAAAAAAAGAGTTGAAACTCTTAAAGATCAAAATATGGTCGCTTTTGACTAAATACAAGCTTCTATATAAACATTCATTCAGGAGTTGCTCCCCAGTTCTTTTTTTTTTTTCCTTAAGTGTTTTTTTGTTGTTGTTTTTAAGTAATCGCTACACCCAATGTGGGGCTTGAACTCAATGACCCTGAGATCAAGGGTTGCAGGCTGTAACGACTGAGCCAGCCAGGTGCCCCACTCCTCAGTTCTAGACACCTATTTTTTTTTTCTTAAGATTTTATTTATTTATTTGACAGAGACAGCGAGAGAGGGAACACAAGCAGGGGGAGTGGGAGAGGGAGAAGCAGGCTTCCCGCTGAGCAGGGAGCCCGATGCAGGGCTCGATCCCAGGACCCTGGGATCATGACCTGAGCTGAAGGCAGACGCTTAACTGACTGAGCCACCCAGGCATCCCTATTTTGCACTCTTATCAAGTTAATACAAGGTACCGTGCACTTAATAGTGCATGTTTCAGAAGTTCTAGGTCAGTTTTTAAAAATAAAGTAAATGTTCAGAAACCCATATATAGTTATTGTTCTGTCTCTACCGACCTTCCAGCATTTGTCAGTCAGCAGATACAGTTTTCCAGTGATCTCAGGCTGTGCATTCTTTAGCTGGTGTGATCATGTGAAAACCGTGCCCAGCCACGCCTAAGACAGGATATAGACAAGACTGGGCAAGCTCTGGCTACAGAGGTGGCTTGTTGCTGTGAGCTGGCCCGATAACTATAGCTTTGTATTTGTCTCCCAGCTTTATAAACCAGGCAGAGATCTGGATGGCATGGGGGGGATGGGGCGGTTACTGGAGAAGGGATGTTTTATCTGACTTTTGCTAACATTCCGGCTCCTACCAACCCAGCGGAATGTCCATAGTGGAGGAGGGGGTGGGCTGCTATTGCTCAGACCCAGTCCCTCCACCCCTTCACGTGGGCTCCCTGTAGGTTGCTGGGCCAAATGGGGTTGTGCACAGCCAGGCCCCTACGTGAGCAGGCCTAGCCTGTCACTACTTCCAGGACCTGCCTACCCTGAGGGAATCCTGTCTGCCTGACTGGCCGAACAAATTGCCATTTTTCGGTGGGAGTCCCAGGCAAGGTACCAGAAGCTCCCATCTCCAGCCAGCGTAGAGTTTGTTGCACTTGCCCTAAAGCTCACACGTTCTGTGCCTCTGCTGTACAGAACACACGTGGGTGTGTCTCTCCTGTTTCAGATGGCTCTTTGTGGTCACTGATGCTTGCACATTTACACCTGGATGATCACAGGAAAATGATACCAAGCTCGGCCTTGGAGAAATAATGGAAAGTTTCTCAATTGTGGGAACATATCATTAAACACTTCATGTAAATTCCAAGTTCATGGGTATTGTTGACAGAACCTTTTCTTATCAGAATGAAATTTTCGATAAAGGATAATTGCTTATATTTAGAGATGGTATTCTAAAATTCCTTTGGAACATTGAGATTTATTAAATAACGTAATCTTGTGGGGTCTGTGTGGATAGTGTGAACTGTTACTGGAGAACTTTCTGGAGAGGATGGGGCCAAATTTTTCTAGCTTTTTGTGTTACCATGTTTGGACATTAAATGTGTGAGGATTGTACAACTCTGCCTAACTTGAATGCTAATGTATTTTAATGCTAAAATTAAAAAGTATAAATTAAATTAATTAAATTAAATTAATTAAAATAAATCTTTTTCTGAATAGTTATAAAATTTGTGATACTGACATTTTGTTGTTTTTTTTTTTTAAAGATTTTATTTATTTATTCATGAGAGACAGAGAGAGAGAGAGGCAGAGGGAGAAGCAGGCTCCCAAGGAGCAGGGAGCCCAATGCGGGGCTCAATCCCAGGACCCTGGGATCATGACCTGAGCCGAAGGCAGACGCTTAACCATCTGAGCCACCCAGGCGCCCCTGACATTTGTTTGTGGCTGACATCAGAGATAAAAGGAGAAAGTTGTCAGTAGATTCTGGTCCGTGCATTCCCAGTGCATTAATATCTTTGTCTCCTTCATGAAAAACTATGGATCTTCAAACCATCAAGAAGATTTTAGCAATGTTGTGTTTTCAGATTGGGTCACTCTATCATTTGCTCCATTGCATGGAATCTATAATCACTTAGGGTTCCCTGTTTTCCCACATTTGGGAAAGCAGAAAGCTGTTTTTTCATTATAATTAGGATAATAGTAACAC